>NC_090257.1:24025860-24028360 GCF_037325665.1 Littorina saxatilis
AAACAGCAAACAAAAACTTAGATCATTTATAAAAGGATAAATTCAATATTCATATTATTGTGTCCTCATAGGTTAATAACGCGCTTGGGACACATTGGATATTACGGGACTTGGACATTGAATTGCTGATCAACAATTACCGTTGCAGCCTGTGACATTAATGTTGACTTGCTAATTGTCTGACCTCTGCATAATAATACATGTATCTGGCATTTGCTGGCGACAGAAAGAACCCATTCTTCCATGGTGATAGTAATAGTATATTTGGAATATAGCCAATGCGTACTTTTCAGCTTGTCCGCGTTTCTGTTCTCTGCACTCCTGCTTGTCTGTCTGTCGGTCTGTCTGTCTCTTTCTCTTCCTCTCTCTCTCTCTCTCTCTCTCTCTCTCTCTCTTTCTCTCTCTCTCTCTGTGTCTATGTCTCTCGGTTGACGTTAAACAAGGCAGGCTTTATATATAAAGGAATCAACAATGATGTTCCTAAATATGTACATGTATCTAATGTCAAAGAATGCTACAAAAAAGTAGAGGTCCCAGAACCTGATCCCCCTGTCCCTCGCCTAGCTAGACCTGTACATAAGTCAAGCGTAGCCTTCTCGGGAGCATCTCTCTGGAATTCCTTAACCCTACAAATTCGAAATGCCACCTCTGTAAAAACATGTTTTTAGGCGCCAGTTATATTCGCACTTTATGCTAAATCGAATATTTGTCATGTCTGATATGTGTTTAAAAAAAAAAAAATATGAATGCACAATATTTGATCATCATTTCACACATTCAGCTGATGATTGCAAATGGGTGCGTCTCAGAAACTGAACCTTTTGTGTGTGCCATAATCAAATTAGCCCACAATTGAAACATACTGAATTTTAAATCATGATATTGGTATTTTTGAGAAGTAAAATGAATAAAGAAATAGTACAAACAAAACTGAGTATTTTGCATGATTATTATGAAGGTTGTTTTGCGAAAGAAATGATTGGATGCGTGAAAAATGGAGGTCTGATCTGTGACATGAACCATCAACTAATTTTGCACCTCACTACAAGAATCGTTTAGAATGTCCAAGGACTGCTATTCTTGTTATGTGTGTTTGGTTTAAGTGTACTTGACAGTTGAAATGTTATTTTGTCCACAGAATTGTTTTTTTAAACGAAATTAATCGCTTGAAAGTTTGCCATCACTGTCGTAACATAGGTTTCCACACGCGTGCAACAGCAACAAGTCCTACATTTGAACTTTAGAATTTGCATATTCATCTTCAACACGATCTTGACATGAAAGGGCATAGAAAATCGCTAAGCTAAATGTTATTTAAGTATTATTTTCTCAAAATTGCATCTGCAAACTAAGTTGAAAGTTGCGCAATATGACATGCTTCTTCAAAATTCAGTTACGATGGTGAACGGTTTTGCAAATAATGTTCAGAGTTTTGAAGAAAGATTAGAACTATTTTGCGCGTAGTGACTTAGAGGTGCGGGTGACTACGCATGCGCAGTTACAGAGAGAAATAGTTCAGCTTCCAGCAGCGAAGAAAGATTTCGAGAATGTTTCCGAAGTCTGTGATTTTGTTACGACAGTGATCAACACCCAAGGTTCTTGAGAAAAGGTGAGTTTTTGCTGCTATGATATTCTATGAAGTGAAAAATTAGGCTAAACATTTGTTAATAATAGTTTTTCTTTCGATTTCACCTAGTCAAAACTTGACTAAACGTTTTAACATAGAGGGGGAATCGAAACGAGGGTCGTGGTGTATGTGTGTGTGTGTGTCTGTCTGTCTGTGCGTGTGTGTGTGTAGAGCGATTCAGACTAAACTACTTGACCGATCTTTATGAAATTTGACATGAGAGTTCCTGGGTATGATATCCCCGGACGTTTTTTTCTTTTTTTCGACAAATACTTTTGATGACGTCATATCCGGCTTTTTGTAAAAGTTGAGGCGGCACTGTCACACCCTCATTTTTCAATGAAATTGATTGAAATTTTTGTAAAGCAATCTTCGACGAAGGCCGGACTTCGGTATTGCATTTCAGCTTGGTGGCTTAAAAATTAATTAATGACTTTGGTCATTAAAAATCTGAAAATTGTAAAAAAAAAAAATTATATATAAAACGATCCAAATTTACGTTCATCTTATTTGACATCATTTCCTGATTCCAAAAACATATAAATATGTTATATTTGGATTAAAAACAAGCTCTGAAAATTAAAAATATAAAAATTATGATCAAAATTAAATTTCCGAAATCGATTTAAAGGAACGGTAAGTGTCAATGTTTTCTTTAATTGTAAAAGTTGAATTTTCAATGGAATGGTAAGTCTGAACAAAATAATTACTTTATTTTGTTTTTAGCCAGTGAATGTGGATGCATCAAAATCTTGATAGACATCAAACAAATTCATGTTAGTGAAACTAGTACACATATTGCATCAATCTTTGGTTGAAATCGCAGGTACTTGCATGTTTTAGGTGCAAGAGATTCGACCTGATGAACTGGTG
>NC_090257.1:24033360-24070860 GCF_037325665.1 Littorina saxatilis
CCATTCCTCCCCCTCACACCCCCCCCCCCCCACTTTGCACCTACGTCACCCCCCCCCCCCCCCACTTTACACTTTTCCTCCCCCTGCATGGAGTTGGTAGGGGGTGGGGGCGGGGGGGGTGAGGGGGGGGGCGGTTGGAAAAATGCTAGCTCCCTTCCCATAGGAACGACTGTGTACATCTACCACATATGTTCATGCAGATATTCTATTTACATAGGATAAGAGCAAAAAAACAGGGTGACTAACAAAAAATGCAACCCACACAAATGCTAATAACTTCTACATTGATTAACTGAATCACTTCATATTTTCTGTACATTAACTTCAGCTTATGCATGACCCGTAGACAAAGTGGCAACTTTGTAGCTCAAATGGGCTGACTTTTGTGCATATTAAAAACAAAGTTTCCGAATTCGGGGATCGACTCAACAGATGCAGAACGAGGTTAGACATTCAGCGGTATTCATTCAAACCCTCCAGACTTTTAACATTTAGATTTTCTGAATGTCTGAGTATACAAAAACACCCCAGGCCTCACCTCCAGATAATTGGTGACCCGAAGAAAGCAGTTACAGCTAGGTTCAGGGCAATTCCTAGACAGGAAAGTTTTTTGTTTTTTTTCATTTCATTTTTTCATTACTTTATTGTCCCATCGCTGGGAATTTCGGGTCGCTTCCTCCCAGTGGAAAGCTAGCAGCAACAGAGTCGCGCTACCCAGGTGTCTGCGTGTTTAGGTGTATTCAGCCACCTGCACTTATGGCAGAATGACCAAGGTCTTTTACGTGCCATTGTCTGCACACAAATATATATACACACACACACACACACACACAGACACACACACACATAACACACACCGTGGCACACCCACACACACCCACACGCACACACACACACACACACACACACGCTCGCACTCACGCACGCACTCACGCACGCACGCACATACACACACACACACACATACACACACATACACATACACACACGGCAGTTACACGTAGCTGTTAATATTCAATCTGAAAGCGACTGTGAGGCGTAGTCAAAAGTCACCATGTAGGGTTCCAGGCGAGTTACTCTCGAACTAAATAATCGTGGATCAATTTCAGCAGCAAAGTCACAATCAATCTAACTAGCCTTGTCGACAAGAGAAACTAACAATACAAATGTAGGCTTTCTGTTTTGTTCATTTGTTTTTGCTCTCATCCAGTATTCAATGCGGGGAAGAGAACTATAGCTTCGCGCATGGATAGTGTTTGTTTGTTCGTGGGCTGAAACTCCCACGGCTTTTACGTGTATGGCCGTTTTTACCCCGCCATTTAGGCAGCCATACGCCGCTTTCGGAGGAAGCATGCTGGGTATTTTCGTGTTTCTATAACTCACCGAACTCTGACATAGATTACAGGATCTTTTTCGTGCGCACTTGGTCTTGTGCTTGCGTGTACACACGGGGGTGTTCGGACACCGAGGAGAGTCTGCACACAAAGTTGACTCTGAGAAATAAATCTCTCGCCGAACGTGGGGACGAACTCACACTGACAGCGGCCAACTGGATACAAATCCAGCGCGCTACCGACTGAGCTACATCCCCGCCCCTGCATGGATAGTGTTATGCGGAAGGTCGCGAGAGGAAAACAGACACCAGCAGGTTTGTGTGGAAAAAGTTAGTGTTTTTGATGAAAACGTCGTAGTCAAGGACTACAAATGTGACACACCTCGTCCTGGATAGCTGGCATATTTTCCCTCGGGGCTCGGGGAAACCTAAAAGTCGACTCTCGGGAAAATATGCCAGCTATCCAGGACTACCCAAAATTGCTGAATTCGCGGAATCGGCAACATGAATCGGCACATGAATCTCTACACATACCGCTATCCAAACTACCCGTCATAAAAACAAAAACACCCTAGACAGATGCGTTTAAGTGCAGTTCACTTTGAAGAGAAACTTTATTGTAAAACCGGTTAAATGACTTGAAAGACCTTCCGTTCCCCTACTATTTCAGCAAACAGAGTGATAGTACATGCATTAATGTAGATACAGTGGAACCTACAGCACTGCCCTCAAACGCATCTGCCTAGGTGGTCTTTACATTTAGTTTCTTTCTTTCTTTCTTTCTTTATTTGGTGTTTAACGTCGTTTTCAACCCTTCAAGGTTATATCGCGACGGTTTACATCTAGTCAAGTTTTGACTAAATGTTTTAACGTAGAGGGGGGAATCGAGACGAGGGTCATGGTGTATACATGTGTGTCTGTGTGTGTGTGTGTGTGTGTGTGTGTAGAGCGATTCAGAGAAAACTACTGGACCGATCTTCATGAAATGGTATCTCCAGATTTTTTTTCTCATTTTTTTGATAAATAGCTTTGATGACGTCATATCCGGCTTTTCGTGAAAGTTGAGGCGGCACTGTCACACCCTCATTTTTCAACCAAATTGGTTGAAATTTTGGTCAAGTAATCTTCGACGAAGCCCGGACTTTGGTAACTTTGGTATTGCATTTCAGCTTGGAGGCTTAAAAATTAATTAATGCGTTTGTTCATTAAAGTTGTCATTAAAATCGATTTTTCGCAAACAAACTTAAAATTGATTGCATCGTATTCTTCATAATATTCTGAATCTAAAAATATTACATATGTCATGTTTACTCTTAAAATGTGATCACAATTAACGAAAATAGATTAATTAGTCTTACGATAAAAATTTAAAAAATCGATCCAAAAATGATTTCATCTTATTCTTTATCATTTCCTGATTCCAAAAACATATAGATATGATAGGTTGTATTGAAAACAAGCTCCGAAAGTTAACAAGAATACAGAAAAGCGCGCTTTCCTGCTTAGCACAATACGCTACCGCGCTATTCTGGCGAGTTAATTTCACTGCGTTTTGCACGTGGAAGGTGAGCGATTTCCTTCTCGCGGGGATTGACGAAGCTGAACTGTCTTGGTGAAAAACTACAGTGCGTTCAGTTTCATTCCGTGAGTTCGACAGCTTGACTAAATGTAGTAATTTCGCCTTACGCGACTTGTTATTTTTACTTTTAGAAAATAAAATTATTCCTGCCCCCTCCCCTTCCCGCGTCTTCACACACACCCCCCCCCCCCCACACACACACACACACACACATGCACACATACACACACACACACACACACACACACACACACACACACACACACACACACACACACACACAGATAGACAGAGACACGCAGACAGGCAGGCAGACGAAACAAGAAACTGTCAGACTGCAGTTATACAGGCAGATGGAGAGAGCAGGCTATCAAAGGTCGTAGAGTCGAAGCTATCCCGATTATGCACGATGGTCGAGGAAGACAAAGAAAAAGATTGGGAAAATATGTCAGTGAAATGGCCAAATAAGCGTTGAATGAGCGGAAGATATAAATAAGAGAAGAAACCCACGCACTTATATTTATTACACAGGAGTCGAATTACTCTGCGGTTGTGAACATATGAAGAGCTGCAGGCGTGTTTTAGTTTTTTTGTTGGCACTGGTGAGTTTGTTTTCATTTCCAGAATGTATATATCCTCCTCAAGGTTATATGTGCGTGAAATGGAATTTTTTCCATTTGACAAGGTCACCTACCAAACATAATTATTTTAGTTATTTTCTGTGCAGAGTGGGTGGGTGTGTTTTTGTGTGGTTTTGTTGTTATTGTTGTTGTTGTTGCTGAAGCAGTAGTGTCAGCGACGACCATGTCATTGTACAAAAAAATGAATTCATCCACAAATGTATACTCAGTACAAGAAAAAGCATGACTGTTGAAGTAGGGTATGAATCTAAGTAGACCCATGTTCTTATTCCGTGTACAAGCCTGCGCAAATCTGAGGTGATGTGCATGATCGTTTGCACGAGAAAGAAATGCATCTTTAACCTCCACAAGTCCATACAATCCCAAGAGCACAGAGAGTGCGATACAGATAATGTACGACAAACTGGGGAGAAAAGAAAGAGATGGGGAAAATGATCCGAGGACGCGCAAGGAAAACTAAACATGCCTGCACTCACATTACCCTGGAGGGTAATTACTGTTTTGCTTGTGAGTGTTAAAGAGGCCCTGTCTTGGTTACTTTTTGTTTTTTTGTTTTTGTGTGTGTGCTGGCTTGGGGGATACAAGCAAAGAGACAGGCAGGCAGACAGACAGACAGACAGACAGACAGACAGACAGACATACAGACAGATAGGCAGGCATGCAGACAGACAGACAGACAGACAGACGGACGGACGGACAGACAAACAGGCAGGCAGGCAGACGGACAGACAGACAGACAGACAGGCAGACAGACAGGCATGCAGACGGACAGACAGACAGACAGAAAGACAGACAGACAGAAAGACAGACAGAAACAAAGAGAAAGACATACAGAAAAAAAATCAAAGACAGAAAAATAACAGATCAAGATGGCACACAATCTGGAAGATCACAGACACACAGACAGAAACACACACACGGAGAAAAACAGAATTATATAGTCAGACGAGCATACATACATACAACATAGAATCAAGCAGACAGACAGGCAGGCAGACAGGCACACAGACAGCGTTACATCACACGACCAGACTAACCATCACCCTCTCCATTTCACACCAGTTGCCGTAAACAAAAATTCAACAGACACCAAGTAATATCTCCCCTCTAACAACAAACTTGTTTCTCTTCCTAATCAACACCCTCCCTAACATCCGCCCCCCCCCCCCCCCCTACACACACCATCCACATCCACCACAACCTTGAATATTTACTCGCGCGTCGTCCGAATTATATATTAATTTAACTTTTTTAAAAACTTTTTTTACATTTACTTTTAGTCAAGTTGGACACTAAATGTTTTAACATAGACGAGGAATCGAGACGAGGGTCGTGGTGTATGTGTGTCTGTGTGTGTGTATGTGTAGAGCGATTCAGGGAAAACTACTAGACCGATCTTCATGAAACTTGACATGAGAGTTCCTGGGTATAATATCGCTTGACAAACTTTTTTCATTGTTTTGATACATATCTTTGATGACATCATATCCGTCTTTTAGTAATAGTTGAGGCGGAACTGTCACGCCCTCGTTTTTCAGCCAAATTTATTGAAATTTGGGTCAAGCAATCTTTGATTCAGTCCAGACTTTGGGATTGCATTTCGGCTCGGAAGCTTAAAAAATAGTTAATAAGTGTGCTAATTAAAGTTGTCATTCAAAACAAATTTTCACTAACAGATAACAAAATCATTGCATTGTATTCCTCATCTTCTCCTGAATTCAAACATATGTTGATATGTTATTCTTATTCAAAAACGCGCTCAGAATTAAAGAAAATAGGTTGAGTATAATGTTCGAATGCTTCGCAGAGACGAGCGTGACCAGTCTCGTCCTTCGGGTATGGTTAGCCGAGACTATCTGCATGACTGTAGTCTCGCCGATGACTGTTGTTTTTTGGAGTTGAGCTTTTATAGTTTGATGCCTGCAGATTGACTCAAATGTGTTTATATCGCTTCACGTGACTTTTTCTTTCTTTTTCCTTTCTTTATCTTCTTTTCGCACCCTGTTAAACTTTGCAGGGTGAATTCTGCACTTGGAGGCCGATGCCCCAAATCAATCGTTGAACGTCTATGCCAGACATTGGGGCTATGTAAATGTCCGCTCGCCCTCTTCCCACTTTTCATGCACAGCTGTTGCCGAACGCAGCCGTGATTTTGTTATTTCTTCCCCAGCCGTATACAATACAATACAATACAATAATCTTTATTCATCTCTAAAAGAGAAATTACAAGCTTGACTGTGTGTCTGTAAAATCAATCAATTAATCAATCAATCAACAATGCATGTAGAAACATTCACATCGCATATTCACATCATATCGTTACACGCAAACATTGTACCCACACACTTATTAAAATAAGCCTACAAATAGAAGCGATGCATTGCCTGTTTAAAAATTATATCACATTATCACCTTATCACACTTTAACCACATTATCTTCTCACATTTGTATCCTATAAGTCAATATAACTAACAACAGAGAAAAACAACTGATAAAAGGATGTAAAGATTATGACGTTGTCAGAGCGACAGCACCAGCACCTAGCGCCCCCACCTGAGAGTTGAAGATCTAACATTCTGTACTCTATACTCTAGATAGGCTACGATTTCTCAAACCTTCTGCTTTCCCTGGGTCCGTAGAGACGTTAGAACTAATGACGACGCAGAAAGTACGTGCGTTGACAGTGTGTGTGTGTGTGTGTGTGTGTGTGTGTGTGTGTGTGTGTGTGTGTGTGTGTGTGTGTGTGTGTGAGTGTGTCTGTGTCTGTGTGTCTCTCTGCGTGTATGCGTGCATGCAAGCGAGCGTTCGTGTGTGTAAGCCGGTGTGTGTGTGTGTGTGTGTGTGTGTGTGTGTGTGTGTGTGTGTGTGTGTGTGTGTGTGTGTGTGTGTGTGTGTGTGTTTTTTTGTTTGTTTTTGTTTGTTGTGTTGTGCACCAAAAGTTATTTGTTATTTAAAAACAAAGTTTCTGACGGAACGTCGCTTCGACAAATGGTCAATGTTCGATCTCTTCTCTTTTGAAAACTTTTTATCTGAACGATACGTTCCAAATTTGGTTGTGTTCGGTTCAGGATACGAACGTTGCCGATGGTTGGAAAAGTGGTCATATCGGCCAATAATCAATAACAAAAAAGGTCGGTTAATTAAGCGTTTATAGTTGACAAAACTAAACATTTACTATCAAAATACAAGAATTGTAGATTACTAAAACGTTTGATAACTTCTAAAACAAAACGTTACTTTTACGTGTATTAAGAAATCATTCACATATATTCTGTCAATACTTAATCGTTCCAATAACATACAATTCTTGTTTATTTTAATTCTGAATGTTGGAACGTTAGCAGCTAATCTAGCTGGGTGGGGATTTTTTTTCTAAACATTAACCAGGTCTGTCAATCTTTGGAGTGGACACGTCAATCATTGAGGATGACAATGACAATGACAATGACATTTGTGTGTGTGTGGAGATGTTTTACTTTTTTTTCAATACATGTATAACAACACAACAACAGCACCACTAACAAGCACTAAAAAAACATACATTCACTACACGACAATGCTATGCTATGCTAACTTCCTTTTCTGTTCCCAGGACTAGTGTCTATTTTGGGACATGACCTGGTTATATGCTAGGACTACACGACAACAAAGACAATTCTTTATTTAACTCGGGTAATAGAGTAGGCAGTGATCTGCTTTTTACATTTAGTCAAGTTTTGACTAAATGTTTTAAAATAGAGGGGGAATCGAGACGAGGGTCGTGGTGTGTGTGTGTGTGTGTGTGTGTGTGTGTGTGTGTGTGTGTGTGTGAGTGTGTGTGTGTGTGTGTGTGTGTGTGTGTGTGTGTGTGTGTGTGTGTGTGTGTAGAGCGATTCAGAGTAAACTACTGGACCGAAATTTATGAAATTTTTCATGAGAGTTCCTGGGTATGAAATCCCCGAACGTTTTTTTCATTTTTTTGATAAATGTCTTTGATGACGTCATATCCGGCATTTTGTAAAAGTTGAGGCGGCCCTGGCACACCCTCATTTTTCAATAAAATTGATTGAAATTTTGGCCAAGCAATCTTCGACGAAGGCCGGACTTTGGTATTGCATTTCAGCTTGGAGGCTTAACAAATTAATGAATGACGTTGGTCATTAAAAATCTGAAAATTGTATTTAAATTCTTTTTTATAAAACGATCCATAATTACGTTCATCTTATTCTTCGTCATTTTCTGATTCCCAAAACATATAAATATGTTTTTTTCGGATTAAAAACAAGCTCTGAAAATTAGAAATATAAAAATTAAAAAAAAAATTTCCGAAATCGATTTAAAACAATTTCATCTTATTCCTTGTCCGTTCCTGATTCCCAAAACATATAGATATGATATGTTTGGATTACAAACACGTTCAGAAAGCAGGGCCGGACCAAATGAGTTGTAAGGGGGGGGGGGGGTTCCTCCTTTTTTGGGGGGGCAAATCAGCGAAGTGGTGAAGCCACAAGCGCGCGCCTGCTTTGAACTAGGGGGGTCCGGGGGCATGCTCCCCCGGAAAATTCTTGAAAAACGGTTAAAATCTGTGCAATCTGGTGCATTCTGGGCCTTGTTTTGAGGGTTAAGAGCAGCATTGTTTTGGTGCTAAAACTAGTAAAAAAACCAAACACTCAAAGCAAGGTACATGCTTTTTCCAGGGGTGGGGTTCCGGAACCCCTAGAAACCCCCCCCCCCCCCCCCCCCTGGGTCCGGCCCTGGAAAGTTAAAAAGATTAGAGATATAGTAAAGCGTGCTATCCTCCTCAGCGCAACCGCTACAGCGCTTTTCTGGATTGTCAATTTCATAGCCTTTGCCACGAAAATGCAGTGCGTTCATTCTGTGAGTTCGACTGAGCTTGACTAAATCTTGTATTTTCGCCTTACGCGACTTGTTTACAATTAGTCAAGTTTTGACTAAATGTTTTAACATATAGAGGGGGAATCGAGACGAGGGTCGTGGTGTGTGTGTGTGTGTGTGTGTGTGTGTGAGTGTGTGTGTGTGTGTGTGTGTGTGTGTGTGTGTGTGTGTGTGTGTCTGTCTGTCTGTGCGTGTGTGTGTGTAGAGCGATTCAGACTAAACTACTGGACCGATCTTTATGAAATTTTACATGAGAGTTCCTGGGAATGATATCCCTGGAGGTTTTTTTTTTCGATAAATACCTTTGATGACGTCATATCCGGCTTTTTGTAAAAGTTGAGGCGGCACTGTCACACCCTCATTTTTCAATCAAATTGATTGAAATTTTGGCAAAGCAATCTTTGACGAAGGCCAGACTTTGCTGTTGCATTTCAGCTTGGTGGCTTAAAAACTAATGAATGGATTTGGTCATTAAAAATCGGAAACTTGTAATTAAAATTATTATTTTATTAAACGATCCAGAAACAATTTCATCTTATTTTTCGTCATTTTTGATTCCAAAAACATATACATATGTTATATTTGGATTACAAACAAGCTCTGCAAATTAAAAATATGAACATTGTGATTAAAATTAATTTTCCGAAATCGATTTAAAAACAGTTTCATCTTATTCCTTGTCGGTCCCTGATTCCAAAAACATATAGATATGATATGTTTGGATTAAAAACAAACTCAGTAAGCTAAAAAGAATAGACATACAGAAAAGCGTGAGCACTATCCTGCTCAGCGCGACCACTACAGCACTATTTATTCTGCATGGCTTGTCGATTTCACTGCCTTTGCCACGAGCGGTGGACTGACGAAACTACGAGTATGTGGTCTTGGTGAAAAAAGCAGTGCGTTCAGTTTCATTCTGTGAGTTCGACAGCTTGACTAAATATTGTTATTTCGCCTTACGCTACTTGTTTTTACATCTGGCCCTCGCCCTGACCCCGGATGACAAGATGGGCACTTAAGGCATCCTGAACTCAGGTCAAAAATGAGTTACTTCCCTTCGGGTCTCATTCTATCCCTGACAGGATGCCTTGGTTTTCTTTCTAAACAAGATTTTATTAAAGAAATACAGGGTGGCATGTATATGCGATACAGACATTTGTGACCACACAACAAGCTAAGCTTATTAGTGTGGTTATAAATATGTACATCTAGATAGAAAATATTATTTCACGTGATGTCGAGGTCAGAGAATTGCTCATACCCTTATTAGAAATGTAAAACAGACAAGATACATTTTGTAAAAAAAAAAAGAAAAAAAAATATAACAAAAAAAATGATCGGGGAGATATGAGTCGGTAAAGTGGGTATACAGGGGAGGGGGGGGGGGGGGGGGTCAGAGAGACGATGACTGTCACAGACTTGCCAATTAAATGTTTCTGGTTTTCTTTCTGTGAGTAAGAAATCGATTTTTTACATATTTAGATCTTTTCGTAATGTGTTATGGATATAGGCAGATTCGCGATCGTCGATAATGATTTTTCATGGTGTTGTGTAATTTTACAATTTTCAGATTTTTAATGACCAATGCAATACCAAAGTCCGGCCTTCGTCGAAGATTGCTTGGCCAAAATTTCAATCAATTTTATTGATAAATGAGGGTGTGACAGTGCCGCCTCAACTTTTACAAAATGCCGGATATGACGTCATCAAAGACATTTATGGAAAAAATGAATGTCTGGGGATATCATACCCAGGAACGCTCATAAAAATTTCATAAAGATCGGTCCAGTAGTTTACTCTGAATCGCTCTACACACACACACACACACACACACACACACACACACACACACACACACACACACACACACACACACACACACACACACACACATACACCACGACCCTCGTCTCGATTCCCCCCTCTATGTTAAAACATTTAGTCAAAATTTGACTAAGTGTAAAAAGAAAACTGGATCACACGGGTTCACGATGGCTCAGGGGTAAGATAAACCACGCAAAAATAAATTCTTTGAAAATTGCTCGCTCTTTACGGAGGGCACCTAGGATGTTCTCAAGCGGTGAGTGTTTAAATCAAAGGGTGTTTGTACTGTGTGTAAAAGCCTGACAGTATCTGTAATGGTTTACGGGAGGCTTACTGTGCCTTTAAATCTATCCGTAAGTGTGATGTCTGTGCGTGTGTGTGTGTGTGTGTGTGTGTGTGAGTGTGTGTGTGTGTGCGTCCGCGCGCGTGCGTACATGCGTGCTTGCGCGTGTGTATGCGCGGGTGTGTGTGTGTGTGCGTATGTGTGTGTGTGTGTGTGTGCGCGCGTGCGTGCGCGCGCGCGTGTGTATGTGTGTGTGTGTGTGTGTGTGTATGAAAAACTCCATGAAAGCCAGAGAGTATTCATTGGCGAGTGAGCCGGATTGGCGGAGTGGAGGTAGCGTTTTTTTTTGCATTTTGTTTACATTTTCACCGTAAATTAAAATGTCTGATGGCTTTTCTAAGCAGTGAAGTAATTTTCTCCAAACAGACGAGAAGGGGTTTCAAAGGATGTCTCAGACACTTCCCTGCCGTGAAAATAAATAGCCCTCCAACCCCCCCTCCCCTCCCATCTGACTGTCTCTCTCTTTCTCTCTCTCTCTCTCTCTCTCTCTCTCTCTCTCTCTCTCTCTCTCTCTCTCTCTCTCTCTCTCTCTCTCTCTCTTTCTTTCCCTTTCTCGCGCGCGCGCGCTCGCGTTGTTGACTTCAAAAACAAAACAGAAATAGACACGATCGTTTTTCATACTGTCTGTATGTTTTCCTTACACATCCACTCGATCACACACACACATACACACACACACACACACACACACACACACACACGCACACACACACACACAAACACACACACACACACACTTGAACAAGCTTATCTACAATCAGGACGTCTAGTAATGTATCATTCCAATTTGTGGGCGGTTTACACTTAAAAGAGCATAACTCAGGAATATGGTATCGAAGGTTCTTTTATCGACCAAAACCCCCACGATCCCCAGTCTTCAAAATGTCCCCTCGCTCAGCAAGAAGCTTTTGAAATTGTTTTGTAGCAGGGACAGCCAAATCGCTTGCAGCGCTTCAAATCACAGTAATAGGTATCACTCCATCAGAGATAGTAAGAGTTGGTATTTCGCAACCGTTCCATTATTTTTCCTCCATGCCCGGAGGCTGTTAGTTTGAAGAGCAGAAGGTCTTGTTATTTCCCCAGACCTGATGATTACATGGGGGGGGAGAGAGGACTATTTCTTGTACTGTGGTTTCCCTTCAGGATCGGTCGTTCACCTGGTGTACTCCCGGTTGACCGTATCTCGTTTGACCGTATCTCTTTTGACCGTATCTCATTTGACCGTATTCATTCAGTGGAACGGACTCGAAGTGCCGTTTGACCGTATTTCCTCATGTTTGGTTGTTTTTTCTTTGTGCATGCCGATCATTGCACACACACACACACACACACACACACACACACACACACACACACACACACACACACACACACACACACACACACACACACACACACACACACACACACACACACACACACACACACACACACACACACACACACACACACACACACACACACACACACACACACACACACACACACACACACACACACACACACACACACACACACACACACACACACACACACACACACACACACACACACACACACACACACACACACACACACACACACACACACACACACACACACACACACACACACACACACACACACACACACACACACACACACACACACACACACACACACACACACACACACACACACACACACACACACACACACACACACACACACACACACACACACACACACACACACACACACACACACACACACACACACACACACACACACACACACACACACACACACACACACACACACACACACACACACACACACACACACACACACACACACACACACACACACACACACACACACACACACACACACACACACACACACACACACACACACACACACACACACACACACACACACACATACAGACAGACAGATAAGACAGACAGACAGTCACACACACACACACACACACACACACACACACACACACACACACACACACACACACACACACACACACGCACACACACACACACAAACATACAGACAGACAGATAAGACAGACAGACAGTCACACACACACACACACACACACACACACACACACACACACACACACATACAGACAGACAGACACACACACACACACACACACACAAACACACACACACACACATACAAACACACACACACACACACACACACACACACACACACACACACATACACATACGCACGCACGATCAGGTAAAAGCATACGGTTAAACGATACAACGCTTCGGTTACCGTCACGGTTAACTGGGCGGCGGCTACATCAATAGTACGGTCAAACGAGATACGTTCAACCGGACCCTAACCGTTCACCTCAGTCCTTTTGGCAAAGTGGCGACACAGTTAGACCCACAGAGATAATATTCTCTGTGGGTAGACATGACCTTTCAGCTGTTGGGTTTCTTTGCAGAGAGTCGCTCGGCTCCGCGCCTGCAGTTGACCACTGTAACGGGTCACTGTTGTTAAACCGTGATTTGTCAATCAATCAATCAATATGAGGCTTATATCGCGCGTATTCCGTGGGTACAGTTCTAAGCGCAGGGATTTATTTTTTGTATTTATTTATTTTTTATTTTTATTTGATGCAATTTATATCGCGCACATATTCAAGGCGCATGGATTTATTTATGCCGTGTGAGATGGAATTTTTTTTGCACAATACATCACGCATTCACATCGGCCAGCAGATCTCAGCCATTTCGGCCCATATCCTACTTTTCACGGCCTATTATTCCAAGTCACACGGGTATTTAGGTGGACATTTTTATCTGAGCCTATACAATTTTGCCAGGAAAGACCCTTTTGTCAATCGTGGGATCTTTAACGTGCACACCCCAATGTAGTGTACACGCAGGGACCTCGGTTTTTCGTCTCATCCGAAAGACTAGCACTTGAACCCACCACCTAGGTTAGGAAAGGGGGGAGAAAATTGCTAACGCCCTGACCCAGGGTCGAACTCGCAACCTCTCGCTTCCGAGCGCAAGTGCGTTACCACTCGGCCACACACAAATCAGGGGGCGCGCCCCGGGATTTGTAAAATGTTTTACAAATCACGTAAATGCGCCCGATATTTTCTTGTCATCTCCAAAGTTAATGGATCTAGTGGATTTTTTTCCATTTTTTATTTCATTACTTTATTGTCCCATCGCTGGGAAATTCGGGTCGCTTCCTCCCAGTGGAAAGCTAGCAGCAACAGAGTCGCGCTACCCCAAAGTCAAGGGATCTAGGCTTATTAGATTTTTGTTGTTGTTTGTTATGCTAATACTCGTAATATTATACCTATCCGGCCCAAACCATCCCCCACCACCCAGCACTGAGGCTCTAAACAACAAATATTAATAATGATAAAAGGCATGTATTACTTTGTGGAATGCGATATTTTTACATTTTTACATTATTTTGTGACCCTCGACCACGAAATGAGTCGCATGTCACCTCACGCGGTTCTCCGCTAGGCATAATATAAGTCCGGGGGGTCTAGTAACAGAGTGAGGGTCACCATAGTCACAGGCTTGTAACTCGAAAAGTGTTCACTTTTTTCTAAAACGGTCTTCACCACTGGATAGAGAATAAAAAACTCTTTAAGAAAATGTAAAAATATGAAAATCATGAAAAGGTGACATGCGACTCATTCCGTGGTGGAGGGCCACATTTGTACAAATCGCGGTTTTAGGTTCGACGTAATTTGTAAAATGTGTTTACATTTTTACACATCACGGGTTAACAACTGTTCCAGCTATACGCGCGGCTCAGCAGAGAGACAGGCCTCACTCACAACACAAACCGGTGTGGAAGGATGAAGTGTCTGCCATGGCTTTTTGAAAGTCCGGCGGACTTTTAATCCTAGGAAAATGTGTCTCTGGGTACTATTTCCTTGGAAAAAGAGTCCTACTTGCTGGGCTGGAAAGTCCGTAGATGAGCGTTGAGATATGCTGGTAACGTCAAATGTTTAAAAACAATGCAGTTTACGAAAAACAATGTTTAAAACATTAAAAAAATGAAGGATTAATTTTCCGGACTGTTCATCGCCAAGTAGGTGATAATTGAAGTAACTGTTCCAACAAGAATCTTGCTTGCTGCTGTTTTCGCCAAATAGTTTCGATTTGGTATGCATATGGCTGTTCCTCATTCCCCCAACAACACCCCCTCCCCCCTCCTTCCACCACCTCAAGGTCTCAAACGCAGTTCTAATTCAAAGGAAAAGAAGTCCCACAGGACCCCAAGTCCGACCCCTGAAAATAGGCTAGGACTTTCTGTCCTGGGAAAATGAGTCCGCTCGAAGTGTAGGAAACATTGTCCGGCTGTGGACTATCATTCTAGGACTTTTTTTTCCCAGCGGACATATTTTCCTTTTACGCCGGTTTTCGCAAAAACTTCTCATTTGTGTGACAGGCTTTAACTCCCGCTGGCAACGATGCTGTGCTACAGGAACAAATTGCGCAAATCGGTTCAGCACTTGTTCAGCTTATTTGATTTCACTTCAAACCGGACGTGAACAGTAAGTTTCCATTTATTAACTTCCGCCGGATCGGAGTGTGCAGTGATGTACTCTTCATTAATGTATAACACGGGTGGAAGCTTTTCGAAAATATCTTTTCAAAAGCTTAAATAATCTCATATTGATTCATTTTAGGCATTGGTTACAGAAGTACACACACGCACAGGCAAACTCTCTCACACACACACACACACACACACACACACACACACACACACACACAAGTGTGTGTGTGACTGTGTGTGTCTGTGTGTGTGTGTGTGTGTGTGTGTGTGTGTGTGTGTGTGTGTGTGTGTGTGTGTTTGTATTTGTGTGTGGGAGTGGGTGCGTTGTTGGAACCATTCTGATAATCATCGCTCCACGGCTATCGCCAGAATGAGCCGAACTCATTTTGACCTGAGGTCAGGATGTGTTGGAACATGCTAAACAAAACGTCGACGAAAACAACAACAACAACAACAACAACAACCAAACGTATGGACGCTCACTTCCAACAAAAGCTGGTTGTAAACAAGCTAAAATCTTCAGCTTTGATAATTGGATAGCACTGATAAACCCCCACAGTTTTGGCTACCTTAATTGTTGGGGTTGGAGTTGGGTGGGTGGCTGGGGTTCAGGTAGTTTCAGATTCCACAAAACCTTCAATTTTAGTTCTCTACACTGATGTCAGTAATTTGGTACAGAACCATTTCAACCTTCAGTTCCCCCAGACTGTGACACGGGGGTAAGTTCCTTGAAGGGACTCGGTGAACCGGACTGTATACTTGTTCCACCATGTACGGAAAAGAGCAGATGAAGTTGCTGTTGCCGTTGGTACGAAGTCTGAAGTTTAAAGGCACACAATCTCAGATCTGGTTGCAGGCTCATACACCGGTAAAGACGATCTCTACTTGGTCACATACCAAACTGCTTGGGTGCTCTCTGTGCACTGTGGGCGTTGTTGAATGAATAGATTTCGTAAAAGCAACTAATGGCTTTGTTTGTAAGACATACCACACTACACCACATCACACTACATCGCACACCACACCTCACCACATCACACTACATCGCACACCACACCTCACCACATCACACTACATCGCACACCACACCTCACCACATCACACTACATCGCACACCACACCTCACCACATCACACTACATCGCACACCACACCTCACCACATCACACTACATCGCACACCACACCTCACCACATCACACTACATCGCACACCACACCTCACCACATCACACCACATCGCACACCTTACTACACCACACCACATCACACCACACCGCACCACACTACACCACACCACACCACACCACACTAAACCACACTACACTAAACCACACAACACTACACTACACTGCACCACACCACACTAAACCACACTACACTAAACCACACCACACCACACTACACCTAACTACACCATACCACACCACACCACATCACACCGCGGTTGTGACAGTAGAGTAAAACCAAACTCTTTTTCTGAAAAAAGATCGCGACACGACCGCTTTTAAGTTCCTGAGTAGGTACAGAAATTAATTTCGGTTGCCCGAGAGGGGTTGTGACAGTAGAGTAAAACCAAACTCTTTTTCTGAAAAAGATCGCAAAACAACCGCTTTAAGTTCCGGAGCGGGTACAGAAATTAATTTCGGTTGCCCGAGAGGGGTTGTGACAGTAGAGTAAAACCAAACTCTGTTTCTGAAAAAGATCGCGAAACAACCGCTTTAAGTTCCGGAGCGGGTACAGAAATTAATTTCGGTTGCCCGAGAGGGGTTGTGGCAGTAGAGTAAAACCAAACTCTTTTTCTGAAAAAGATCGCGAAACAACCGCTTTAAGTTCCGGAGCGGGTACAGAAATTAATGTCGGTTGCCCGAGAGGGGTTGAGACAGTAAAACCAAACTCTTTTTCTGAAAAAGATCGCGAAACAACCGCTTTAAAGTTCAGGAGCGGGTACAGAAATTAATTTCGGTTGCCCGAGAGGGGTTGTGACAGTAGAGTAAAACCAAACTCTTTTTCTGAAAAAGATCGCGACACAACCGCTTTAAGTTCCGGAGCGGGTGCAGAAATTAATTTCGGTTGCCCGAGAGGGGTTGTGACAGCAGAGTAAAACCAAACTCTGTTTCTGAAAAAGATCGCGAAACAACCGCTTTAAGTTCCGGAGCGCGTACAGAAATTAATGTCGGTTGCCCGAGAGGGATTGTGACAGTAGAGTAAAACCAAACTCTTTTTCTGAAAAAGATCGCGCACGTTTTGAAAAAAACAATATGAAATTTTGAACCATGAGATCTTTATTAAATAATAAACTGAACATCAGCAAAACATCACCCCCCTCCTGCTAGGTACACGTGCACTCAAGTTAACCTCTGCTTTGACCTGTGTGCCAAGAGTCAGATGAGATAGAGAGAAAGCGAGAGCGAGAGAGAGAGAGAAAGCGAGAGCGAGAGAGAGAGAGAGAGAGAGAGAGAGAGAGAGAGAGAGAGAGAGAGAGAGAGAGAGAGAGAGAGAGAGAGAGAGAGAGAGAGAGAGAGAGAGAGAGAGAGAGAGAGAGAGAGAGAGAACAATGTAACTGATCTCGTGAGAACGGTTAAGGCCTTGCAAGGTTTTGACGGCAACAATAATTATTGTAGTTCTCAAAGACTTTATTTCTGTTTGATTTGTAATATGTTGGGAAGACATATTTATCAATTGATCAACAAAATAAAACATAATACAAAACGACACAACATTGTTAAAATCATTATTGGCCAACGTTGAACATTTACGAAGGCCTCAATCTTCCCGCGCCGTAGATCAGATTAATAGGTGCTTGATTTTGGTATTTTGATTTACATAACATTAAACCTTTCTTGGGGTTCATGGTCATGGCAACAGCCATATTAATATTATATGATGTATAATATTATATTTCAGCATATGTGAATTACATGTCATCATACCAAACTGTCATACATTTTTATTCCTACATTATTCTGATTGATCACAACCAAACCTACTATCATTGGACACATCCAAATGCAAGCGCCTGTTCTTGACAACTTGCCATTGATCTAAAAAAAGTGCAACTTGCTTGGATCTCTTGTTTGGCCTGTAGGTAAAATGTACAATGTATTTTCTGATTTGTGCACAAAAGCTTTTCTTTTTCTTCTTTTTTTTAACATAACAATGTTTAATGTCACTGTATGTTTGAAAGACCATGGTCACATTTGTAAAACAAATGTTAAATTAGAAATTAAATAACATTTTGGTTCATGATTTTTTCCTACACCTGTGCTGAAAATAAGACATAAAAATGTTGGTATATAAGTCACTCAAATGCAGTATAGTATGAATGGTTTGAGTTTGTTGCGGTTGACCCTGCACAGTTCGACCTATGATGTTTTTGTTGAACAATTTTGCCGTCACCCCTCCCATAGGGTGACGTATTTCACAACTTCCTGTGTTACACAAACTCAGTGATGACCAATTTTGCCTTCAGACCTCCCATAGGGTGACGGATTTCACAACTTTCTACTGATGAACAATGTTGCCATAGTCACAACTTCCTGTGTACACAAACTGATGACGTATTTCACAACAAAATGGCACTGCCCATGGTCAACCTCGAAACTAACCGTATGAATGGGGGCCTCCTGGAATCAGCGGTCAGTTACTGCCAGAGCATAAAGGATCCAGCCTTCTCGCGGAACATTATTCTTGTTCTTGTTCTTGTCCTTGTTCTTCTTTTTCTTCTCCTGCTTGTTCTTGTTATTGTCCTTGTTCTTCTCCTGCTTGTTCTTGTTCTTGCTCTTCTACTTCTTCTTCTTATTCTTGTTATTCTTCTTCTTCTCCTTCTTTTTGTTGCTGTTGTTGTTGCTGTTGTTGTTGCTGTTGTTGTTGTTGTTCTTGTTGATGTTCTTGTTGTTCTTGTTCTCGTGTTCTTCTTGTTCTTGTCCTTGTATTTCTTCTTCTTCTTTTGGTTCTTGTTCTGGTTCTTCTTGTTCTTGTTCTTGTTCTTCAGCGTTCGACGGTGGTGTCTTTCATAGTCTGGGGCCTGCTGATGTTATGAACTGCAATGTCGGCGCAACCATCGCAGACCTGTCCAGGGGGGGGTGGGGGGGTGTGTGTGTTTGTGTGTATGTGTGTGGGCCTTTCTGTGCGTGTGTGTGTGTGTGTGTGTGTGTGTGTGTGTGTGTGTGTGTGTGTGTGTGTGCGTGCGTGCGTGTGTGTGATTTATATATGTACCATAAAAAATATGCTCTTCCATAATTATACAAGCATGGACATTTATTTTGCGGTGGAAATGATAATGGGCTCGGGAAAAACTGCGCCTTTAACATGAGAGCCCCCACTACCCCCTCCCCCCTACCCTGCCCCTCCCCTCGACCCCCTCTTCTAATTATTCTCTCCCTTCACTGCCAGAGGATACTCATTCGCCACTGTCTACTTAGTCTGGTCATCGCCCAATAAGTCGTCCGCTGTACGGACGATTTTGCGGTCAAGTCGTGCGTGCTTGCGCTGTCTGGTTATAATAATTATTCTGTGTGAGGTTGCGGTCAGTTACTTGGGGGGGGGGGGGGGGGATCGGAGAGTAATCGGAAGAGTCCAGAGCGTTCATCCTCGTTAGCACGCAAGAAATTCGTAATGTACATATGTCTGAGCATAAAAAATCTAGTGTCGCTGCACTGGTGACGAGCCGTACTATGGATGATGAATTCAAATAGTGTTTAAATTTAAAGACACACACCTTCTTGTTTAAACAGTTCGGTTCAACATCTCAGGTCTGGTCTGCGCACACATGCACAATACGCTTTCCCCTTTGTTTTATTTTCCTTACAATTTCTGTTTATCCTCTATTAACGACATTATTGGCAAGCCAAAAGCGCTTGCTATTGCGATGCTTTACTTCAATGTTTTTCTTCTGTTTAATGTTTATTTATTTTGTCCTATTCTTTTTTCCATCACCCCCCCCCCCCACCCACCCTCCGTTACTTTTCTTGTTGTTTCCTTAAAAGTAAGACGGAACAAATAACTTTTCCATCCAAAGACGCTACTTGACAAATGTCTCCATTTTTCTCTGTTTTCTCTCAGGACCCCAAGACCGATTGGCACAATCACGGAAGCAGGGACAGCACCCCACACACGACAGGGCAAAACTGGTGGACAATTGCCAAAGCATGACCTAGCTTCAAACTGGCAGCCCAAACTGGTGTATTACGACAACCGTCAAACGATGACCTAGCAGCAGCACGGCATCCCAAATTGGTGTATTACGACAACCGTCAAACGATGACCTAGCAGCAGTACGGCAGGCGAAATTGGTGTATTACGACAACCGTCAAACGATGACCTAGCAGCAGTACGGCAGGCGAAATTGGTGTATCACGACAACCGTCAAGCGATGACCTAACTGCGAGCCAGCGAAGCACTGTGTGTATGACTGAAATAAAGCAGGCGTGTTCTGCCGCCTGTCATAAAAAAAAGTGCGCAGCGAATTGAATTCTTCTGGGACGAGACGCAAGCACTAGCACCAAAGATTGCTTGCACTGCTGTTTTACCCTCCACGGTGGAGTGACGGAAAGTGCAGGGAGTTGTTCCCGCGCTGGGAGAGAGAAAGGATGCGTTGTTTTCTGGAACTTGTGTAAGAGTGTTGAAGTCCGCTAAAAAGTGTTGTTCGTATTCGTCCACTGCTGCTGAGCCGGTAATCAACTCTACTTAGTTCAAGGATTTGTTTTTCCCTGCTTCGTTTTTTGGTTACAGGTGAGTTACATTTTTATGAGAGTTTTTAGTTTTGTATTGGACATTTTTATCTTTTTCTGCTCAAGTGTGGTGTTGAAGTATTTTAGGTGTTGTTCGTAATAGTCTGCTGTGCATTTGTTTCTTCTTCTTCTTCTTCTTCTTCTTCTTCTTCTTCTTCTTCTTCTTCTTCTTCTTCTTCTTCTTCTTCAGGGGCGGATCTGGGGGGGGGGGGGGGTGCAATGGGTGCAATTGCACCCCCTTCCAGCGGGACAAAAAAAAAAGAAAAAAAAAAAGAAGAAAAATGTATCACCTGAAAATAGCACTTTACACGCTCAGATTGCACCAGATTGCACAATTTTGCTTTCTTTTTAAAAAAAATTTCCGGGGGGGCATGCCCCCGGACCCCCCTAGCATGCTCGGCGCTTCGCGCCATCGGTTCGGCGCTTCGCGCCTTCGCTGATAAGATACAAAAAACAAAAAAAAAGAACTTTGCACCCCCCCCCTTTCAAAACCCAGATCCGCCCCTGTTCTTCTTCTTCGTTTGATGAATATGCTGTGCCGCTATTGACCTAAACTGGGCTTAAGGATTTGTTTTATTCGTGTTGAGTTTTATTTTAAATTATTACAGTTGAGTTTGAATTTTAAGAAGTTTGTTTTCAATTGGACTTATATTTTTTATCTGCTGGAGTATGTTGTTTTGGTTTATACTTAAATCACATCGAGCACAGCTACAGGAGTTGTTCAAGTGGCTATTGCCAGGGATCGCGTTTACGCACGATTTTTGCGTATTTGACGCATTTTAAAAGTCGCTGACGCGTTTTTTTCGCCGCGCCGCGTAAGCCATACGCAAAAATATTGTAACTTTTTCTTGTCTTCACGCAGCGCTTTTGCTCTGACTTAATAATCACCCGATCCTGAAACTGACTATAGGGCTCGAGAAGTGACGACACACATGAAATCTGCGCGTCAAAACTAAAGTCCGTTTCTTTTTGCCTCGAAGTATCGCAAACGAACGTAACGAGGGTATTACCAGATGTCTTGTCGGATAATGAAACAGACATTAGCTGCTCTCCCATCTCGCGCTTCCAAAAGACGGAAAGTGTGTCTAGTCGTATTAGAGCGGGAAACAAACTCGCAAGGCCCGAAGGTTGGAGACAGCAGGGGTGTTATTCGACAGGCGTGCGCGGAGTTCGACAGGAAAACTCGCCGTATTTAGGTAAGGAGTGTCTTTAAGTCTTTCGTGCGTGTTTTGTTTGTATCTGTACGTGTTTTCGTAGTACGCAAAAATATTGGTCCGTGACGCGTTTTTTTCGTTTCGTTGCGTATGACTTACGCGTTTTTTTAAAAAGCTAGCGCGATCCCTGTATTGCTAATGTGTTTGTTGTTTCTTTATTGTTGTTGTTGTTGTTGTTGTTGTTTTTGTTGTTGTTGTTGTTGTTGTTGTTCTTCTTCTTCTTCTTCTTCTTCTTCTTCTTCTTCTTCTTCTTCTTCTTCTTCTTCTTCTTCTTCTTCTTCTTCTTCTTACTGTCGCTGATCGATAACTCTTCCCTGTCAATGTCTTTACATTTTTCTTTTGCGGATGTTATCGTTTTGTGTTAGGTTTGTTTTTGGACTGTCCTGTTCCTTCCATTCCTACATTCTGTTTTTCTTTTAGCTGTCGTGCATCTTTCTGGCCATAATCATACTGATGTTATGTTTTTCGTCTGGATAGCTCTTTCTGTTACTTCTTTTGTATCTCTTTTGCCACCCTTAGATTCCTTTTTCCTCCTGTTTTTCTTACGATTCATTTTATTACTCCCGCTTGTTCCTTTGCAAATGTGCGGTTTTGTTGGTGGTGGTTACTGTGTTCACAAGCTGAGCAGAAATCGACCGGATAGTGACAAATGATGACAGATGGTTCGGAGTTCTCCCAATCTATAGAACCTTTTTGTTGCCTTGCGGCAGTTTCCATTACATTTATAGACGGATCACTTTGTCTCTTTGTTACGGCACCCGATCAAATTAAGGAGATATAACAGCGAAGTAAATCTACTTCGACCAACAACAAACCAAACCAAACAAAACAAACAAACAAAAGTGCCAGGTGCAGTCAAAGCCGACATCAATGACAGATTTACAATTTACTTTTCGTTTTGTTTAAATTAAAACCGCTTGAATAACAGAACTGTCCGATTAAACGTGGACACTGGTGTCGTTCCCGACACTACTTTCGTTCCCGTGTAAACGATTTTATCCCCTGCAAAAGATAACTCCAGACCTTTTAAATGGGATAAGAGCAAGATAGCTAGTAGCTACCACTTGGACAAATACTAATGATCAATAAACTGGCTGCTTCTTGTGCAGAGCAAGAATTCTGTTGCTGAATTTCTTTCGTAGCTCACATTATTTTGTAAGCGCCCCACACGATCTTTATCTGTTTCATAAGTGTTTGCTTGTCTGTCTACTTCAAAGACCTGTGGGTCGACGTACTAAATGTAACGGGGTTTTTTTTTTGGTCAATAACAAACGTTCCAATTACCTTCCATGCTTGTTTTTTGATTCTTGTCACGTTTCACTATATCACAGAAGGTGATTATGAACGGTTAGTTACTGCTAACTAACTAACCTAAACCACACCACGATTCACTCCCGCAGTCATACAAATAGATAGAATCAACAAAAGTATAAGTTTCAGACGCCTGTTTATATACTATCTCACCACCTCCCTCGAGACTTCACTCCAAAAGATGTCTTACGTTCAAAACGTAAATTTAGGTCACTGACAAAAAAATGCCAATTAAAGTTTAGAAAATGATAATAACACGCTGATCCCGTGTATAGATAGGAAAGTTACTGATCTGCCAAAAGCGCTGGTTAATGCAGGTGTCACACACCCCACATTGTCACCTCAAAAATGAAATCATAAATATAAAAGATGACTAGGTGGTATACAGGGTGCAATGACATGGTGCACTTAGCTTTTTGCCACTGAGTGGGCGACCCGTAAATAGTCTATCTCCACAACTGCTCCGTTGAATGAAGTGCCGGCTGGCGTGGAAACGAAGCAGGGATTAGTGGAGATATCAGGCGCCTCACTCAGTCGCTGAAGGTCCTCCCCGTAGTCTACCAGAAATAGTAGAAATGAAGAATAGTAGGACGACGACAGCGACAGCAACCACCAGAACACCAGGTTACAGCATACAGCAGATGTTCCGGTTACAGCATACAGCAGATGTTCCGGTTACAGCATACCGCAGATAAGTAGGTAGGTAACGTAGGCTCAACAGCCTAATGAATGTAGCTCTCCTTTAAGCGAATCCGCTTCCTTTGTATGGCTATCGTCCGTTGACGAATTTCCTGCCACACCCCCTCTTGTGCTGAATTTACTTCATGCGTTGGAATTTCTCCCCCGCTCAGCCAAGAAACCTGACGCCTCGTCGTCAGCCAACATGTAAACAGCGAAAGGTGGTCTCTTCTTGAAGTTCCTAGAAGCCCTACTGTACAAGCAGAACGGCACGTTGATATACAGTGATGTATCTAACGTGTTGAAAACCATCAAACTCTTAGGAAGAAGACTCCGACCCTCCTCTCTTGCTGCTGATGTTCAAGTGTATCGTTTCATGTCTCCACCAACAACCTTGAAAACATTACGTGACTCCCCGTGTCACATATCCAGTTCAGTCACAGCCGATTTTGCCCAGACAGCAAAATCACCCACGTGGAACCCCTGCAAAACGAAATCCCCGTGCTCAGCTATGCTCTGTCCGCTAAACACAGCCCGTTGCCGTAAAGCACAGGCGCTTTCCATCACAATTTGAGATAGGCACCCGACAGAGTGTTCCTTTCTCCGTCCATGTCACTAAATCGTGACAATTCTAAAACAGCTGACATTTTACAGGAAGCATGTAATCTATTGCATCCAACAACTATCCATCCAGTAAACTGATACTTATTCATTCAAAGTAATTTCTTTCCCATTTTGTAAATCACCACAGATCCGTTCAAACGCAAACTTCTCTCCGCGCAATTTTGTGTGACTGTGTCTGGTGGGGGTTTTCTTCCTTAACGGAAGCATAATGTCCAGAACCATTTTATTTGCCTCTTTTCCAAGGGGTGCCTTTGGACTATGACTGAAATTAGTTACAACCTACCGTTTTCTCGCGTCTACTCTTGTGGAATTATATACGATATTCGTCGTAGATTATTTAAAACACCCACGCAGTATTGTACTCGAATTTATTCCGTAGCATGATAAGGCCAAAAAAAAATTGTCTGTTTAGGGTAACCCGACCGACCCTATCGATTTGGCGCCGACCCAAAAACTTTTTTTGATTTCAAAAAAAAAAAAAGAGGTAAAAATGCTAAAAAGAGACATTTGGCGTTTCTTTCTCTCCCTTTCTCTCTGTTTTATTTATACGTTAGTTTTGAAACATGTATTCATCAAATATAAGAAGTGAATGTTCAGCCAACATAGCATTTACAAAAAAACAAAAAACAAAAAACAAAAACTTTACCTACCTACCGACCCTACTTTTTTTGGTCATGTTACCCTAAACAGACAATTTTTTTGTTGTTGGCCTAACTGATCAATAAAAATATTTTGATTCTTTCTGACATTTTCACCGGTAATTATAACACAACGGTGTCTGGATGCAGACAGAAAGAGAGACTGTCAGATAGACAAGGCAGAGACAATGAGAGACAGAGATAGAGAATGAGAAACAGGGTCTTAGAGAGACAGAGATAGAGAATGAGAAACAGGGTCTTAGAGAGACAGAGATAGAGAATGAGAAACAGGGTCTTAGAAAGACAGAGCTGGAGAGTTATTATTTTTCTCAGCAGGGAAGCCGTGCAGGCAATATTCTCCTGTGCCACATAATTATATGATCTTCCGACAGTTTATTCAATGCCGAGAGAGAGAGAGAGAGAGAGAGAGAGAGAGAGAGAGAGAGAGAGAGAGAGAGAGAGAGAGAGAGAGAGAAAGAGAGAGAGAGAGATAGAGAGAGAGAGGTCATAGAGAGAGAGAGAGAGGGAGAGAATTAGGAATTAATAAATACCAAAGAGAGAGAGAGAGAGAGAGAGAGAGAGAGAGAGAGAGAGAGAGAGAGAGAGAGAGAGAGAGAGAGAGAGAGAAAGAGAGAGAGAGAGATAGAGAGAGAGAGGTCATAGAGAGAGAGAGAGAGGGAGAGAATTAGGAATTAATAAATACCAGAGAGAGAGAGAGAGAGAGAGAGAGAGAGAGAGAGAGAGAGAGAGAGAGAGAGAGAGAAAGAGAGAGAGAGAGATAGAGAGAGAGAGGTCATAGAGAGAGAGAGAGAGGGAGAGAATTAGGAATTAATAAATACCAGAGAGAGAGAGAGAGAGAGAGAGAGAGAGAGAGAGAGAGAGAGAGAGAGAGAGAGAGAGAGAGAGAGGCGGACAGACAGGCAGACATGCAAACAGACAGACAGATACAGAGAGAGAGAGAGAGAGAGAGAGAGAGAGAGAGAGAGAGAGAGAGAGAGAGAGGTCATAGAGAGAGAGAGGGAGAGAATTAGGAATTAATAAATACCAGAGAGAGAGAGAGAGAGAGAGAGAGAGAGAGAGAGAGGGAGGCGGACAGACAGGCAGACATGCAAACAGGCAGACAGATACACAGAGAGAGAGAGAGAGAGAGAGAGAGAGAGAGAGAGAGAGAGAGAGAGAGAGAGAGAGAGAGAGAGGGAGAGAATTAGGAATTAATAAATACCAGAGAGAGAGAGAGAGAGAGAGAGAGAGAGAGAGAGAGAGAGAGGCGGACAGACAGGCAGACATGCAGACAGACAGACAGACAGACAGATACAGACAGATAATGAGAGGGAGAGAAGAACTTGGTGATTGAAAGAACTGATAAGAGAATTTGTTTTCATGCCAAAAGTCCTATTTTACCGGCGTCAAAATTGTCTGAAAACCCATTATCCGTCTGCGTTCAGATGCCAACAAATGAAAAGAAAAAGGTCAAACACTGTACGTGTGCGTGTGTGTGTGTGTGTGTGTGTGTGTGTGTGTGTGTGTGTGTGTGTGTGTGTGTGTGTGTGATTGTGTGTGTGTGGTGTGTGTGTGTGTGTGGGTGGGTGTGTGTGTGGTGTGTGTGTGTGTGTGTGTGTGTGTGTGATGGGGAGCGGGATAGGATTCATACATTGCCTTACTGTCACATGTCTCTGGGTTAAAATTGATTTTTTTTTATCATCTGGGCAATTAAACACTTGACTGCAAATCCTGTACAAAAAAGGAGCAAATGACTGGCAAAGGGACGGTTAAAAAAAGACAAAAAAAGGAAATTTCACGCTGTTGAATATTGAAAACTATACAGTCGAACTTGCCCGCTACGACCACATCGAAAGGGTTCCCGAACAAACAGTGTTCTTTAATGTGTGCAGAATTCACGTTTACATAACGGCCACCTGTACAAAAAAAATTAAAAAAATGGGGGGATTTTGAAAAACATTGGATGAGACATCCGTACTTCTTACTTTGACAATATGTTCTGCAAGAAAATTTTTTCTTGCATGTGTGTATAATTCACCTTTACATAGCGACCACCTGTCTTTAAAGACCACTTTCGATGGTTGTTACAGACATGTCTGACTGTATCAACCTTTCTTTCCATTTACCGACATGTGCTTTAGAAACAAGGAAATAAAATGCTCATATAAACATTGGTAGTATCGCCATCAAACAAAAATTAAGTTTGAGCATAAGTAATATTTTTGATTTAAGTTGAAGTAACAATTAATGGCATATGTACGCGCTCCCGTGTTTACAAAGTGTAGTTTGCCCATAATCGATGTCAAACGCACCATAAGACCATATAATGACGATATGTCACCATGCGCGGACCATAATACATGCATTACAGCTTGTTCTAGCCTCTGAAAAAGTGAGGATGTCAACAACGACACGGAGTTTGCTCCCTTGCATCAACGTTACATGTGTTGCCAAATCTATAAATAGGACGATCCAGATCAAAATAAAAATTCAAATATCTCAACATTGAAGGGGTCCTAGACCACAATATTTTGCAGGGAACTTAATTTAGCATGTCTCCAGCTGTTGGTAAAGCAATTAGCGTGTATAGTCATCGAGTACATATGCCTTTAAACAACGAAGGAAGATATTTGTTGCACTTTTTTTTATCATATTAAGTTCAAGACAAGTTCACAGTGAAAATAATATTTTTTTAAAAGTAGTGTATACTAGTTTTTACATTTAGTCAAGTTTTGACTAAATGTTTTAACATAGAGGGGGGAATCGAGACGAGGGTCGTGGTGTATGTGTGTGTGTGTGTGTGTGTGTGTGTGTGTGTGTGTGTGTGTGTGTGTGTGTGTGTGTGTGTGTGTGTGTGTGTGTGTGTGTGTGTGTGTGTGTAGAGCGATTCAGAGTAAACTACTGGACCGATCGTTATGAAATGTTTCATGAGAGTTCCTGGATATGATATCCCCAGAAGTGATTTTCATTTTTTCGATAAATGTCTTTGATGACGTCATATCCGGCAATTTGTAAAACTGTTGAGGCGGAACTGTCACACCCTCATTTTTCAATCAAATTGATTGAAATTTTGGCAAAGCAATCTTCGACGAAGGCCGGACTTTGGTATTGCATTTCAGCTTATAGGCTTAAAAAATATTTAATGACTTTGGTCATTAAAAATCTGAAAATTGTAATTAAATTTTGTTTCTATAAAACGATCCAAAATTACGTTTATCGTATTCTTCATCATTTTCTGATTCCAAAAACATATAAATATGTTATATTCGGATTAAAAACAAGCTCTGAAAATTAAAAATATAAAAATTATGATTAAAATTAAATTTCCAAAATCGATTTAAAAACAATTTCATTTTATTTCTTGTCCGTTCCTGATTCCAAAAACATATAGATATGATATGTTTGGATTATAAACACGTTCAGAGAGTTAAAAAGAATAGATATAAAGAAAAGCGTGCTATCCTCCTCAGCGCTACGCGCGATATAAGCCTCATATTGATTGATTGATTGATTGATTATCCACTCGGCCAATGCGCCCGCCTTTGAAAGCGATTTCAGGGCCTTTTTCCTTAGGTATTATCCCTTTAAGTGTATGGAGCGTTTATTTACAGACAAAACGAAACATTCAAAGTAGACACGTTGCTTCGTCCAAGTTGGAAGCGACACAGATTCAGAGATAAGTCACAGTTCCCATCAGATTGCATGTGTCTGTTGTGTATCAAGTTCCTGTGAATGTGTCCTTTTATTATTAATCGTTAAACTTAAGACACACTCCTTCCCGAGTAAACAATTTGGCTCACCATCTCCGATCTGGCCAGGCGTTTACATGACATAAGACCATCCTTCCACTTGGTCACATACCAAAAATCAACACCAAGACTGCTTGCTGTGTAGAGTTGGGATTTTTCGATGAATTAATGTTTGAAAAAGGCATAATTAGTTCTTTAAAAACAAACACCTCTGTACACAGAGAGCGTCCAGGCTTTTGAATTTTGGTGTGTGACCAAGTGGAGGGGTTGTCTTTTTCCATATAACTGCCTGTGTTTTTTGTATTCTTGATTGTTAAACGAATTAGCAGCCCATCTGTTTCGAATTTGTATTGATCTTTGTCTGAACTTTTTTCCCCTCTTCTTTTTCTTATGCATTTGCAAGCTTCATCTCCCTGGCGTGTACACTCGAATTCTTCACAAGTGGACCTTTACGTGCGTGACCGTTTTCTACCCTGTCATCAGGGCAATCATACTCCGCCTTTCGGGGATGTGTCTGAAGTGTGAAAGAGCATTACAAGAGATGGCTGAATCTGGATAAGGACCGGAATGACGAGGTAGAGTAGGGAGAGAGGTTGGTTTTTTTGGGTTGTTTTTTTGTGGTTGTTTTTGGTTATGGGTTGGCAAAACTCACAGATGCCGTTGAAATGAAGCATTTGAAAAGAGTATTTTGTGTCTCTCCTTGAGAAAAAAAGTGCATTTGCTGGGTGATAGGAGGGGCGGGGCCGGGCTAGGAACCCCCGGCTCACATCTAGCCCTTGACTCGATAAGGAGAGAAGGGGGGTGGGGGGGGGGGGTGAGGGGAGGGGAGGGCGGATTTGATTATGGTACAACGTATCCACTCAACAGTGGCTTCCCCATCTTTTCGCCACGGGGTGTTTAGAGTGAGACTAAAACTCCCATTTAGGCGGCTGGCCTAGACACGTAAACAAATTAATTCTGGCTCAAATGAATCGATACATGACTGTTATTTGTACCTTTAACCACAACAATAAGGTCATTTTGTGACACAGATCTGGACTCTCTGTGAAATGTCATATTTTGGTCAAAAATGCAAATAACGTGAAATGAATGCATAAAGGGATGCGTTCAACATTCGATATAGACTAAAACTACAGGGGAAATAAAAGATTGGCCGGGGTGGCAGAAATCGCGTTAAAAAAATGTCTGGAGTTGTATCGACAACAATCTAAAAACAATTAGACATCAAATCAACATTCAGTCAAACATATTGACTGATGTTTATCCCTCGAATAGGAGGCGTATGGCTGCCTGAATGGCAGGGTAAAAACGGTCATACACGTAAAAATCCACTCGTGCAAAAACATGAGTGAACGTTGGAGCTTCAGCGAATAATAATAAGAAGACTGATGTTTCATTTCACCGGTTTCTCCCGGAAAAATGAATTGAAATCATTGTGATTCAGACTCGGTTTGAATGGCAAGCATAACAGAATGAATCGTTTCTATGAAAGCCAGTTTCAGATTTTGTGTGGGTTAAGGGTGGAGATTTTTCTGATCTCCCAGGTCAAATTATGTGAAGACCTGCTAGTGCCTTATCCCCCTTCGTGTGTGCACGCAAGCACAAGAGCAAGTGCGCACGGAAAAGATCCTGTAATCCATGTCAGAGTTCGGTTGGTTATAGAAACACGAAAATGCCCAACATGTTCCCCGAAAATCGACGTATGGCTTCCTGAAAGGCGGGGTAAAAACGGTCATATACGTAAAACCCAAATCGTGCAATAACATGAGTGAACGTGGGAGTTTCAGCCCACGAATTGTTGTTGTCAATAACGTGTGTAATTACCTCCACGTTTACACTCTCTCACTGTGAAGTGCAAGACCTGGTTTTCTCGCATTTTTGTCAGATCTCAAAAGAGGAGTTCCTCTGTACCATCGTCAAAGGTTTTAGTAGAGTGAAGGGGCGGGGATAAACAAGATTAGGTTTGGAGAGAAGAAAGGAAGGGAGATAGGGGGAGGTGGAGAAGGGCACCCGACAGGGGGGGGGGGGGAGGGGGGATGCTAGCGGAGAAGGGTGCGCGGCGCGTGTTATTTTACCATGACTCGTTGATTTCCCTTGATGGTGATTGTTCATACCGATGCCGTGTACAGCCTCTACCTATACCACATTTTGATTGTTCCTCGGATAGTTCTTTTTGGAAGGGAAACGTCGCTCGTGTGTGAGTGCGTGGGGGTGGGGGGGGCGAAGGGGGAGGGAGTCTGGTTTCTGTGTCGAGATGTGTTTGCGTGTTTGTGTGTGTATATGTGTGTGTACGTGTGTGGGTGGGGGTGGTTGTGGGAGTTGCATGTGTGTGTGAGCATGCTTGCTTGCATGCGTGCCTACTTATAAAACACGGAAACCCCATGTAGACAGTGAAAGGAAACAATAATAGAATTGGTCCCCCATAGCCTACTTATAGGTTGACGGGACATGAAAAACCAAACAGCCAACCAGCCAACCTCCTTCTTGATCTCCAATCTCCAGCAATGCATCCAGTCAACAATTGACCACACACACACACACACACACACACACACACACACACACACACACACACACACACACACACACACACACACACAATTAAAACTAATATAACATAAAAATAAATACAAAGTTGTATTGTCATTCAATCGCAATGGTATAAACTACTTTTATCTCTGGCAGAGATATTATAAGATGTTTGATGGGTTGTTGACAGACCAGCTTTTTTGTCGGTCCGAGGAGGAGCATATCGTCTTTTGTTTCATATTTATTGACCAAGGCCGAAGGCCGCGGTCAATAAATATGAAACAAAAGTCGATATGCCCCCCGAGGATCGACAAAAAAGCTGGTCTGACAACAAACCTCCAAACATCGTTTTTGTCATCATTTTGGTAGTGAGAAAATAAGTGCACAATCAACACAGGGAGCCATGCTTTGAAACACGAGTATCGTTTTGATAACCACACGAGTTCCGTTTTGATAATCATGCACTGGCAATCAAAGCTGGCGTGTGAAAGCAACTTTCTGTGTTTTTGAGTTCATAAAATGTTGGGATGAATATGTCAGGTTTGAGGACGCACAGGTCTGTAGGTTCATCTCGGTATTCCACCCCCTCGGCTTTCAGTTGTAAATATTAAGCTTAGTGATCGAATGTGGAAGCTACGTTGGGTCAAAGGTCACAGAAGATTTGCGTCGTGCAGCGAAGGAAAGAATCGCGATCTTGTTTCCGACTCAGTGCCTCTTTGTTTTTCATTAGACCTGTCATTCTGCTTGCTCGGCTTTGTTAGATGTTTGCATGTCTTGTTGCTATTTTCTTTGCTTTTATTATTATTTCTTATTTGCGCTTCGTTTATCGATACAACGTCTTGTGCATGGGTCAAAATGTGTTTGTCAATTGGTTTGACTTGAACTTGACGTTCGTGTTTCTCCGAACGTCTGTGTATCGAAACACAGGTACACGCACTCCATGACTCTGTAAGAAGACAAAACATATCGCTAGGTTTCATTTGTTTATGATGAATTTATGACCTTTCATGAAGTAGTTTTGTTTTTTGTTTACTTTTGCAAGTTTGCCAGTTCGTGTGTGGAACTTAGCAAAGCAGTGTCGTGTCGTCTGTTTAGGTCTGGGAAAACGCCAATGAAAAGAGCCGAAGAATCCCCGAGCGTTTCTATTGGGTTTGCTTTTGATTATCCATGTATAACCTGCTTCCTGCAACTATGGTAACCGGGGATTTATTGCCTGGGGAACATGAGATTTATTTCCCAGGTGCTTGTGAATGAAAACTCGTGAAAATGATGACAAACTTAATTGTGGTCTAATCTGTCTCAATCCACCATTTGCCCTGTTACGCTTGTTCTAATCGCGTGTTACTGCTGCTCAGCTGTGCATAACAGACCTACATTGTTAATGTAAGAGCTTCCGCGGTGAGAACAAAGAGGACTAGGTCGCAAGGGATTTACGGAGCCTGACTGATTCGAATTAACTCGCACGATATCAGGTCTGGTAGACTCTTTTGGGAACATCTATCCGAAGCTTGTTCTTTATCACTGTCTGTTCTCTGTATAGTTTTAACACTGGGCCAGTTTTGACTAAATGCATTCTGGTACACTGGGAGAAGAGACGATGGAGTAGGCTTGTGTTTGCTCATATATATCCTTAGCGGATTATGACTTTATTCAGTTATTCTGCAGAAAAAAACAGAAATGCTGCAGCATTTCTGCATAATGTCATCTTTCGCGAGAGCAACGTTTTTTTCTGCAGTAAAATTGAAATCAAGAATGCTGCAGTAAAACGGTGATGTTGTTTTACAGGAGAAAAACTGTTTACACTTTTTCTTCAGCATTTTGGCATTATTCAGTTATTCTGCAGAAAAAACAGAAATGCTGGAGTAAAACTGTCTTTTCTGCAGCATTTCTGCATAATGTCATCGTTTGCCGAAGCAACGGGTTTTTCTGGAGCAAAACATTTTACTGCAGTAAAATTGAAATCAAGAATGCTGCAGTAAAACGGTGCTGTTGTTTTACTGCAGAAAACCTGTTTACACTTTTTCTGCAGCATTTTGTACTGGCTCATTATAATGTTGGAGCACGCGAGCCCCCCTCTGTCGAGAGATGGACTCATCCAGAATTACCAATAGTTGTGCGTGACACGAATGTATTTTGTCTGTCTGACTTCCTTTCCGCCGGAAGTTCAAAGTTTCAAATTTGAAATTGTTCACTCGACGTTCGGCCGCCATTGTGAAGTTGAATATAATGCCCTTATGCTACACGCCTTCTGATTGGTACAAACTATTATACTATCCCAGGGGGCGACGAATACAAACGCTACTTACAAGGTCGTTCGTTTTTCTCCAGAAAAACTGTCACAGACTATTCTGAAGAAAAAGTTAATCGCAATAATGCTGCAGAAAACCAAGTATAAACATTATGCTTCAGAAAAACTGTTTTACTGCAGTAAAAAAAACGTTGCTTCGGCGAAAGATGACATTATGCAGAAATGCTGCAGAAAAGACAGTTTTTCTCCAGCATTTCGGTTTTTCTCCAGAATAACTGAATAATGTCATAATCCGCCAAGAGCCAGTACACAATGCTGCAGAAAAAAATGTAAACAGGTTTTCTGCAGTAAAACAACAGCACCGTTTTACTGCAGCATTCTTGATTTCAATTTTACTGCAGTAAGATGTTTTGCTGCAGAAAAAACGCTGCTTCGGCGAAAGATGACATTATGCAGAAATGCTGCAGAAAAGAACGTTTTTTCTCCAGCATTTGTCTTTTCTGCAGAATAACTGAATAAAGTCATAATCCGCTAAGGATACATATATCCACCACCAACAAGCCCCCTTCCACCTAAATAAAAAAATAAAAAAATAAAGGATGCACACACACACACACACACACACACACACACACACACACACACAACACAAAACACACACACACACACACACACACACACACACACACACACACACACACACACACACACACACACACACACACATACACACACACATAAATCGTAGGAACGCCATCCAGGAAGTGAACTCTACGGCTCTAAAAACTGAAGGCATCGACTTAGCAATAATTTCGTTGAAAGTGTCCCAAGCCACGGTATAAAGCAAGACGTAAAGTGGATTTAACAGTCACATAAAACTTTTAATGCGGGAAGCATTCCCTTCGTCACTGTTGGACAAAGAGGAGTTTTTAATGGAATTGAAGAAAACTGTGTCTCTCTCAATTTAAAGGCGCACAGACGTATAGTGGGGCTCGTATGTTGCAGACGCACTCATAAATCATTCACATCTTGCAACAAACATCATACTTTGTGATATTGTTCTTTATAATTATTTAAGGGATTTCAGATACAGAGCCACTTCAGAAATCGGATTTTTTGCTTTTGATAGGGAATAAAAGGCTGCATTTACAGCAGACGAAATTCGTACCAAAAGCGCTCAGCAGTAAATATTCCCAACTCAGCAAATGTAAAATTCAATGGTTTACCATGCACCAGAAGTTGTCTGCTGATAACACATGCATGACATAAATACTCTTATGGGTATTTTTGTGTTCTGGTATTTAATTTGATCGTTTTTAGAATTTTATATATCCGCAGCATGAAAATTCAAGATGGCGGCCTCCGCAACATTGCGTGTTTTGATTTGAGCGAAAACAACGTTTCTGAAGGTAAGTTTTCAAGATTACGCATCCATTCACCAATGTCACATCATTTTACTGTTTAATTCTCCCCTGGGGTCTGTTATTCATCGGGTGAAGCGCTGAAATGCAGAGACTTTGTTTAATCTTGCAATAGCTCATTAGCTGGATTGTGATGCTGATAGATCTAGATCTATCTGTTGATTACAAGTAAGGAAATCATGATCGCCACGCTGGTGATTTTAAACAGATTAAACGAACTTTGAATAAAAGGCGAGGAGAAAGAGATTGTTCATGGTATGATAAATGATTAGTCCTGCCTACGTTAAGGACTTCCATAAGTCTCTAAACGGCTGAGGTGGGGAGGGGTAGAGTCAAAAACTGAGTGAGGGTAGGCCAGATAGTACGATGACCAGCTGGAGATAAAAACACTCCACTCCCCATGTCTTTACAGTGTTGTGATCAAACTTTCAAAGACGGTAGGTAACAGACAAAAGCATACAGTGTATGGTAATCAAATGAGATAAGTGGTTTTGAAAAATGAAGAGGTACCGCTCTTTGAGATTTACAATTTTGGTTTGTTGCTTGTTTCTCATCCTTTTGCTTATTCTAAGTTGACCGTGCATTGGTGTGAATTTTATTTTTACAGGATATATACAAGAGTTACACCACATGCCGGTTCCTGGGAACAAGCGTTCTGCATTTATTCCGGTGCCACAGAAGGGAGCTGATTTCACTAGTACTACTGTATCAAGGTTTGTTACCTAATACATCTTAACAGTAAGATTTTTTTATTTGTATTAATTGGAACATGTTTGCACATCATTTGTAAGCGACCTCTGTGAATTTGATGGGTTTAACGTACGTACCCTCACTATGGTCAACATTCTCTGTTAGCGACTGTTTGAAGCGAATAAATGTAGCGGTCAGAAAGATTCCAGAATCAGTTGGGTCACTGGAAACTGTGTTTGTTTGTTTTTTAACCTGAAACAGTAAGAATTATACGAATTCATGAAATAAAATTTTCTTTCATTTTGGTCTGTTGTGTGAAGACTTGCTAACCCGGCTTTGACCAACTCTCTGAGATAGTAAACATTATTCAAATACATTCAAATAAAAATTTCACTTTTCATCTTTTGTGTGAAGGGTACCCCAGGCTGATTTCCTGCACCATGGATGTAGAGGAGGCCAGACAGTCTGCTTCTCATTCCAGCTGTGTTGCGGTTTTTTCTGCTCGTGAAGTGTATCGCCACATTGCCAAAGCCATTGGCCAAGAGAAGTCACCCTGTCTGCCCATTTTGCATAGCCTTACAGGCTGTGACACTATGTCGTTCTTCAATAATCAGAAGGCTTGGGAAGTATGGCAAGCATTTGAAGACGTCACTCAAACTTTCTTCAGGTTGTCTGCTCCTCTTTGTAAGCTGAGTACCACTGACAGGGCAGCACAAGAGCTTTTTGGTGTACATTTGTAGGACAAAACCAGCAACGTACTGGGTGTAAACAGTGCTAGACGGTACCTCTTCAGTAAAAAGAGCTGCCAAATTGACCATAATCCCCTTACAAGTGAGGTGCTGCTGCAGGACATGAGATTGAGAAGAGCCATCTACCTATTAGACTTCCAAACTCTGTGGGCTGGCAGTTCAAGGCTGGAAAGTGGGAGTCATTCTGGACGAGCTTTCCAGCGTGTGCCGAGAACTCATGAGGTGTGCCTGCAAGAAGAGCTGTACAACAAAACGCTGCAAATGCTGCTAAGAAGGACTGCAGAGCACAGCTCTCTGCAAATGTGCTTGCATGCCTGTGAAAACTGTCAGCATCTAAACTGTGCAAAAATATTATTGCACCCATTTTCATACCCCAACTCAAACATTTATTCCTGTGTCATTTTATTCAAACTGTCTATGCCAATAAACTTTAAAGGCTCGCATCTTCGCTATCTGGCACATTTTTTTTTTTACATCATCATTTACGCCGTCAAAATAAGGATACCCTTGACGTGACAAAGAGATGTGACAAAAACTCGGGTACCTTTTAAAAAGCCGACGACAATTCCTGAGGCACAACTGGGTCACTGTTGTATACGAAGAGAAAGTCAACTTGATTATCCATCCAGAACAGGTTGTTTTATTTCGCCATCTTGCATATTTCTAGTGTTGTGCCATTGTACCTACTGATGTATGTGTCGATCTCACGGATGAGATGTTTATGTGTCAAATTTGAGGGATACCCAAGTCAACTAAAATCCATGTAT
>NC_090257.1:24075860-24093360 GCF_037325665.1 Littorina saxatilis
TATGAAGTTTTCTTCAACGTCGTTTCTTTTTTGACGTCAGATATCTAACTTTGGAGGAGAGGGTCAAAGGGAGACGTCTTGGTTTGTGTAATCGGTGTCGTTTGTCATTAACACTGGGGCACAGGGATGGAATCTGCGACCAATCATCGAGGTCGTCGTTCATTGAGACAGCAAACATTGACTGCCTGCCGTGCATATATATGCATAACAATAACGTGCACGCGCTCTTTTAGCATAAAAATGCAAGGTTCAAGTGCGCATTGGTATTACTGTCTTTATCGCTGCGTCACGTGTTTAATTTTCACACACATGATTTTGATTTTAATACAGTGTATTTAAATGTACACAGCCTTTTTTTCTGTTTTTCAACCTGAACCTATTCCTAAACAAGTCGCGTAAGGCGAAATTACTACATTTAGTCAAGCTGTGGAACTCACAGAATGAAACTGAACGTAGTCCGCCGCTAGTGCAAAAGGCAGTGAAAGTGACGAGCCTGTTTGGCGCGGCAGCGGTTGCGCTGTGCTTCATAGCACGCTTTACTGTACCTCTCTTCGTTTTAACTTTCTGAGCGTGTTTTTAATCCAAACATATCATATCTATATGTTTTTGGAATCAGGAACCGACAAGGAATAAGATGAAATAGTTTTTGAAACGATTTCGGAAATTTAATTTTAATCATAATTTTTATATTTTTAATTTTCAGAGCTTGTTTTTAATCCAAATATAACATATTTATATGTTTTTGGAATCAGAAAATGATGAAGAATAAGATGAACGTAAATTTGGATCGTTTTATAAAAAAAAAATTTTTTTACACTTTTCAGATTTTTAATGACCAAAGTCATTCATTAATTTTTAAGCCACCAAACTGAAATGCAATACCGAAATCCGGCCTTCGTCGAAGATTGCTTGGCCAAAATTTTAATCAATTTGATTGAAAAATGAGGGTGTGACAGTGCCGCCTCAACTTTTACAAAAAGCCGGATATGACGTCATCAAAGACATTTATCGAAAAAAAGAACAAAACCGTCCGGGGATATCATTCCCAGGAACTCTCATGTCAAATTTCATAAAGATCGATCTAGTAGTTTAGTCTGAATCGCTCTACACACACACACAGACACACGCACACACACACACACACACATATACACCACGACCCTCGTCTCGATTCCCCCTCTATGTTAAAACATTTAGTCAAAACTTGACTAAATGTAAAAACGACGCACAGTAACGGTAATGTTTTGAGTATCTTCTTTTACTACAAATAAGGAAGAAAACAATTGAAAAACAAGACGCTTGAGGCGAAATTAATACATTTAGTCAATCTGTCAAACTCACAGAATGAAATTGAGAACAAAGGATGTGTGTTTGTGTGTGTGGGGGGGGGGGCGGGGGGGGGGGGGGGGGTAGATGTGGGGTCGTTTCGACCTATTTGTTTATGTGTGATACTCTATACAGGAAGAAGGTATGCCCCTGAATGTACAACAGACGGGGAGGCGTCAGGCTGGTACCCAATGGTGTAAAGTCATCATACGTAGTGGAAGAATTCCCGGAAACAAAAACACACATAAAACAAGTCGCGTAAGGCGAAAATACAATATTTAGTCAAGTAGCTGTCGAACTCACAGAATGAAACTGAACGCAATGCAACGCAGCAAGACCGTATACTCGTGGTCCATCGCTCACGGCATAGGCAGTGAAATTGACAAGAAGAGCGGGGTAGTGGTTACGCTATGCTGCATAGCACGCTTTTCTGTACCTCTCTTCGTTTTAACTTTCTGAGCGTGTTTTTAATCCAAACATATCATATCTATATGTTTTTAGAATCAGGAACCGACAAGGAATAAGATGAAAGTGTTTTTAAAACGATTTCGAAAAAAAAAATTTGATAATAATTTTTATATATTTAATTTTCAGAGCTTGTTTTTAATCCGAATATAACATATTTATATGTTTTTTGAATCAGCAAATGATGGAGAATAAGATAAACGTAAATTTGGATCGTTTTATAAATTTTTATTTTTTTTTACAATTTTCAAATTTTTAATGACCAAAGTCATTAATTAATTTTTAAGTCACCAAGCTGAAATGCAATACCGAACCCCGGGCTTCGTCGAAGATTACTTGACCAAAATTTCAACCAATTTGGTTGAAAAATGAGGGCGTGACAGTGCCGCCTCAACTTTCACGAAAAGCCGGATATGACGTCATCAAAGACATTTATCAAAAAAATGAAAAAAACGTTCGGGGATTTCATACCCAGGAACTCTCATGTCAAATTTCATAAAGATCGGTCCAGTAGTTTAGTCTGAATCGCTCTACACACACACACACACGCACACACACACACACATACACCACGACCCTCGTTTCGATTCCCCCTCGATGTTAAAATATTTAGTCAAAACTTGACTAAATATAAAAAAGAGATAAAAAAAGTTTTCGAAATAGCGTCAAATAAAACACGAAAGAAAATTAAAAAAATTTTTTTTTTATTTAATCCAAAAGTCGCATTTGTTGGGATGAATATCATTGATAAAGTGACAAGACAACCCCCCCACCCCCCCCCCCCCCCCCCCCCCCAAGAAAAAAAGATTCTCGAGAAGTGTGACGGGGCTTCATCGTTCATCCTTCGATGGAACTGTCAGGAGGTAATGACTTTTTGGAATTCTAACGGAATTACCTAGGCTGATTGAAAAATATCAATCATCGGGATGATAACTATTATTATATTGTTTAAAGAGAAGAAAAAAACCTACATTCTTACGAGGTGCACTGATTGTGCTGATGCGTCATGTATTCTCTTTTGACTCTCTTTGAAATTTAAGAAATTACTGTACAAAATCACAGACAGACAGAATTACACTGACATGCAGCTGATTAAAACGTCGGAGGACCCGGGATGACTGTCATTGTGGCGTCAAGAAGATGTTAAAACACATACACACACACACACACATGTACGCACGCACGCTCGCACGCACGCATATAATCACACGCGTACGTACACACACACACACACGCGTACGTACACACACACACACACACACACACACACACACACACACACACACACACACACACACACACACACACACAGAATAAGTCTGGCCGATTTCACACACACACACACATACACACACACACACACACATACACACACACACACACACACACACACACACACACACACACACACACACACACACACAGATCAATTCTGGCCAATGTCACTATGAGTAGGATACGATGCTTCATCCAGTCAGCTTTGGGTGAGCTGTCAGATAATGCACTGCTATGATCCCAAGGAAATTACACGGCCTTGCTCCTGATTGAAAAGTCACAAGACGATTGAAACATTTCCGAGATATCACGAATAATAAACTGTATCAATTCTAACGAAAGGCTTTGAATTTGATGATTTTTCATCGATTCTTTTTTGCCAAAACTGTGAGGAAGGACCCTGCAGGATCCGCCCCCGGATTACACAGGCACTAGGCATACACCTGATTCAGGGCTCCCCACGGACGCCCCTCCTAGTGCGTCCCGGAACTAGAGGGTCCATGGATCCCCACTGCAGTATTTTAGAGGGTCTCAAGGGTCCAAAAGCCGAAAAGTCCCAGTGTACCTATAAAACATTGTGGTCACTATAGTGTACTGCAAAGTGTCGATTGCAGTCTGAAAATGGTATCTGCAGTACGCACGATAAGGTAAATTTAGTGCGTCCTAGGACCCGCTCTTTTAAAATCTAGCGCGTCCAGGGACCCCCTCCATATATTTCTAGTACGTGTTTTCGGCTTCTAGTGCGTATAGGACGTAGGGACGCGCGCTATGGGGAGCCCTGCTGATTAATGACAGAGTTGCACAAGACTCAGGATGATTACCATTAATGTGGTGTCAAAAAGAAAACATAACTAGAAACATCCTTACACAGGTCAACGAGTGTGATGATGCTTCATCGATTGATGCTTCAAAAAAATGTATCACAAAAGCCACCGTGCGATAGTGCTATATAGATTTTTGTGTCTCTATTGATGTGACATCGAGAATCTGTGTTTTGTGACTCCTAGCAAAATTCAAAAGAAATGCAATTTTCTCAGCTATTCGACCGGGATGGTAGGGATGGATACATGGGGGGTGGGGGGGATTGAATGGGACAATAGGGCAACGAAAAAGGTATTTACTAAAGAAGAAAGTGTGCCGAGACATCCTTTCGTTTCTTTCGTCTTCTGTGTCCCGTCATCCTCCAAACCCCCCCCCACCCCCAACACACACACACCCTCCCTCTCTCTATCTCTCTCTCTGTCTCTCTCTCTGTCTCTCTCTCTCTCCCTCTTTCTCTTTTCTCACTCTCTCCCTCTCTCTCGTTCTCTCTCGCTCGCTCACTCTGTGTGTGAAACATAAGATTTGACTCTCCCTCTCTCTCTCTCTCTCTCTCTCTCTCTCTGACTCTGTCTCTGTCTCTGTCTCCCTATCTCTCTTTCTCTATCTCTCTCTCTTGCTCTCTCTCTCTCTCTCTCTCTCTCTCTCTTTCTCTCTGACTCTGTCTCTGTCTCCCTATCTCTCTCTCTCTTTCTCTCTCTCTCTTGCTCTCTCTCTCTCTCTTGCTCTCTCTCTCTCTCTCTCTCTCTTTCTCTCTCTCTCTTTCTCTCTCTCACTATCTCTCTCAGGGTGGATAATTGATTTGACTTTCTTCTCGAATGTAAAAGTTGCAAAGTTTTGCCTATTGTGATATTTTGTCGATTTTTAATTATAGGCCTTTCCGTTTTTATCTGGTCGATTTTGAAGGCACCCTTATTTGAGCGGCGGTCACGTGATCCCTGTAAAATGTATCTTCAGTCCTTCTTCTTCTTCTTCTTCTTCTTCTTCTTCGTTCATGGGCTGAAACTCCCACGTTCACTCATGTTTTAGCACGAGTGGATTCTTACGTGTATGACCGTTTTTACCCTGCCATTCAGGCAGCATACGCCGATTTCGAGGGAGGCATGCTGAGTATTTTCGTGTTTCTATAACCCACCGAACTCTGACATGGATTACAGGATCTTTTCCGTGCGCACTTGGTCTTGTGCTTGCGTGTACACACGAAGGGGGTTAAGTCACTGCACATAAGTTGACCTGGGAGATCGGAAAAATCTCCACTCTTAACCCACCAGGCGGCAGCGACCGTGATTCGAACTCACGACCTCCCGATTAGGAGGCCGACGTCTTACCACCAAGCCACTGCGCCCGTCATCTTTAATCCAAAAAGTGATCGGATCCTGATAGTCAAGTAAACGGCCTTAGCTGGCATATACAGTTTTAATGAAATTACACTGGAATGAATGCTTCAATTTAGGTGCGCAATTTGTTGCAATAATTTTTTGGCAAAGTTTAGTTTAGTCTGAGATGAAAATGTTTATCACATATTTTTTATTTCGATGTATGTGTGTGTGTGTGTGTGTGTGTGTGTGTGTGTGTGTGTGTGTGTGTGTTTATATGTATGTATGTATGTGTGTGTGTGTGTGTGTGTGTGTGTGTGTGTGTGTGTGCGTGCGTGCGTGTGTTTATGTGTGTTTGTGTGCGCGCGCGTTTGTGTGTCTGTGTGTGTGTGTGTTTTCAGATAGACTGGGAATCGAGACTAGTGTGTGTGTGTGTGTGTGTGTGTGTGTGTGTGTGTGTGTGTGTGTGTGCGGTGGCATAGCGGTTAAAGTGTATGCCTCTCACCCGGGCGGACCGGGTTGTGAAGGAAATGACGAATAACACAAACAGACAAAGTTTGACAGTGATATCCTCCACGCTTTTAGAAGCGCTAACCAGAGATATTACCTGCTATTCCGACTTGGTCGTGTGACAGACGTTTTTTTCCACACGAGATTACGTTGATTGTCTAACGAAGCCGTCAGGCTGAGTTAGACATCAGCTAATCGAGTGTGGAAGAAAACTCTGTCACACGACCAAGTCGGAATAGCATTTATGTCTCACAGCTTCAACAGAGGAGAGAACAAACACGTTTTGTGTACTCAAGCTTGACAGACCTAAACACAGGAGCAGCCATTGTGGAGAGATCTACTTTTTGACGGAAGTGACCGAACAACTGTGACTGACGTCTCGGTATATGTGAATGACGTCACAGTCATCGTCACAGTCTGTATCTTTTGAAGCATCGCATTCTTCATTACGGCTGTCTGTGTCTGCATCCGCGACATGTTTGTTCATTCCGGAATCTTTGTCATCTATGTTCAGAACTCTGTCCTTATAGTGTCAGACTAACAGGCCTCCTGAGCGAGCCACTTTCCAAGGGAAGCTAAATTCGCGTATGGAAACAGTACTGTCGTCTGGGATGCCGTTTTCAGTATTCTGAGCGTTGAAGAATTTGTAAAGAGAAGAAACGATAACGGCAGGAGAAGTAAAAGTCGTGTGTGCATTTTATGGCTTTTGGAGGGACGATTTTGAGTTTGAATCCGTTCTTGCCATGCTTCTAAAGCGTGTAACATACAATCTTGCACACGTTTGCTTTAGTAGTGGCAAAGAAGGAAAGCGTGTGACATAGCGTGACATAGCCAAGTGTGTTACACGTACTGTGAATTCAGCTCACTGACCAGGAGAGTTGACGTTGTAAATCGCAACGAAGATATCGTTACACTTAACCACTGTCCGGGGACAGAGAGAGGTTGTCACAGTAATCGACCGGGAGAAAGGAAGCCCGAGTAAAGCACGTAACAGGTAAATGGAATAAGCATTTGAATATCGCTAATGTTTATCGCATAAGTTGAATCGGCTAACACTGTAAACTGTAAACGTAGCAGACAGATATCTAAGACAAGATGTCCGCTATTTATGTTGTGCAGTGCGTCATATAACCGGTCGGAAAGGAAGATAGTGGCCAGATGACAGTATGAAGGATCTGAGAAACCGCCGAAGTATCATGCCTATAGACCCAGCATAGCTGAGATTCGACGGGATTTCGAGAAGCTAGTGCAAGGTTATGGTTGTCCGTATTGTTGGACCATAGAGGTCACAGGGCGATAGAAACTGAGTAGACCGAGGTCGCCAGTAGAAGGAATTAGTAGTTAAATACATTTCCTAGTGAACGGCCATAGACGCTGTGTAATTCTGTGTATGAACAGAGTTAAAATATGTCTACAAGATCTTAATTACTTAAGATATAAGGAATGTTTAGTAGGCAGAGCAGACGGTGATTTAAGTCTGCCGGAATAGGAACTATAACTGTTTTTTTGACTACACACGAGCCGTGAGTCGATACCCGTAAAATAGATATTGTGTGCCTGTGAGTTCACGGACTGTTTGTGTATTTCTCTACCTAAGTGAAGGGTTGAGAGTTTTGATAGTGCAATTGTGTACGAGATTGTAATCTCGAGTTGTTTTGCCTACAAAACTGTGAGTACCGGATTTTTGAATACCTAACATTTATGTTTATGATTGTGTGTATTTGTGTGTATGTTGTCATAGCTGAATAATACAGTGGAGGGAACCTACATTTGGAGTTGTGTTTGATTCCTGTATGACAGCATATTAGCTCATTTGCATTCATTCACACGGGTTCGACTCACGCACGGGGAGCATATAAATTCTGAATACACTTTCGCATATTCACGTGTGCAAAAAACACGTGTACAAATGCTAAATACACGACTGCAAATACGAGTATGCAAATACAAAATATACGCATGCAAATACAAAATAGACGTATAGTTTAGTGGCTAGAAGCGCTGACCAACAAGTGTTCAGATATTTTTCTAATTGTCGTTTCTAGATAGTAAAATATGTGCTGAAAACGGTCAGCTATCGCACCATCAAGAAATCGGTTCCCTAGTACCCCTTTAAGGCTCTGGAACCACCCCGGGTGGCAATATCGGGTCGCAACAAAGAGTGTTCCCCATAGCCGGAAAGAGCCTCAACCGTGAAAGATAGAAAGAAAGGTATTGAACAAAAAAGACGCACAACACCAATGTGAACCATTTGTGTTATCATACTTATATTAAAATATTGATGACCATGGAATAAATGGGTTATTTTTAGATTTCTGACAAAAAATCGCGAAAAACATGACAAATTGTCTTTTTTATAGCCTAAACTATGAAAGATTTAAAGACAAGTATTGAACACAAAAGATAGCAATGGATAATGGCAACAACATTTGCTCTCATTGTTGTACAAAATTGTTGATTGTTGTTTAATACTTTTCCGTTTTTGTGGATTTTACAAAGCATACCAATTAAACGGCAGTCCAGGTAACTCGTCCGAATTTGTGCGGCTAAGAGCCTCAACATTTGAAGATAGAAAGACTATCATTGAACAAAAACTATGGTAAACACTAATGTGAATAACTTTTGATCTCACACTGATATTGAAATATTGATGACCATGCAATTAATGGGCTATTTTCAGATTTGTGGGTACAAAATCGCCCAAAACATGACAAATTGTCTTTTTTCTAGCCTAAACTATGAAAGATTTAAAGACAAATGTTGAATATAAAAGATTGAACGGGATACTAGCAACAACATTTGCACTCATTGTTGTACAAAATTGTTGATTGTTCTTGACTATTTTCCGTTTTTGTGGATTTCACAAAGCGTACCGATTAATCGACAACCCGTGTCAATCATCCGAATTATTTCATGCTGCGCCAAAACGATTGAAAATGGATGGAATATTAGTGTTTGAAGACAAAAGGCGCACATTGTCATGTTAAGCATATCTTGTTACACCGTATACACATCAAAATCGTGATAGCTCTTGGTTTGAATGTTACAATGTTTGATTTTGTGCAAGTTACACACATTGATACTGACAAAATGTAATGATATTCCAGGACAATATATCCAGCGCGCTCTTTGGGTCCCCAAAACACTGTACATGGTGAGTCCCATTGTGGTGCCAAAGTAGAAAATAATTATATTCACTTTAGCGATAGTCCGCGGTAGACGACATCAAATGACACAGACTGTAATGATAACTCAAAACTCGTCATCGCTTTTAGCAAACGCGTCAAAGTCAACCTCCTCATCTTCTTCCTCGTCTTCCTCGTCATCCTCTTCTCCACAACCACCATCTGCCAGAAGATCGATCAGCGACACAGGTAGGATGAGCTTGAGGCACCACACGGGTTCCAGGACACCGTCTGCATTTTTCGTCCATCCCTGCCCCTGGTCGTAGGGTTTGGGCCTCTCCAGAATGCCTTCATGAGCACGCTTGTACAGGGCAACGCGGTGGTTTACTCGCTGAATGTGCGGCATCAGAGCAGATTGACAGGGAGGCATGCGGGCTAGATCGACCTTACACTTGGACGTGAGTTTCTCGTTGTCTCCCACCATCTTGCGGAGTAGCTTTCCACGAACGACATCAACTGATTTCTCACGACTGTAATTGTACATCAGGCACGTAAACTCTTCCAACTGCTTCACCACCCGAAGTTTGACATCCCAGTCGTCACCAAGCTGCCTGAATGCCGTGTGAAACTTGGGGTTCTTCTCCAGTTTCTTAAGGGGCCCCACCTTCCCCTTTCCTTTGAATGCACTGGTGCAGTCCTCTCCGCTGTACACATAGAACCCAAGAAGAGTGGCACAGTAGTCATGCCCCAGGGACTCTGCAAGCTCAAAGAGGTTGATCAGTTGCCGATGTTTTCCTGATCCCGTATCCAGGTATACCGTCAACTTGATGGCTTCAGCGTGGTAGATATTGGGAACCTCATGCACCTCTACCTGAAAACACAATGGCCATTAGAACATTTAGATTGCAGTCTTCATATATTTTCCAGTTTAGACTCCAATCTAAATGTTCTAATGGCCATTGTGTTTTCAGGTAGAGGTGCATGAGGTTCCCAATATCTACAGCAACCAGGAAGAGACTGACACCAGGGTGGTGCTGTACCTCCCTTATGCCGCAGCGCTGGGATACAAGAACGCTGTGGTCAGAACCCCGGACACGGACATCTTTGTCATTCTTCTCTACCACGCTGAAGCCATCAAGTTGACTGTATACCTGGATACGGGATCAGGAAAACATCGGCAACTGATCAACCTCTCTGAGCTTGCAGAGTCCCTGGGGCATGACTACTGTGCCACTCTTTTTTGGGTTCTATGTGTACAGCGGAGAGGACTGCACCAGTGCATTCAAAGGAAAGGGGAAGGTGGGGCCCCTTAAGAAACTGGAGAAGAACCCCAAGTTTCACACGGCATTCAGGCAGCTTGGTGACGACTGGGATGTCAAACTTCGGGTGGTGAAGCAGTTGGAAGAGTTTACGTGCCTGATGTACAATTACAGTCGTGAGAAATCAGTTGATGTCGTTCGTGAAAAGCTACTCCGCAAGATGGTGGGAGACAACGAGAAACTCGCGTCCAAGTGTAAGGTCGATCTAGCCTGCCAATCTGCTCTGATGCCGCACATTCAGCGAGTAAACCACCGCGTTGCCCTGTACAAGCGTGCTCATGAAGGCATTCTGGAGAGGCCCAAACCCTACGACCAGGGGCAGGGATGGATGAAAAATGCAGACGGTGTCCTGGAACCCGTGTGGTGCCTCAAGCCCATCCTACCTGTGTCCCTGATCGATCTTCTGGCAGATGGTGGTTGTGGAGAAGAGGATGACGAGGAAGACGAGGAAGAAGATGAGGAGGTTGACTTTGACGCGTTTGCTAAAAGCGATGACGAGTTTTGAGTTATCATTACAGTCTGTGTCATTTGATGTCGTCTACTGCGGACTATCGCTAAAGTGAATATAATTATTTTCTACTTTGGCACCACAATGGGACTCACCATGTACAGTGTTTTGGGGACCCAAAGAGCGCGCTGGATATATTGTCCTGGAATATCATTACATTTTGTCAGTATCAATGTGTGTAACTTGCACAAAATCAAACATTGTAACATTCAAACCAAGAGCTATCACGATTTTGATGTGTATACGGTGTAACAAGATATGCTTAACATGACAATGTGCGCCTTTTGTCTTCAAACACTAATATTCCATCCATTTTCAATCGTTTTGGCGCAGCATGAAATAATTCGGATGATTGACACGGGTTGCCGATTAATCGGTACGCTTTGTGAAATCCACAAAAACGGAAAATAGTCAAGAACAATCAACAATTTTGTACAACAATGAGTGCAAATGTTGTTGCTAGTATCCCGTTCAATCTTTTATATTCAACATTTGTCTTTAAATCTTTCATAGTTTAGGCTAGAAAAAGACAATTTGTCATGTTTTGGGCGATTTTGTACCCACAAATCTGAAAATAGCTCATTAATTGCATGGTCATCAATATTTCAATATCAGTGTGAGATCAAAAGTTATTCACATTAGTGTTTACCATAGTTTTTGTTCAATGATAGTCTTTCTATCTTCAAATGTTGAGGCTCTTAGCCGCAAAAATTCGGACGAGTTACCTGGACTGCTGTTTAATTGGTATGCTTTGTGAAATCCACAAAAACGGAAAAGTATTAAACAACAATCAACAATTTTGTACAACAATGAGAGCAAATGTTGTTGCCATTATCCATTGCTATCTTTTGTGTTCAATACTTGTCTTTAAATCTTTCATAGTTTAGGCTATAAAAAAGACAATTTGTCATGTTTTTCGCGATTTTTTGTCAGAAATCTAAAAATAACCCATTTATTCCATGGTCATCAATATTTTAATATAAGTATGATAACACAAATGGTTCACATTGGTGTTGTGCGTCTTTTTTGTTCAATACCTTTCTTTCTATCTTTCACGGTTGAGGCTCTTTCCGGCTATGGGGAACACTCTTTGTTGCGACCCGATATTGCCACCCGGGGTGGTTCCAGAGCCTTAAAGGGGTACTAGGGAACCGATTTCTTGATGGTGCGATAGCTGACCGTTTTCAGCACATATTTTACTATCTAGAAACGACAATTAGAAAAATATCTGAACACTTGTTGGTCAGCGCTTCTAGCAACCGTACTGCAAATACATCAATGCAATTAATACACGCATGCAAAGACACGAGCGCTCTCCAGTCAACCAAGATAGACATGGGTACCTGAACCTAGTTAGTAGGTATTTATAACCAACTGGTTTTTTTCAAATTCTGCATACATTGATTTTTTTTTGTATCTGTTCTCTAAAACAATCTTTGTGAAGTTGAAATTCATTCAAATAAAGAGAAATTATGGCCGCTGTGTATTGTTGAATTTTTTTTAAACACAGGTAGTTTACCACGAAAACAGTGTTCACTCGAAACAGGGGACTCGCCTATTGCCAGAAAAATACGTACACTTTAGGAAAGAAAGTTGTAAAGAAAGTTTTTCACAATGATTTGTGATCAGGAAAGCTTTTTCTTTGCACCAAATTGTTTTCGATGTGTCTAGTTTACTCGATTTATAATGTTGACAATTGCTAAAAGTCTTTGAAACAGACTATAGTTTTTGAAAAAATCTTTAGGGTATTTTTCGGTTTGTGGACAATTTTATATGATGCTAGATATGGCTTTCGGGATCTAACGTATGAAAGAAAACATTGTTATTCAGCGAATTAAGATATTTTCCGGATCACAGTGGTTTAATTGTTTGTAAATCCACTTGTTGAACATTGTTTCAAAAACAAAATCGAACATCTTTTGACGGCATGAGTTTAAATAAGCATTTTATCGAAAAATAGTTGGTGACTAAGCTCGTTCAAAATGGCTACGAAGTAGCAAGGTTGGTGTGTTTCATCTGCATTTTTGAGTCTTTCGCACACTCTGGTGCTAATGTAAGTGACCAGAACGGTAAGATGAACAATAGAACCACCATGAAATCGTATTTTCAGCAGGGGGCACACTATTTTTCAAGTCTTGATGATCGTGAGTATTTTTTCAAGAAAAGATGTTCAACGAAAAAAGGCTACGAATTCTTCAAAATTGCTGTAAGCTATAAGACATTAAAAAAAATGTAATTAATTAAAAAAAAAAAGACTAAACAATATTTAAAAATGAAAATAAAATCAACACGCTCACTGCTTACTGTGATCAGTTTGCATTTTTTTATGAACGAATTTATCAAAAACAATGCATCAGTGGCTTTTCAAGAAATTAATTCATCGAAAAATTTCAAATTTCCAATGAGAGCACTCCGGCTGTTGATTTTGGTATGAGAGCAAGTGGAGGGATTGTCTTGTCTTTTGAAATTATCTGGCCAGATCTGAGACGTTGAGCTGAACTTTTGTCTCTGTAAGTTGTGTGCCTTTAAGTCGAGCCAAGGGCAGGGCTCTTGAACCGGAGAACATTTGAGTAAAAAGCTGTCGTTTTGTCAGTTGGTAGTTAGAGTCGTTTTTCTGACGCTAATTCTCTCCCTCCTACACCCTTAAAGGAATACTCGATCATTATTTGAGGGGGGGGGGGGGGAGGACAACAACGAAACAGAAAAAGGCCGAAAGACCGGCCAAATACAGAACGAAAGACCGGCCAAATACAGAACGAAAGACCGGCCAAATACAGAACGAAAGACCGGCCAAATACAGAACGAAAGACATGCCAAATACAGAACGAAAGACCGGCCAAATACAGAACGAAAGACCGGCCAAATACGGAACGAAAGACAAAAGTGACCATCTGTCAGGAGAATTTTTGTTTAGGAATGAATGAATAAAATACGAATTCTTTTTGAATGAATAAATGAACGAACGCAAAAACATAACACCTGCAAGTCTAAGTTGTGGTTAAATGCGTTCGTGGATGGTTTGATTAAAGTGGGAAAAGTGTCTTTTGATTTAAGTGTTTTTACTGGTCTGATAATAATAGTGGACGAGACAGAAAAAAAGACTCGATCATTTCTTCCCCTTTCATCATAACACCCACGAATGCATTTCACGACAACTTAGCCTTGTTGTTTTTGTGTATAACTTCCTCCAAAAGGAACATCTCTGCAAAGGGAAAAAGTAATAACCCCCCCCCCCCCCCCAAAAAAAAAAAAAAAAAAAAAAAAAGTCGCGTAAGGCGAAAATACAACATTTAGTCAAGTAGCTCTCGAACTCACAGAATGAAACTGAACGCGATGCAACGCAGCAAGACCGTATACTCGTAGCATCGTCAGTCCACTGCTCACGGCAAAGGCAGTGAAATTGACAAGAAGAGCGGGGTAGTAGTTGCGCTGAGAAGGATAGCACGCTTTTCTGTACCTCTCTTCGTTTTAACTTTCTGAGCGTGTTTTTAATCCAAACATAGCATATCTATATGTTTTTGGAATCAGGAACCGACAAGGAATAAGATGAAAGTGTTTTTAAATTGATTTGGACAATTTAATTTTGATAATAATTTTTATATTTTTCATTTTCAGAGCTTGTTTTTAATCCAAATATAACATATTTATATGTTTTTGGAATCAGCAAATGATGGAAAATAAGATGAACGTAAATTTGGATCGTTTTATAAAACATTTTGGTTTTTTTACAATTTTCCGATTTTTAATGACCAAAGTCATTAATTAATTTTTAAGCCACCAAGCTGAAATGCAATACCGAAGTCCGGGCTTTGTCGAAGATTACTTGACCAAAATTTCAACCAATTTGGTTGAAAAATAAGGGCGTGACAGTGCCGCCTCAACTTTCACGAAAAGCCGGATATGACGTCATCAAAGACATTTATCAAAAAAATGAAAAAAACGTTCAGGGATTTCATACCCAGGAACTCTCATGTCAAATTTCATAAAGATCGGTTCTGTAGTTTAGTCTGAATCGCTCTACACACACACACAGACACACATACACCAAATGACCCTCGTCTCGATTCCCCCCTCTACGTTAATACATTAAGTCAAAACTTGACTAAATGTAAACAAGTCGCGTAAGGCGAAAATACAATATTTAGTCAAGTAGCTGTCGAACTCACAGAATGAAACTAAACGCAATGCCATTTTTCAGCAAGACCGTATACTCGTAGCATCGTCAGTCCACCGCTCATGGCAAAGGCAGTGAAATTGACAAGAAGAGCGGGATAGTAGTTGCGCTTAGAAGGATAGCACGCTTTTCTGTACCTCTCTTTGTTTTAACTTTCTGAGCGTGTTTTTAATCCAAACATATCATATCTATATGTTTTTGGAATCAGGAACCGACAAGGAATAAGATGAAAGTGTTTTTAAAACGATTTGGACAATTTAATTTTGATAATAATTTTTATATATTTAATTTTCAGAGCTTGTTTTTAATCCGAATATAACATATTTATATGTTTTTGGAATCAGCAAATGATGGAGAATAAGATAAACGTAAATTGGGATCGTTTTATAATTTTTTATTTTTTTTTACAATTTTCCGATTTTTAATGACCAAAGTTATTAATTAATTTTTAAGCCACCAAGCTGAAATGCAATACCGAAGTCCGGGCTTCGTCGAAGATTACTTGACCAAAATTTCAACCAATTTGGTTGAAAAATGAGGGCGTGACAGTGCCGCCTCAACTTTCACGAAAAGCCGGATATGACGTCATCAAAGACATTTATCAAAAAAATGAAAAAAACGTTCGGGGATATCATACCCAGGAACTCTCATGTCAAATTTCATAAAGATCGGTCCAGTAGTTTGGTCTGAATCGCTCTACACGCACGCACACACGCACGCACACACATACACCACGACCCTCGTTTCGATTCCCCCTCGATGTTAAAATATTTAGTCAAAACTTGACTAAATATAAAACAAGTCGCGTAAGGCGAAAATACAATATTTAGTCAAGTAGCTGTCGAACTCACAGAATGAAACTGAACGCAATGCCATTTTACTCGTAGCATCGTCAGGCCACCGCTCATGGCAAAGGCAGTGAAATTGACAAGAAGAGCGGGGTAGTAGTTGCGCTAAGAAGGATAGCACGCTTTTCTGTACCTCTCTTTGTTTTAACTTTCTGAGCGTGTTTTTAATCCAAACATATCATATCTATATGTTTTTGGAATCAGGAACCGACAAGGAATAAGATGAAAGTGTTTTTAAATTGATTTGGACAATTTAATTTTGATAATAATTTTTATATATTTAATTTTCAGAGCTTGTTTTTAATCCGAATATAACATATTTATATGTTTTTGGAATCAGCAAATGATGGAGAATAAGATAAACGTAAATTTGGATCGTTTGATAAGTTTTTATTTTTTTTTTACAATTTTCCGATTTTTAATGACCAAAGTCATTAATTAATTTTTAAGCCACCAAGCTGAAATGCAATACCGAACCCCGGGCTTCGTCGAAGATTACTTGACCAAAATTTGAACCAATTTGGTTGAAAAATGAGGGCGTGACAGTGCCGCCTCAACTTTCACGAAAAGCCGGATATGACGTCATCAAAGACATGTATCAAAAAAATGAAAAAAACGTTCGGGGATTTCATACCCAGGAACTCTCATGTCAATTTTCATAAAGATCGGTCCAGTAGTTTGGTCTGAATCGCTCTACACACACACACAGACAGACAGACACACACACACACACACACACACACACACACACACACATACACCACACCCTCGTCTCGATTCCCCCCTCTACGTTAAAATATTTAGTCAAAACTTGACTAAATATAAAAACAAGTCGCGTAAGGCGAAAACACAATATTTAGTCAAGTAGCTGTCGAACTCACAGAATGAAACTGAACGCAACGCAACGCAGCAAGCCCGTATACTCGTTGCATCGTCACTCCACCGCCCGTGGCAAAGGCAGACTAGTGCCCGTGGAATTGACAAGAAGAGCGGGGTAGTAGTTGCGCTGAGAAGGATAGCACGCTTTTCTGTACCTCTCTTCGTTTTAACTTTCTGAGCGTGTTTTTAATCCAAACATATCATATCTATATATTTTTGGAATCAGGAACCGACAAGGAATAAGATGAAAGTGTTTTTAAATTGATTTCGAAAAAAGAAATTTGATAATAATTTTTATATATTTAATTTTCAGAGCTTGTTTTTAATCCCAATATAACATATTTATATGTTTTTGGAATCAGCAAATGATGGAGAATAAGATAAACGTAAATGTGGATCGTTTTATAAATTTTTATTTTTTTTTACAATTTTCCGATTTTTAATGACCAAAGTCATTAATTAATTTTTAAGCCACCAAGCTGAAATGCAATACCGAAGTCCGGGCTTCGTCGAAGATTACTTGACCAAAATTTCAACCAATTTGGTTGAAAAATGAGGGCGTGACAGTGCCGCCTGAACTTTCACGAAAAGCCGGATATGACGTCATCAAAGAAATTTATCAAAAAAATGAAAAAAACGTTCGGGGATTTCATACCCAGGAACTCTCATGTCAAATTTCATAAAGATCGGTCCAGTAGTTTAGTCTGAATCGCTCTACACACACACACACACACACACACACACACGCACAGACAGACAGACAGACACACATACACCACGACCCTCGTCTCGATTCCCCCTCGATGTTAAAATATTTAGTCAAAACTTGACTAAATATAACAAGTCGCGTAAGGCGAAAATACAATATTTAGTCAAGTAGCTGTCGAACTCACAGAATGAAACTGAACGCAATGCCATTTTTCAGCAAGACCGTAT
>NC_090257.1:24098360-24137096 GCF_037325665.1 Littorina saxatilis
TATCTCTGTCTTTCTCTATCCGTGTGTGTGTCTCTCTCTCTGTCTCTCTCTCTCCCTCTCTCTGTCTCTCTATGTCTCTGTCTCTAGCTCTCTCTGTCTCACTCTCTGTCTCACTCTCCGTCTCTCTCTCTCTCTCTCTCTCTCTCTCTGTCTCTCTCTCTTTCTATCTCTCATTATGTCTCTCTCTCTCTGTCACTCTCTGTCTCTCTCTCTCTTTCTATCTCATTATGTATCTCTCTCTGTCACTCTCTCTCTCTCTATCTCTGTCTGTCTTTCTCTCTCTCTCTCTCTCTCTCTCTCTCTCTCTCGCTCTCTCTCTCTCAATCTCTATCTCTCTCTCTTTATCCATCTTGCTATTTCTCTCACTCACACAGTCGCACTTGTACACTAGGGGCGGGGCTCAGTCGGTAGCGCGCTGGCTTTCTAACCAGTTCGTCACTATTGGCGTGAGATCGAATCCCACGTTCGGCGAGAGATTTATTTCTCCGAATCAACTTGGTGTAGACTCTTTAAACACCCTCAGTCGTGTGCACAATTGCGCATGATAAAGATCTCAAGCTCAATGCGAACGTCTCAGGGCTTGGAAAACATGAAGACAGGCATGGATCATCTCTCGCCTCTTATCATAATGATCGTATCGTATTCTTTGACAAGACAAGCCTAATAATGGCGTGTCGAAGAAGACTGCCGCAGTGGAATAGTTCGACTCCAAAAATAACACATAAGCTTGTGACTTTAACCGTCTTAATTACAGCTTTCCTAAATGCCTCTGTTTGACACATTATTACACTGAACTTGTATCTATTGAATTAAATCATACACAGACACAAATACACATACAAAGAGAGCTAGAGAGAGAGAGAGAGAGAGAGAGAGAGAGAGAGAGAGAGAGAGAGAGAGAGACAGACAGACAGACAGACAGACAGACAGACAGACAGACAGACGCACGCACTCTCGCACACACACACCCGCCCGCACACACACACACACACACACACACACACACACACACACACACACACACACACACACACACACACACTTTCTCCTCCCCCTTTTCTCCCTCCAAGGCACAAAAACTGCCTTCCATTCCTTCACACACATCCCACCGCATTATTATATAATATAGCTAAATCTAAACAGCCATTCGCAATCCAAAAATAATAGTGTGCGTAAATTGTCAGCAATTAATCCTCAACAACATCCGCTTTATCACAATAACCAACGACATGCATAAATCATCATGGCCATCAATTTTCTGGTTAATTGCTCTTCACTTGGACGTTTCCCTACGCATCACAGCATCGAGTCATTCTGATCAGTCATCGCTCAACGGCTATCGCCAGTTATCTCTCTGACCGGACGCTACAGTCCTACGCGAATCTATCAAAATAAGAATACAGAGTTATCTCCCATATGTTTTTCGCGAGGACTGATCAAAATTTGAGATCAGTGTTCGCGAGACGAAAATGATTGCAGATTGGCCGACTTCGACAGTGATCTGCGTTCTGTTCTTCACAGTTATGATAAAGACATCGTTCTAAGGTCAAAACAAGTCGAAATTTTGGGACTGCTGCCGGAAGGAGACCGTAATATATGGTTTCATCACTGTCAACTGGTTACAGAAAAAATCGTCTGCTCCAGTGAGCGCCGAAACCAAACGGTTGATTATCACGTGACACTTTTGCCATATTTAGAGTTGTTTGCACAGTAAATACAGCCGCGAAAAATAGCTCATTGTGGATCAGTGATTGAATACCGTCGGCCGTGTGGAGGGCGGGGAGGGGTGTTGGGGTGAGGGTGTTGGGGGAGGGGGAGGGGTTCGTTGGCAAGGATCTTCTGCTAATCAATCATCCTTAACTGACCCCTCTCAGTCTTGAGCTAGCACATGCTCGCGCTCTCTTTCCACGTTTCACTCAACAAGAGCCACCGCCCTCTCTGTCAGTCTCTGTGTCTGTTTCTCTGTCTTACATATCAATTCCTTTGTAATTTAAAAATTACAAAACATCATGAAAATTCATTATCGACGATCGCGAATCTGCATATATCAATAATACATTACAAAAAGCTCTAAATATGTCACAAACAAAAAAAATAATAATAATAATAAAAAAATTTAAAAAATCGGTGTCCTTGCCAGAAAAGGAAACTCAAGGCATCCTGTCAGGGAGAGAATGAGCCGAACTCATTTTGACCTGAGGTCAGGATGAGCATCGAGTTTGTCAAAGCAAGCTTCGAGACATGGCGAAAGTGTCTCAATTATCCTGAGTGAGATGCAGTTGATTTAGAACCAATTCGTCAAGTTCTCGTAACAAACACATTTTGGGGCAAGCAATTAAAGCTCTCTCTCTCTCTCTCTCTCTCTCTCTCTCTCTCTCTCTCTCTCTCTCTCTCTCTCTCTCTCTCTCTCTCTCACACTCGATTATGTTTTGAGTATTTTTTACATTATTACTTTGCAGGCCAAGGAAAAATATGGAGCCAGTTTTGCATTAATGAAATCAATGTGTATGGTTAAAATGTCTCGGTTTAAGTAAAGAAATATATCACTTTCGTAACATGGTTTCCACTGGTACACAGCTCTGGAGAATAACCCATACATGGTACAAGCCGTGGGAGTTTCAGCCCATGAACCATTTGTCGAAAGTAGCGAAGGCACCCGGTCTGCTCCCCGCCTAAAAAGGCCAGTGCCGTTCCGTCTTCGAGGGACTGCGTGGGTTTCATTTCGGAGTTTTCCTTCTCCTAGACGAGTTTCCTTCCATGGATGATGAGCCTCCTCTACCCTCGTTTTGAATTCAGAGTGGTCTTCTCTTAGGATAGCTGCCTGCCAGGGTTGACGAGCCTATCCTGCCCGGCTATTTGACCCATAGCTGGGGGTTGGTTCGTGGGCACCAGGGTGTTTCCACACACCGGTGGGCCTGCATGCCGCACGTCTTGGGGCCAACCTCCTCCGAGTCCTTGTAGTCTAGCCTGGGGCCTTGTGGTACCCAGTTTACGCCTGTCGCCGCGATGGAGGCACTACATAGGGCTTGTTGTGGAGAGGTTATTATACTGGCAGGAGAGACTGACGCATTCTGCTCTCTTTTCGCATTGTCCTAAAAGGACAGACGGTGATAGCCAGCGGTGAGGGCTGAAAGCGAGAAGTGACAAGCACAAGACACTTCGCCAACACACTAGACACGTCACACAACCGTTTGGCAGGCAGCCCATGAACCAAAATGAAGAAGTAAACGCGAAAAGGTCTGTGCTTTGAATAGGACTGACTGACTATTAAGGTTTAACGTCCTCTTAGACCAACTGGTCTATATTGGGACAGGTATTGGTAATACGTTGAAGATATGTGATACTTTGATTCGAACAAGCCCGCTGTGGCTGTCTTCCTCGACACACCAGCATTGGGTTTGTCTCGTCAAAGTATCGAAATACGATCATGATAATCGGAGACGAGAGATGATGCATGCGTGTCTTCGTGTTTTCCAAGCCCTGAGACTTTCGCTGTGAACGTGGGATCTTTTTCGTGCGCATGTGTGCACACGGGGGTGTTCGGACACCGAAGAGAGTCTGCACAAAGTTGACTCCGAGAAATAAATCTCTCGCCGAACGTGGGAATCGAACCCACGCTGATAGCGACCAACTGGCTACAAAGCCAGCGCGCTACCAACTGAGCTACGTCCCCGCCCCTCTTTGAATAGGGTCTCGTTTCTTGACAGACCTAGTTTGAGGGCACTTGTGAACTTGGAAATAGCATGAAATTAGGGTCATGTCTTGATGTTAATTGTCAAATTGTCTTTTTGTGTGTGTTAGTAGAAGCCATCCACTGTCAAAGGTTGTCTGGGGCTCTAACGTTATTTTTCAAAAAAACGAAAAAAGTAATTAATGTTACAGGAGGATGGCCAAGATGCGGTATTGTAACATTTTAAAACGTGATGGAAGTCTAAACATTGGACAATGTTATGTGCGTGGTTGTAATTGAGGCTGGCCGTTAAGCTTGCAGTCATGTGGCTTTCTTCATTATAACAAAGAAGAAAGTAAGACAGAAAAAATGATGGAAATGTGTCGTCACTAGTATTCATTTTGCAAATGGAGTTGCACATCTTTTGTCTGGAAATAGAGTTGAGTATGTCTTGTTTTTAACCCTGTCTCTGTTTTTCTGGTCGTCTGTTCCTCCTCCCCCTCCCCCTCTCCCTCTCTCTCTCTCTCTCTCTCTCTCTCTCTCTCTCTCTCTCTCTCTCTCTCTCTCTCTCTTTCTCTCTCTCCCTCCCTCACTCCCTTCCTTTGTGCCTGTTTGTCTGTCTCTTTCCCTCTGTCTGCAACTCTCTCCCTGTGTCAGTAGGCTATGTCTGTCTGTCCGGTTTTTTTCAATGTTTAAAAAAAAATTGTTTTGTTGCTTAGGTTTATTTCTCTCTTTTTTTAAGGGGGGGGGGGGCTGTCCCGGGACGATGATGGTATCGAGATCTTTCTTATAGTAAATATGCTAGGAAAAAGCTGAGTGGGTGAGAGAGTAAGAGAGAGAGAGAGTTAGAGAGAGAGAGACAGACAGACAGATAGACAGACAGAGACAGACAGACGGACAGACACAGACATATAAACAGACACTAGACAGAGATACATGCAGAGACAGAGAGAGAGAGAGAGAGAGAGAGAGAGAGAGAGAGAGAGAGAAAGAGAGACAGAGAGAGAGAGAAAGAGAGAGAGAGACTTGGAGAGAGTAAATCACCAGTGAGAGGGAGAAAGACTGACAGACAGACAGACAGACAGAGACAGACAGACTAGACAGACAGACAGAGACACAGACAGAGAGACAGAGAAACAGACACAGAGACTGACAGAGAGGACGGTGGCTCTTGTTGAGTGAAACGTGGAAAGAGAGCGCGAGCAGGTGCTAGCTCAAGACAGAGGGGTCAGTTAAGGATGATTGATTAGCAGAAGATCCTTGGCATCCCCCCCCCCCCCCCCACCAAAACTCCCCCCTCCTCCTCCCCACCCTCCACACGGCCGTATTCAATCACTGATCCACAAGCTCTGTGGTGTATGGTGAAATTGACCTTCTATTCGAAACTTCGGGTCTTTTTGCAAACAATTCTGTTTCAACCCCCCCCCCCCCCCCCCCCTCCCCCTAACCCCTGCTGATGATATTCTGCGTTGTTATTCTGCGCAGAAATAGCAGGGCAACGACACTAACAATGTCTCCTGTCAAATGACGGCATCAGATATAGAATCCGCACCCGGAGTCCAGCAAGAAATTGCTGTTTACTCGCCCTCCTGGCGTGGATATGACGTCATCTTGATGTCAGGATTTTGCGTAAAAGTGGAGAAATTTCTTTCGAAGTAAATTAGAATAAAGCGAAGATGAAGTAGAAGAACAAGAAGAAGTAGAAGAACTTGAAGGTTTTCCAACTTTGTTCTTTTCCAGTATTTCACAGTAATGATACACGAGTTTTTATTTTGTGACGGTATGCACTGAGCTAAGACTCAGGACAAGAGAGAGAGAGAGAGAGAGAGAGAGAGAGAGAGAGAGAGAGAGAGAGAGAGAGAGAGAGAGGGAGAGAGAGAGACAGAGAGAGACAGAGAGAGACAGAGAGCGAGACACAGACACAGACAGAGAGAGAGAGAGATAACTCAGAACTCAGAACTCGGAACTTTATTACACAAGGATAAAGGTTTTAGGCTTAGCCTAATCTTCCAATCTGTCCTTCTAACATAATGTCATTTCACGACAAGTCGAAAACAAAAACAAACAAAAAGCAAAACATAGCAGCAACTCTGCAACGGAGGCTGTTTAGTTTCAAGAATAAGGGAGAGGCGGTCGAGGAAGTACGCATTCAGATTGACTTCACATGCATATATAGAGAGAGAGACAGAGACAGAGAGACCGACAGACAGACAGACAGAGACAGAGACAGGCAGACAGACTTAGACCGCGAGAGCATGACTTGTGCCGGCATGTGTTGGTGTATCTTCCTGTGTGTTTTTTTCTCCTTTTTATATTTAGTCAAGTTTTGACTAATTTCTGTCTTCGTTTGTTAGTGTTTTGTTTATCTCAGAGGAAGTTTGGAAAATTGACATTTTCATATATCTTTGAACTCTGAGAGTGCACTTTCCTTTGCAGCGCCGAGTGTTTCGCGGACTGTGGGCGATGTTCATTTTCATTCGCTATGCTTGAATTCAATGCCCCCAATCCGCCCCCCCCCCCCCCCCCCGTATGCATACACATGATCCTCTTCCCTTGCCCCCTGATCCACAGCTCAGCTCCTCTTTAAAGGACGTTTTTTTTATCGTGTTTTATAGTGTTTTTCTAAAAGTGCGGATAACAGCTACGTAAACGTATTTTCTTCTTCGTTTTGGAGTACACTACAGATCCCGGATGTCCTGTTTAGCATCCTTATTATTGTAAATGTGGAAAATTCAATGTCCTACTTATTATTTTATTTTATTTGTTTAAATTTTATTTGCCTTTCGTCGTTGGTGGGCTTAGAGAGGTTTCAAGGACAGGGTAAGGGTGGGCATTAATTTGTTTCTTTTCTTCTTCTCTCCCTCCGCCCCCCCTCCCCCTCCTGTAACCTATATCTATTTCTGTCTTCTTCCTTTTTATATTTAGTCAAGTTTTGACTAAATATTTTAACATCGAGGGGGAATCGAAACGAGGGTCGTGGTGTATGTGCGTGTGTGCGTGTGTGCGTGCGTGTGTGTGTGCGTGTGTGTGTGTGTGTAGAGCGATTCAGACTAAACTACTGGACCGATCTTTATGAAATTTGACATGAGAGTTCCTGGGTATGAAATCCCCGAACGTTTTTTTCATTTTTTTGATAAATGTCTTTGATGACGTCATATCCGGCTTTTCGTGAAAGTTGAGGCGGCACTGTCACGCCCTCATTTTTCAACCAAATTGGTTGAAATTTTGGTCAAGTACTCTTCGACGATGCCCGGGGTTCGGTATTGCATTTCAGCTTGGTGGCTTAAAAATTAATTGATGACTTTGGTCATTAAAAATCTGAAAATTGTAAAAAAAAATAAAAATTTATAAAACGATCCAAATTTACGTTCATCTTATTCTCCATCATTTGCTGATTCCAAAAACATATAAATATGTTATATTCGGATTAAAAACAAGCTCTGAAAATTAAATATATAAAAATTATTATCAAAATTTTTTTTTCGAAATCAATTTAAAAACACTTTCATCTTATTCCTTGTCGGTTCCTGATTCCAAAAATATATAGATATGATATGTTTGGATTAAAAACACGCTCAGAAAGTTAAAACGAAGAGAGGTACAGAAAAGCGTGCTATCCTTCTCAGCGCAACGAATACCCCGCTCTTCTTGTCAATTCCACGTGCACTGCCTTTGCCACGGGCGGTAGAGTGACGATGCTACGAGTATACGGTCTTGCTGAAAAATGGCAGCTACTTGACTAAATATTGTATTTTCGCCTTACGCGACTTGTTGTGTTTCTTTGATGTTTTTGATCATGGTAAAAACATCAGGCATGTTTCCTGTATATTTATGTCCAAACATGTACCCTTTTTGCACGAAGACACCTTCATAACTATTATGTGGGGCAGCTTCGGCATGAATGTTTCAGGTATAAACAAAAAGGTGCTTATTTATTTGAGACAATGGATATGGATGGATCGATGGCTGGATGGATGTTGCTGATGATATGATTGGTGATAAGGAGGAATTTTCCTTTGCCATCTTCTTCTTTTTCTTCTTCTTCTTCGTTCATGGACTGAAACTCTTCTCACGTTCACTTATGTTTTTGCACGAGTGTGTTTTAACGTATATGGCCGTTTTTACACCGCCATTCAGGCAGCCATACGCCGCTTTCGGGGGATCCGTTGCCATCAAAATAGAGAGAGAGAGAGAGAGAGAGAGAGAGAGAGAGAGAGAGAGAGAAAGAGATAGACAGAGACAGACAGAACAAGAGACACACCCACACAGACAGACAAACACGCACACACACACACACTCTCACACACACACATACGCATACTCACACACACATACGCATACTCACACACACACACACATACACACACACATACATACACTGCAAGCACACACACACACATACAGAGAGACAGAGAGAGAGAGAGAGAGAGAGACAGAGAGACAGAGAGAGAGACAGAGACAGAGACAGAGAGAGAGAGAGAGAGAGAGAGAGAGAGAGACAGACAGACAAATACAGATAAAGACAGAGAGAGACAGAGACAGAGACACAGAAAAAAGATATAGGGAGAGAGGTCGTGTTGCGCTTTGCACTTGATCTACGAGTCTGCCTGTGAACCTTGTTCTTTCTTTCTTTATTTGGTGTTTAACGTCGTTTTCAACCACGAAGGGTATATCGCGACGAGGGAAAGGGGGGAGATGGGATAGGGGAAAGGGGGGAGATGGGATAGAGCCACTTGTTAAGTGTTTCTTGTTCACAAAAGCACTAATCAAAAAATTGCTCCAGGGGCTTGCAACGTAGTACAATATATGACCTTACTGGAAGAATGCAAGTTTCCAGTACAAAGGACTAAACATTTCTTACATACTGCTTGACTAAAATCTTTACAAACATTGACTATATTCTATACAAGAACCACTTAACAAGGGTAAAAGGAGGAACAGAATCCGTTAGTCGCCTCTTACGACATGCGGGGTGCAGAGAAATAAGGATGTGGAAAAGAAGACTTTTGGTAAGTGAAATAAAGGTGATGGATCCAGTCAGGTAGAAATAAGACAAGAAAAGAATTGGAAAACTGCAGGGAATAGTAGGGAGAGTTTTCTTGGAAGGAAATATAGGTGAAAGGACTGGTAAGGCAGAAATAAGACAAAAGAAGAGAAGTAAAGGAGTGGGGTAGCTTAGTATAAACACTCCCGCCGCGTGAAGGCGACCCCATGGGAGCTGTGAACCTTGTGCTTGATATGTTTCACGTGCATGTATACGATCATTGCGACAGAGGTAAAATTAGACATAAACCATTGTTTACGTATAATGGCAATTTAATCGAAGTAGTGTTTGATGTAATGTACTTGGGCCTTGGGCCTTAAGATTAATTATAATAATAATTTTTCAGTCGCACAGAAGAATCTATATGATCGTGCCTCAAGGGCAATGTTTGTTCTTTATGTGTACTTGTAGACAATTGTCACTGCCTGTGGACATTCAAGTTGACCTGTTCGATAAAATGATTGCTCCAATTTTACTATACGGATGTGAAGTATGGGGTTTTGGTTCCTGTGAACTTGCTACTAAACTTCAATTGCGTTTTTATAAAATTGTTTTCAAACTAAAAAAAAAATCAACTCCAAATGCTATGATATTTGGTGAACTTGGAAGATATCCACTAGATGTTAATATGAAATGTAGAATGCTTTGCTATTGGTATAAACTGATTAGTCCTATTCATAAAAATACATTTTCAAGTATTGTGTATTGCTTTACTTATAAATTGTATATCAACAAGATGATTGAATCTAATTATTTATGCTTTATTGAAAAAAACTTAAATGAAATTGGTCTCTCTAGCCTTTGGACTTTTCAAGAAAATGTTCAATACTCAAGCGCATGGTTTAAAAAGAAAGTAAAAATAAGCTTGTATGACCAGTATATCCATAAATGGTTTATAGAAATTGGAAAAAAAATGTTTTGGAATTATCGAATTATCATAGTTTTGCATGTGAAGACTATGTCACACACCTGCCATATCAGCAATGTGTTTGTTTGTTTGTTTGTTTGTTTGTTTGTTTGTTTAACGCCCAGCCGACCACGAAGGGCCATATCAGGGCGGTGCTGCTTTGACATATAACGTGCGCCACACACAAGACAGAAGTCGCAGCACAGGCTTCATGTCTCACCCAGTCACATTATTCTGACACCGGACCAACCAGTCCTAGCACTAACCCCATAATGCCAGACGCCAGGCGGAGCAGCCACTAGATTGCCAATTTTAAAGTCTTAGGTATGACCCGGCCGGGGTTTGAACCCACGACCTCCCGATCACGGGGCGGACGCCTTACCACTAGGCCAACCGTGCCGGTCTAGCAATGTGTTTCAATTATGAAGTTTAGAACATTAAACAACAATTTGCTTGTACAGAAAGAACGTTATTTTAACATCCCGAGGTCAGAAAGAACTTGCACCAAATGTGTATCACAAGACATAGGTGATGAATTCCATTATTTATTTGTCTGTGATTTTTTCAAAGAAGAAAGAGCTGAGTTGTTACCACCTTACTATTGGAACAAGAAGAGCAAACGCTCGATCGAGTCACTTTCGCAGTTCTGAATATTATATGAGGCATCAGATGGACAGGAAGAAATTGCTATTCACAACACAATGAGTCACGTTCACATAAAATTTGAGCCCGGTCACTTTTATAGTTTCCGAGAAAAGCCCAACGTTAAGTTGTGTGTTGCCGAACAGAAAAGGCTAGTTATCTCCCTTGTTTTTCTGATAACGTTCGTAAAAGGCTACAGATGTAAATACTTTGATGTAAAGAATAATCCTACAAAGTTTCAATCACATCCGATGAACTTTGTCAAAGATATAAAATGTCTAACTTTTCCTTTGACGCTGACCTGTGACCTTGAAAAAGGTCAAAGGTCAACGAAACCATCGTTAAAGTGTAGAGGTCATTGGAGGTCACGACTAAACAAAATATGAGCCCGATCGCTTTGATAGTTTCCGAGAAAAGTCCAACGTTAAGGTGGTGTCTACGGACGGCCGGCCGGACGGCCGGCCGGACAGACTAACACTGACCGATTACATAGAGTCACTTTTTCTCAAGTGACTCAAAAAACCTAATGCACTTAAATTTAAAAAGTTGTTTGCTACTAAGAAAAAGAAATTACTAAAGAATATTTTGGACTTTATTAATAGAATTTGTAACAGTTTTTCATTATTTTTTTTATTTTTTTATTTTCATATTTACTATATTAGCATATATCATGATTGTATTGATTGTATTTATTGTTCAAAATGCCCCCATGGGTTATGGACTAATAAAACTTTAACTTGAACTTGAACTTGACAGTATCGTGATCCCATCACGAGCCTTGGACACAAAAACTTACTCTACTAAAACACTGACTAACATGCGGAACGTTCTTTGTAAAAGATCACGCGATCTCACATACCCATAATCTAACTTAGCTATAATTCAGCGTTCTTGCTGCAACAGCATTTTCTGCTTGATGTTACCGCCATGTGATACGTCGTTATGTCTGAATACTCCGGGGAGGATTCATTGTAACACCGGATGTTGTCTGTAATTAACACGCACGTGTGAATCGATTTCTAATTTGACAGAAACAATTTTTTAGGATGAAACAATGAAGAGAGAGAGAGAGGGGGGGGAAGGGAGGGGGAGAGAGAGGGAGATACAGAGAGAGAGAGAGAGAGAGAGAGAGAGAGAGAGAGAGAGAGAGCGAGAATGTGATAGGGGGAGACAGAGAGAAAGAGAGAGAGAGAGAGAGAGAAAGAGGGAGAGAGAGCGAGAGAAAATGTTATGAAGACGGAGAGAGAGAGAGAGAGAGAGAGAGAGAGAGAGAGAGAGAGAGAGAGAGAGAGAGAGAGCGAGAGAGAGAGAGAGTGTGTTTGTGTTATAGAGGGAGACAGAAAGAGGGGGGGGGGGCGAGACACAGACACAGAGAGAAGGGTGTTTGCCAACCCCTAGTTGGGCACTAAAACATGACCTACATTAAGTATCGGGTGAATTTAGTAATGAGAACAGTGTGGAGTTGTCTCTGGGTCAAGTACAGTGTGGTAAATAATATACCTATTTCATTTTGCTTACATTTTTTCCTTTATTTGATTTAACGGATTTGTTACATTTAGTCAAGTTTTGACCAAATGTTTTAACATAGAGGGGGGAATCGGGACGAGGGTCGTGGTGTATGTGTGTGTGTGTCTGTCTGTCTGTCTGTCTGTGTGTGTAGAGCGATTCAGACTAAACTACTGGACCGATCTTTATGAAATTTGACATGAGAGTTCCTGGGTATGATATCCTCAGACGTTTTTTTCGTTTTTTTGATAAATGTCTTTGATGACGTCATATCCGGCTTTTCGTGAAAGTTGAGGCGGCACTGTCACGCTCTCATTTTCAAACCAAATTGGTTGAAATTTTAGTCAAGTAATCTCCGACGAAGCCCGGACTTCGGTATTGCATTTCAGCTTGGTGGCTTAAAAATTAATTGATGACTTTGGTCATTAAAAATCTGAACATTGTAAAAAAAAACAAATTTTATAAAACGATCCAAATTTACGTTCATCTTATTCTCCATCATTTTCTGATTCCAAAAACATATAAATATGTTATATTTGGATTAAAAACAAGCTCTGAAAATTAAAAATATAAAAATTATGATCAAAATTAAATTTTCGAAATCAATTTAAAAACACTTTCATCTTATTCCTTGTTGGTTCCTGATTCCAAAAACATATAGATATGATATGTTTGGATTGAAAACACGCTCAGAGAGTTAAAACGAAGAGAGGTATAGAAAACCGTGTTATCCTTCTCAGCGCAACTACTACCCCGCTCTTCTTGTCAATGTCACTGCCTTTGCCATGAGCGGTGGACTGACAATGCTACGAGTATACGGTCTTTGCTGCGTTGCATTGCGTTCAGTTTCATTCTGTGAGTTCGACAGCTACTTGACTAAATGTTGTATTTTCACCTTACGCGACTAGTATTTAATTTTCAGATGAATTATAGAGGAGACATTGAAATTCATGAGGAGATCAATTTGGATTACATTTCTTTATGCACTGCGAGTCAGTAATAGAATAATGACCGATTAGTGTGTACCTTTTGGAGGCGGCGTGCACACGAAGTTGTTATTGGAATAAACTTTTGCATTTCACAAAACTGCTGAATGCTTTGCAGCCAAATTGTTGATTGCTTGGTGGCTTTAAAACCGGCTTACAGGCCAAGTTGACTATCCACTATCACTTCAAACCCGTAACAGGATTTTCAATGGCAGGAACTACAATACAAAGTTTTCAATCAAACGTTTCTATCTAGTTTGCAAACAAATTTCCAGCTCTGTAGTTTTTCCCCCCTCCCCCCAGCCCCATAATCAAATGTCTTTCAGGTTTAGACGGTTTTAGTAACGCATCGTAGCAAGAACTTGAAAAGGAAATTAATCATAAAATGAATTAAAATTGAATTAGTTTCAGGTGTACCATACACTTCTCCTGCTATATCGATTACATTGCAAATTGAATCTTACCATCAGTGCCTTAATCTGCACGCCCTCCCTCCCTTCCTCCCTGCGCCTACTCCTCATAGCTTCTTCTGAGTGATGAGGCGCTGAGGATAATCTGCGTTCGGGGAAGAAAAAACAAATATCATGTATCCTCCAGCAGAAACTAATTTTGGAAACAGGTGTGGGGTCGAATTTTCGCTTCGGGCATTAACACGTACGGCTTACTTTTTATCTTTTGGATAGGCGGCTGCAATTGTCAGGCAGGAGGAGAAGAAGAAGGAAAATGAGTAGGAGGAGGGGGGAGGGGGTGGGAGAGAAGGAGGACAAGGAAGAGGAAGAGAAGGAGCAGCGTGCAGAACTTGACATTCATGAAAAAAAGGAATTGTGTGGTCTAGGAGAGGAAAACAAATGCAGAGGTTTTGAACTGCAAAAAGAGAGAGCGAGATCCCAGTGGGATATAATTCAATATCATCTCCTCAGGTTTTCGATTTCACCCAATGAGATTTCTCATCAGAAAATACGACTGCGGCTGGCAACAAGATGCCATCATCGTAGTAAAAAGGAGGTGGTGCATGTTACACCAGAGAGGAGGAAACAGCCAGGCAGTTGGACATGTTGTCAATCTGACTTTGTACACGTGGGATTTCCAATGCTCGTTAAAAGATGAAATGCAAGCCAAAACCAAAATCCTCGGATTTCACTCATTACCTTTTTCAATCATTTTCAAGATGACCGTGTGTGTTGACACAATAATCATATTCCGTGAAGGTTTGTTTTTACATTTAGTCAAGTTTTGACTAAATGTTTTAACATAGAGGGGGAATCGAGACGATGATCGTGGTGTATGTGTGTGCGTGTGTGTGTGTGTGTGTGTGTGTGTGTGTGTGTGTGTAGAGCGATTCAGACTAAACTGCTGGACCGATCTTTATGAAATTTGACATGAGAGTTCCTGAGAATGATATCCCCGGACGTTTTTTTCGTTTTTTCGATAAATGTCTGTGATGACGTCATATCCGGCTTTTTGTAAAAGTTGAGGCGGCACTGTCACACCCTCATTTTTCAATCAAATTGATTGAAATTTTGGCCAAGCAATCTTCGAAGAAGGACGGACTTCGGTATTGCATTTCAGTTTGACGGCTTAAAAATTAATTAATGACTTTGGTCATTAAAAATCTGAAAATTGTAAAAAAAAATAAAAATTATAAAACGAACCAAATTTACGTTTATCTTATTTTTCATCATTTTCTGATTCCAAAAACATATAAATATGTTATATTCGGATTAAAAACAAGCTCTGAAAATTAAAAATATAAAAATTATTATTAAAATAAAATTTCCGAGATCGATTTAAAAACAATTTCATCTTATTTCTTGTGGGTTCCTGATTCCAAAATCATATAGATGTGATATGTTTGGATTAAAACACGCTCAGAAAGTTAAAAAGAATAGAGATAAAGAAAAGCCTGCTATCCTTCTCAGCGCAACTACTACCCCGCTCTTCTTGTCAATTTCACTGCCTGTGCATCGAGCGGTGGACAGACGATGCTACGAGTATATACGCTCTTGCTGTAAAAATGCAGTGAGTTCAGTTTCATTCTGTTAGTTCGACACCTTGACTAAATGTTGTAATTTCGCCTTACGCGACTTGTTTCCATTTCCTAAAGCGAAACAAACGGGTTTCACGTTTTATTCTTCATTATTATCAAGATGACCTTGTGTAATATATGTCACACTAAATCCAGATACTCCTGATACTCAATTGGCGTATTTTCTTTGGTGAAACGATTTGATAGCAAGAATGCGATTGCGTTTCTTTACGTTTCCTTTTAAGTACCCTAGTGATGGGAAATTATTTCACTGTGTGAATGCAATTACGTTGCTTTACTTTTCATGTGATCGTTTTTCTCGTAACGTGAAATGATCTGAGGGAATTCGGATGAAATTGTTTTGCATGTTAGTCGGTATTATCTTCCACTGTCTGTTTGCGCACAAGTCTGACAAGTTTGCGCCAGTAAAATTGTTAAATGCGGTTGTTGTTGTTGTTGGTGTTGGTGTTGTTGTTGTTGTTCTTCTTCTTCTTCTTCTTCATCTTCTTTTTCTTCTTCTTCTTCTTCTTCTTCTTCTTCTTCTTCTTCTTCTTCTTCTTCTTCTTCTTGTTTCGTCCTGCTGTCTTTTTCTTGGCACATAGATATACTTTGTATTTATTGATTTTTTTACATCTAAATTCGTGTGTGTGTGTGTGTGTGTGTGTGTGTGTGTGTGCCGTGTGTGTGTGTGTGTGTGTGTGCGTGCGTGGGTGTATGTATGTGTGTGTGTGCGTGCGTGCGTGCGTGCGTGCGTACGTACGTGCGTGTGTGTATGTGTGCGTGCGTGCGTGCGTGCGTGCGTGCGTGCACGCGTGCGTACGTACGTATACGTGCGTACGTACGTATATGTGCGTGCATGTGTGTGTGCGTGTATGTGTGTGTGCGTGCGCGCGTGCGTACTTACGTATACGTGCGTGTATGTGTGTGTGCGTGCGTGCGTGCGTACGTGCGTGCGTTCGTGTGTGTGTGAGTGCGTGCGTGTCAGTGTAACAGTATTGTCTGGTGGGCCAGTACTGTCTGGTCAAATGGGTCTAAATAGCCATTTCTGCACTTTCGCTGCTTGTGGAAGACACTTCAAGTACTCCTATGATACGAGTGATAAATATCAAGCCTACCGACAAACTGCCACATTTTCGCGTGTCGTTACATTTTCCTTTTACATTTAGTCATTTACATTTAGTCAAGTTTTGACTAAATGTTTTAACGTAGAGGGGGGAATCGAGACGAGGGTCGTGGTGTATGTGCGTGTGTGTGTGTGTGTGTGTGTGTGTGTGTGTGTGTGTGTGTGTGTGTGTCTGTCTGTGTGTGTGTGTAGAGCGATTCAGACTAAACTACTGGACCAATCTTTGTGAAATTTAACATGAGAGTTCCTGGGTATGATATCCCCATACGTTTTTTTCGTTTTTTTGATAAATGTCTTTGATGATGTCATATCCGGCTTTTTGTGAAAGTAATTGAGGCGGCACTGTCACGCCCTCAATTTTCAACCAAATTGGTTGACATTTTGGTCAAGTAATCTTCGACGAAGCCCGGACTTCGGTATTGCATTTCAGCTTGGTGGCTTAAAAATTAATTAATGACTTTGGTCATTAAAAATCTGAAAAATGTTAAAAAAAATTTTTTTTATAAAACGATCCAAATTTACGTTCATCTTATTCTCCATCATTTGCTGACTCCAAAAACATATATATATGTTATATTTGAATTAAAAACAAGCTCTGAAAATTAAATATATAAAAATTATTATTAAAATTAAATTATCGGAATCAATTTAAAAACACTTTCATCTTATTCCTTGTCGGTTCCTGATTCCAAAAACATATAGATATGATATGTTTGGATTAAAAACACGCTCAGAAAGTTAAAACGAAGAGAGGTACAGAAAAGCGTGCTATCCTTCTCAGCGCAACTACTAAACCGCTCTTCTTGTCAATGTCACTGCCTTTGCCGTGAGCGGTGGCTGACGATGCTACGCGTATACGGTCTTGCTGCGTTGCATTGCGTTCAGTTTCATTCTGTGGGTGCGACAGCTACTTGACTAAATGTTGTATTTTCGCCTTACGCGACTTGTTTACATTTAGTCAAGTTTTGACTAAATGTTTTAACGTAGAGGGGGGAATCGAGACGAGGGTCGTGGTGTATGTGCGTGCGTGTGTGTGTGTGTGTGTGTGTCTGTCTGTGTGTGTGTGTAGAGCGATTCAGACTAAACTACTGGACCTATCTTTATGAAATTTGACATGAGAGTTCCTGGGTATGAAATCCCCGAACGTTTTTTTCATTTTTTTGATAAATATCTTTGATGATGTCATATCCGGCTTTTCGTGAAAGTTGAGGCGGCACTGTCACGCCCTCATTTTTCAACCAAATTGGTTGAAATTTTGGTCAAGTAATCTTCGACGAAGCCCGGACTTCATTATTGCATTTCAGCTTGGTGGCTTAAAAATTAATTAATGACTTTGGTCATTAAAAATCTGAAAATTGTAAAAAAAATATAAAAATTTATAAAACGATCCAAATTTACGTTCATCTTATTCTCCATCATTTTCTGATTCCAAAAACATATAAACATGTTATATTTGGATTAAAAACAAGCTCTGAAAATTAAATATATAAAAATTATTATCAACATTAAATTGTCCAAATCAATTTAAAAACACTTTCATCTTATTCCTTGTTGGTTCCTGATTCCAAAAACATATAGATATGATATGTTTGGATTAAAAACACGCTCAGAAAGTTAAAACAAAGAGAGGTACAGAAAAGCGTAACTACTACCCCGCTCTTCTTGTCAATTTCACTGCCTTTGCCATGAGCGGTGGACTGACGATGCTACGAGTATACGGTCTTGCTGAAAAATGGCATTGCGTTCAGTTTCATTCTGTGAGTTCGACAGCTACTTGACTAAATGTTGTATTTTCGCCTTACGCGACTTGTATATAATTTTCTCAAGCAATGGGAACTTCCGGGGATTCCCCTTTTACGCGCGCGTCATGAAGCTCGGCTGCAAAATGCACGTGTCGCTATTTTTCATCTGTGCCCTGCTTGTAGCGTTTTGTGGCGAAAGAGGACTTGCGGCAGACAAAGAGGACAAGAAGAATGTAAGCCGGAAAACACATATAAGCAATTGTGGCAAACTATCATTCATTGAATGTGTTGCATTGTAGTAATCTAGTTCCGTTTTTCCTTTTTGTCCCCCCCCCCCCTCCACCAGCCCCCACCCCAACACACGCACACACACTGACACACACACACACACACACACACACACACACACACACACACACAGTACAGTACAGAGAGAGAGAGAGAGAGAGAGAGAGAGAGAGAGAGAGAGAGAGAGAGAGAGAGAGAGAGAAGCATCCCACAAAGAGAAACTTGAAAGCGTAATAATAACTGGCGAGGACGGAGAGGGAGATAGTGTGCAAGAAAGACAAAATTAGTCTTATACACCAGTACCACAAGATATAAAAGATTGTTTGCAGTAGTTTTGCACATCTGAGCAAGGACGGTACTAGCCGCTGTGGCTCTGACTCATAACCTTGACCGACTTATAGCATCCCGCTTTATACTAAAGACCGTGTTACATAGTCGTTTTTTCGTTAGTTTCGTTCTGTTAATTCTGTCCGGTTGATTTTTCTTCTGCTGGCCATTGTCGTATTACAGACACAAGTGACAAGCATTTGCCAGGTATCAGATGTTCTTGCAGTAAATGTGTTAGATGTACTTGACATCAAACTGCATTACAGTCGTATTACATAGTTTACATAATTTATCACCGGTTTCCTATCCGCTTGACTCAGATTTTTCACCATTTTCCATTCTTGCATCAATGTGGATTTTTTGTTTCTGTTAAAAAACTGATTTTAAACAGACAGTTTAAAAGTGAGAGACTTTTAGTGCTTTTGTCATGAGTGTCTGAGCTTTGAAGCGGCAGGAAATTGCTGCATTTTCTTCAAATAAACATGATGTCTGCAGTTGACACGCGCGCTCGCACAAGAGACTGAGAGAGAGAGAGAGAGAGAGAGAGAGAGAGAGACAGAGACAGAGACAGAGACAGAGACAGAGAGACAGAGCGAGCGAGAGACAGAGAGAGAGAAAGAGGGAGGAAGAGAGAGAGAGATATAATTATAAAGAGAGGAAATTTAATTTTGATCATAATTTTTATATTTTTAATTTTCAGAGCTTGTTTTTAATCCAAATATAACATATTTATATGTTTTTGGAATCAGAACATGATAACGAATACGATGAACGTAAATTTGGATCGTTTTATAAAAAAAATTTTTTTTACAATTTTCAGATTTTTAATGACCAAAGTCATTCATTAATTTTTAAGCCACCAAACTGAAATGCAATACCGAAGTCCGGCCTTCGTCGAAGATTGCTTGGCCAAAATTTCAATCAATTTGATTGAAAAATGAGGGTGTGACAGTGCCGCCTCAACTTTTACAGAAAGCCGGATATGACGTCATCAAAGACATTTATCGAAAAAACGAAAAACAACGTCCGGGGATATCATTCCCAGGAACTCTCATGTCAAATTTCATAAAGATCGGTCCAGCAGTTTAGTTTGAATCGCTCTACACACACACACACACACACACACACACACACACACACACACACACACACACACACACACACACACACACACACACACACGCACACACACACACACACAAACACATACACCACGACCCTCGTCTCGATTCCCCCTCTATGTTAAAACATTTAGTCAAAACTTGACTAAATGTAATAACAGAAGCTTCACTTGCCCTAACATCTAAAGCCTACGTTAGACGTGCGATTTTGTTGGAGCTTCCAGTGTCAGACATAATACCGATTTGCGCACGATTAATTGTCTCGCAGGACGTCAGTCATCCCAGCGATAGAAGGTTTGTAATGATATCTTCATGATCAATTACCGAGGGTATTTTGCCTGTACGATTAAGTGTGTGTGAAGAGGGGAAGGGGAAAAGACGAGGGAGTTGTGTGGGAAGAGGATTGAGGAAAAATGTTGTGCATATAAATTTCCGGTGAACTTTCAAATGTCCGATGTTTGTCAGTTTCAGAGGACTCTGTGTGATGGCTTAAGTAGGGTGTGATGGTTGAGGGTGTGTGTGTGTGTGTGTGTGTGTGTGTGTGTGTGTGTGTGTGTGCGTGCGTGCGTGCGTGTGTGTGTGTTTGTGTGTGTGTGTGTTTGTGTGTGTGTGCGTGCGTTTGTGTGTGTGTGCGTGTGTGTGTGTGTGTGCGCGCACGCATAAACACACACACAATACGTCTATCTCTCGCTGTGTCTCTGTCACTCTGTCTGTCTGTCTGTCTGTCTGTAGATCTGTCTGTCTGTCTGTCTGTCTGTCTGTCTGTCTGTCTGAGGCTGTCTGTCTGTCTGTGTCTGTATGTCTCTCTGTGTCTGTAAGAGTTTGCGACTGTGTGTCTGTGTGTATGTTTGTGTCTGTATGTCTATATTTATGTGTGGGTGTCTGTGTGTCCGTACGTGTGTCTGCGTCTGTGACAGAGATTTCGCACTGTGAACATTGACAGAACCGCCATTTGCAACTTGTTTATCACACCGTGTTAACAACATTAATCCAATTTTCAGAGAGACACAATGTCACCCCGACCTGCCACAATAAGTACAGACAAATCACCGCATCTGACGGTACTTGTTGACCCATACAATGCAATCCAGACATTGATTATTTTCTTACCTAATGAGGTTACTCTTGTGATCGGCATGCTACACTGATTCAGGAGGTGGCGAGGGCGGGGGGGGGGGGATGTCGGCCCGACCCGACACAACAAGGAGGACAAAGCACCACAAAACAATGGTACTTGTAAATCCCAGACAATACAATCTCGACCAGAGTCCATTGATTATTTTATTACCAGACTGTGTTCATTTCGTGATCGGTCATGCTACGCCAATACAGGAGAAGAGCACATGTCGCCCCGACCCGGCACAACAGATGAAGACAACACGTCACAAATGATGGTACTTGTGAAACCAGACACCACACCCGTGACCAGAATGCATTGCATGCTCTTGTTAATGTCAGGCGATGTTATTAAGTTATATTAAATTGGTGATCGGTCAGGCTACTCCGTTCATGTTTCCATGATCAAGGATGTTTAAAGTATCTGGTTCAGAAGATTAAAGGACCATAACAGGCTGTTTTTGGTGTCAAAAACGCGTTCATTTGCGGCACACTCGTTCCAATAACACGATTTGAATTACCGGCTGTCAAACAATAGTTTTTATGGGAAGAATGTTATTTTTAAAGGCACGCTCTTTACAGGGAAAACATTTCAGGTCATCATTTCAGATCTGGACAGGCTCTTAAATGGAATAAGACCATCCCTCCACTTGGGCACATACCAAAAGTCAATAGTCTGGGTACTCTCTGTGCACACTGCATGGGAACCGCTTTGATTAATTACTTGAAAAGCCACTGGCGGTTTTCACGAAATAAATTCAACAACAAATTTCAATTCACATGAGCAACTTGTTGGGGTCTTGGTTTTTGGTATGTGACCAAGTGGAGGGATGGTCTTATCAAATGCTAAAGCCTCGGACGGGCGCAGTGGCGTGGTGGTAAGACGTCGGCCTCCTAATCGGGAGGTCGTGAGTTCGAATCCCGGTCGCTGCCGCCTGGTGGGTTAAGAGTGGAGAATTTTCCGATCTTAACCCCCTTCGTGTGTACACGCAAGCACAAGACCAAGTGCGCACGGAAAAGATCCTGTAATCCATGTCAGAGTTCGGTGGGTTATAGAAACACGAAAATACCCAGCATGCCTCCCCCAAAATCGGCGTATGCTGCCGGAATGGCGGGGTAAAAAACGGTCAAACGTACAAATCCACTCGTGCTAAAAACATGAGTGAACGTGGTAGGTCTAAGCCCATGAACGAAGAAGAAGAAGAAGCTAAAGCCTGACAGGATCAGAGACGGTGAACCGAACAGTGTTGACGGCAAAGAGCGTGCCTTTAAAAATAACATTCTTCCCATAGAAACAATAGTTTGACAGCCAGCAATTCAAATCTTGTGAAAAGTCTTAATCGCGTTTACAAAGTTAACACGCTTTCCCGGGGGTACTTTCCGGAATAATATTCTCAGAGTGTCTGCATTGTAAACTTCTTAATTCTTTTGAATGGCATGCTACACTGATTGAGGGGAGAAACACATTTCCTTCGCGAAATTAATTCTTAAAAAAAAAATTCTAACGCATATCAACAAGCAGTCGGGTATACCAAATACTGTACCCAAGTTTAGGTTCAGGGTTTTATTTTCGGCTTTAGGCCCATAGGGCGATTAAGCAAACAAAAATACACAATAAAGTCACACGCACAATGAGCGAGAGTGCACGCAGGCACAGCAAACAGTGAGCTAACTAACCAACAACCTCATACACACAGATATTCTACTTCATGGAAACCCCTCCTTGCAAACAAAAATTAACAAAAAAATCTTTTTAACAGTACAGGAATTTATTGGACAGTCCGGCCGTTTCGAACAGATAAACATGTAAAGTGAAAGCACAATCGATACGTCTACTTGTCTCTCTCTCTCTCTCTCTCTCTCTCTCTCTCTCTCTCTCTCTCTCTCTCTCTCTCTCTCTCTCTCTCTCTCTCTCTCTCTCTCTCTCTCTCTCTCTCTCTCTCTCTCTCTCCCCCTCTCTCTCACTCTTCCCCTCCCTCCCTCCCTCTCTCCCTCTCTATCTCTTACTCGCTAATACCATAAATATTATATACTAGAATGAATACCCGCTTTGCCGGGTAGCCGGCTTCGCCGGGAAGAAGTACTTAGAGCCGTACGCCGGCTTCGCCGGGTCCGAACAATGGACCCGCCAAGCTTAGGTCCCTCCCAGATTCGTGGAATGGGAACAGCACGAAAATGATTCAGTGGCCATAATGCCATTCCTGACCATATCGAGTCCCATCCTTGTCGACGAATGTAACCGTGTTAATCACCTTTGGAGGCGAACTCCACTCAAACAGGATTGAGCAATTTATAGCCTATCTGTAAGCCCTTTTGAACTGTTACGGCTTTTCAAAGGAAGGCCAGTACATACATATACACAAAAGCCGCCAGACCACATCACAAACAGAACTGAACAATCCCCAGGTGTTGCTCACATAGAGAGACACACACACACACACACACACACACAAACACAGAGAAGCCGTATCTATAGAGAGATAGATGACAGTGTATTTTTCGCGTGGCTATAAATTGATTCGACCTTTGCACTTTTACAGTGAGGATAATTTACGGGTCCAATTTACGTTCTGGACACTGCGGTGACCTTCTAAAAATAGTAACAGAACGCCGGGAATATCCGAAGACGCCCCACTCATAGTGCACCTCACGAAGGAAGGGAGGTAAACGCTGAAAACCTGGAGAAGATGAGAAGATAATGGTGAAATGAACACAAAAACCAAAATCAGTTCAGCGCTGCGCGCTGAGAGCACGTGTTGAAATATCTCATCGATGATATTGTGTCCGGGGTGTAGCTGAATACGGTGTCCAATTTTGAAAAAGATCCACCGAGAACTTTGGCTTTGGTGTGTCGGTATGGGGGCCCGGGTAGCTGAGGTGGAACCAAAATAGCTGAGGTGGAACCAAAATCGGTTCAGCGCTGCGCGCTGAGAGCACGTGTTGAAATATCGACCAGGTTGTGTCCTGTACCGGGTCTACCTGAATATGCCCACCAAATTTGAAGCAGATCCATCGAGAACTTTGGCCGTGCATCGCGAACTCACACACAGACAGACACACACACAGACACACAGACAGACACAAGTCGTATATATATATAGATGTATTCTTAAACGGATTTTTGTTTTGATGTACAATTTTCATTCAATTTTCTTTTCATGTTTGCTTGCTTTTCATTTAAACTGTACAATAGCCGCCATTTATATGTATTTTTTCTAGAAAACTGCAAACACCACTATAAGCATTATGCTTGTTGTTGTTTACTCAATATGCGTTTCTTTGTAAATAATGCACAAACGTTGAATAAAACAGTTTAAACCAAACAGTGAGCTTAATTAAACAACAAAAGAAAAACAGAACACACTAACAAGCAGAAACCACATCTTCATCAACTAGAGCTCTTATCGACAGGAATAGTCTCCTAGTTTATGCTTGTTTTGCTACGCTAAATAAACAAACAACAACAAAACAGAAAAACTGTACCTAACAATATTAAAACAAAAAACAAAACAAAACAAGTCGCGTAAGGCGAAATTACTACATTTAGTCAAGCTGTCAAACTCACAGAATAAAACTGAACGCACTGCATTTTTTCACCAAGACCGCATACTCGTAGTTTCGTCAGTCCACCGCTCGTGGCAAAGGCAGTGAAATCGACAAGCCAGAATAGTGCGGTAATGGTCGCGCTGAGCGGGATAGCACGCTTTTCTGTACCTATCTTCGTTTTAACTTTCTGAGCGTGTTTTTAATCCAAACATATCATATCTATATGTTTTTAGAATGAGAAACCGACAAGGAATAAGATGAAATTGTTTTTAACTCGATTTTGGACATTTTATTTTAATCATAATTTTTATATTTTTAATTTTCAGAGCTTGTTTTAAATCCGAATATAACATATTAATATGTTTTTGGAATCAGAAAATGATGAAGAATAAGGTGAACGTAATTTTGGATCGTTTTGAAAAAAATAATTTTCAGATTGTTAATGACCAAAGTCATTAATTAATTTTTAAGCCTCCAAGTTGAAATGCAATACTAAACTCCGGCCTTCGTCGAAGATTGCTTGGCCATAATTTCAATCAATTTGATTGAAAAATGAGGGTGTGACAGTGCCGCCTCAACTTTTACAAAAAGCCGGATATGACGTCATCAAAGACATTTATCAAAAAAATGAAAAAAACATCTGGGGATATCATACCCAGGAACTCTCATGTAAATTTTCATAAAGATCGGTCCAGTAGTTTACTCTGAATCGCTCTACACACACACACACACACACACACACACACACACACACACACACACACACACACACACACACACACACACACACACACGCGCGCGCACACGCACACATACACCACGACCCTCGTCTCGATTCCCCCGTCTACGTTAAAACATTTAGTCAAAACTTGACTAAATGTAAAAAACAAACAGACAAAACCAACAGAATAAGAACCACAACAAAACACTACGAAACACGTAAATCATCTAACGAGAATAACTCTTAATAACACTTACAAACTTAGCCAACTTAACCAGGAATGGTCTTATCTCATGTGAAGCCTGGCCATAGGCCTATCTTTGGTGGTGTGTTTGATGAATACCACGAGAAGGATAGTACCTTTCTTCTCCTTTTTCTCCTTCTTCTTCTTCTTCTTCTTCTTCTTCTTCTTCTTCTTCTCCTTCTTCTTCTTCTTCTTCTTCTTCTTCTTCTTCTTCTTCTTCTTCTTCTTCTTCTTCTTCTTCTTCTTCTTCTTCTTCTTCTTCTTCTTCTTCTTCTTCTTCTTCTTCTTCTTCTTCTTCTTCTTCTTCTTCTTCTTCTTCTTCTTCTTCTTCTTCTTCTTCTTCTTCTTCTTCTTCTTCTTCTTCTTCTTCTTCTTCTTCTTCTTCTTCTTCTTCTTCTTCTTCTTCTTCTTCTTCTTCTTCTTCTTCTTCTTCTTCTTCTTCTTCTTCTTCTTCTTCTTCTTCTTCTTCTTCTTCTTCTTCTTCTTCTTCTTCTTCTTCTTCTTCTTCTTCTTCTTCTTCTTCTTCTTCTTCTTCTTCTTCTTCTTCTTCTTCTTCTTCTTCTTCTTCTTCTTCTTCTTCTTCTTCTTCTTCTTCTTCTTCTTCTTCTTCTTCTTCTTCTTCTTCTTCTTCTTCTTCTTCTTCTTCTTCTTCTTCTTCTTCTTCTTCTTCTTCTTCTTCTTCTTCTTCTTCTTCTTCTTCTTCTTCTTCTTCTTCTTCTTCTTCTTCTTCTTCTTCTTCTTCTTCTTCTTCTTCTTCTTCTTCTTCTTCTTCTTCTTCTTCTTCTTCTTCTTCTTCTTCTTCTTCTTCTTCTTCTTCTTCTTCTTCTTCTTCTTCTTCTTCTTCTTCTTCTTCTTCTTCTTCTTCTTCTTCTTCTTCTTCTTCTTCTTCTTCTTCTTCTTCTTCTTCTTCTTCTTCTTCTTCTTCTTCTTCTTCTTCTTCTTCTTCTTCTTCTTCTTCTTCTTCTTCTTCTTCTTCTTCTTCTTCTTCTTCTTCTTCTTCTTCTTCTTCTTCTTCTTCTTCTTCTTCTTCTTCTTCTTCTTCTTCTTCTTCTTCTTCTTCTTCTTCTTCTTCTTCTTCTTCTTCTTCTTCTTCTTCTTCTTCTTCTTCTTCTTCTTCTTCTTCTTCTTCTTCTTCTTCTTCTTCTTCTTCTTCTTCTTCTTCTTCTTCTTCTTCTTCTTCTTCTTCTTCTTCTTCTTCTTCTTCTTCTTCTTCTTCTTCTTCTTCTTCTTCTTCTTCTTCTTCTTCTTCTTCTTCTTCTTCTTCTTCTTCTTCTTCTTCTTCTTCTTCTTCTTCTTCTTCTTCTTCTTCTTCTTCTTCTTCTTCTTCTTCTTCTTCTTCTTCTTCTTCTTCTTCTTCTTCTTCTTCTTCTTCTTCTTCTTCTTCTTCTTCTTCTTCTTCTTCTTCTTCTTCTTCTTCTTCTTCTTCTTCTTCTTCTTCTTCTTCTTCTTCTTCTTCTTCTTCTTCTTCTTCTTCTTCTTCTTCTTCTTCTTCTTCTTCTTCTTCTTCTTCTTCTTCTTCTTCTTCTTCTTCTTCTTCTTCTTCTTCTTCTTCTTCTTCTTCTTCTTCTTCTTCTTCTTCTTCTTCTTCTTCTTCTTCTTCTTCTTCTTCTTCTTCTTCTTCTTCTTCTTCTTCTTCTTCTTCTTCTTCTTCTTCTTCTTCTTCTTCTTCTTCTTCTTCTTCTTCTTCTTCTTCTTCTTCTTCTTCTTCTTCTTCTTCTTCTTCTTCTTCTTCTTCTTCTTCTTCTTCTTCTTCTTCTTCTTCTTCTTCTTCTTCTTCTTCTTCTTCTTCTTCTTCTTCTTCTTCTTCTTCTTCTTCTTCTTCTTCTTCTTCTTCTTCTTCTTCTTCTTCTTCTTCTTCTTCTTCTTCTTCTTCTTCTTCTTCTTCTTCTTCTTCTTCTTCTTCTTCTTCTTCTTCTTCTTCTTCTTCTTCTTCTTCTTCTTCTTCTTCTTCTTCTTCTTCTTCTTCTTCTTCTTCTTCTTCTTCTTCTTCTTCTTCTTCTTCTTCTTCTTCTTCTTCTTCTTCTTCTTCTTCTTCTTCTTCTTCTTCTTCTTCTTCTTCTTCTTCTTCTTCTTCTTCTTCTTCTTCTTCTTCTTCTTCTTCTTCTTCTTCTTCTTCTTCTTCTTCTTCTTCTTCTTCTTCTTCTTCTTCTTCTTCTTCTTCTTCTTCTTCTTCTTCTTCTTCTTCTTCTTCTTCTTCTTCTTCTTCTTCTTCTTCTTCTTCTTCTTCTTCTTCTTCTTCTTCTTCTTCTTCTTCTTCTTCTTCTTCTTCTTCTTCTTCTTCTTCTTCTTCTTCTTCTTCTTCTTCTTCTTCTTCTTCTTCGTTCATGACTGAAACTCCCACGTTCAGTCATGTTTTTGTACGGGTGGGTTTTTACGTGTATGACCGTTTTCACCGCGCCATTCAGGCAGCCATACGCCGCTTTTGGGGGAAGCATGCTGGGTATTTTCGTGTTTTTATAACCCACGGAACTCTGACATGGATTACATGATCTTTTCCGTGCGCACTTGGTCTTGTGCTTGCGTGTACACACGAAGGGGGATAAGGCACTAGCAGGTCTGCACATAAGTTGACCTGGGAGATCGGAAAAATCTCCACACGTAACCCACCAGGCGGACGCGGCCGGGATTTGAACTCACGCCCTTCCAATTAGGAGGCCGATGTCTTATTCACTAGGCCACTGCGCCCGTCGGATAGGACCTTTAACCGACGATCCCTCTCAAATAACGTCCGTGTCCGCGGCTGTGTAATCGTTACTCCTGACGTGGTTGTCCTTCCTGAAGCTAAACATTATACCGTTACGATCGTTATGCTATTTACGTTGTTTCGCGATATAGTGATACATCACAGCGGGTTCGTTTCAGGGACAACTTCCAGCGCTCTCAGGCAATACGTGGATTTGCTGAAAACTTGATACAATGTCGATGAAACTAAACACGCTAGTTTTATCTCCCACAATTCCGAGAGGAATGGGTCACGTGAGATAGAACGCGGAATACGTCACTGAACGAATGGTTTTCGTCCTGTGGAGACGTGTTGGTGCACTGTCTATCTTTTGCTTTGCTTTCATTTTTCTCTAACCTTTCTCTGTACAAGTTTTAGTTGTAGGTTAGTTGAAGTGTATTGACTATTTTGATTGTTATCATTGTGTCAACTTGCAAGGTAAGGAAACAGTTTGGAGTTTTCGGTGTTTGTTTGGTTTTGAACCGGGAACGCGTCGTTTCGCGTATGAATTTTATTCGTCGAAGCTAACACATGGAAATGTTACTGGCGTCAGTCGGCTCGTTAATTGTTTTGGTACGTGTCACCTACTATATTTGGGTCAGCGTGTCACCTAAGGTCAGTCGGGATCGTTACTTGTTTTGGCTACGGAAATGTAGCACACGTTTTGCTGACGAAGTCAGTCACGATTTGCTGACAAAGTCAGTCACGATTTGCTGACGCAGCCTCTTTGTTTTGTCAGCAGCTGTCTCGATTACAGCAATTACTATCGCCTGAGGCGAACTATGGGCCACAGAAGGTCCGCTGTGCTAAGGCTGGGCACTAGTCCATTGAAGATTTGAAAATCTTTGGAGTGGATTTTCAATTGTTTTGATACTGTAACGGGTGCGCTTGCTCGTCCGCAGGAATCAATATAACTTTTTCGTGTGGTTTTTGTTCGGTAATATGGCGGACTCGGAAGGTGGTGAATGTGCTGCTGGCGGGAAGAAAACCGGCAAGAAACCGGCGAAGGCACAACCTTCTGAAGTGATACCGTCAGAAAAGGCGGGAGTTGATAAGTCTCTTTCGATAGAGAATAGCTCGTCTGGCCCACGTGATTGTGAAGTTACTCTGAAAATGGACAACATTTTGGAGACAATGACTGCCTTGTCTGGCAGACTATCTGATTTGGAGAAAGTTGGTAAGCTTAATGCGACGCCTGTTGCTTCAACATCGCGTGGAACCGAGTCGCATGGAACCGAAAGCAGTTCGGCGCAAGAGTCGCAAGCGGATGGAGAAGACGGTGCTTCGGTTAGATTTGCTCATGAGCAGTTCGAAAATGAGTTTGATTCGGCTCAGAAGACACGGATGTTGCTTCGGACAATGATTTTGACGCAGGCATAGTAGTGGATACCGTTGGCGAGGGGATTCATCCATCTCTGGCAGATCGTTTTGAGGAAGGACTTCTTCTTCCATCAGATCGGGCACGTGTGCGAGACACTCTTCAGAACTATCCGCGGCCCAAAAATGTCACGTCGCTTCGAACGCCGACTCTAAATCGTGAATTAGATGGCAAGCTGTTAGACAAGTTTGCAAAGAAAAGAGACTCGAACCTGTCCTTTGTTCAGGAACAAGTAGGTTGTGCGCTGAAAATTATCGCTCAGCTTATGTCCGACCTCAAAGAAAAACCAGCAAGTCGGAAGATGAGTGAGCGTGACAGCTTTAGCAAACTGGCCGATGCGGCTCGACTTCTTATGGCTTCACACAAGGACCTGTCACAAGTGCGGCGCGCGCGAAGCACTCAGGCCGACACTTAGCCAAGACTGCAGGGCCTTATGCAATGCGCAGCTACATTTCAAACTGACGTCTAACGAGTTTTTGTTTGGGGAGGATCTAGCAAAAAGGGTCGACGATGCAGTGAAGAACAGGAAATTATCATCCACACTGTCGCTGCTCAGGTTAAAACCTCTTACTTTTGAGACAATCTCCGAATTTCAAAAATATTGTTCAAAAAAAGCAAACCACTTGCTTGACCTGCATGCTTGAAACCATACCATGAAACGCTGTTCATTTTCAACCCGCTTCTCAGACTACTGTACAGCAAATGTGGAGTATTCCGCTGCCGATGTGGTAGTTGTTAGCATTTTAGAGGGTGGCATTTGAGGGGTCACCCTCTATTTGAAGTCCCAAGACGGAGGTCAAAATAGCAACCCAACATATTTGCCATGCCTTCCACGCAAGACAGTGAAAATCAGGGCTCAATTCTCCGGGGTTTTGAGGAAAATCTGTAGGAAATAAAGTTCTTCGTCTTTCTCGATGTTTCCATGCAGTTCACTGCTCTCAGTACAAATTAACATGCACTTTTCGTGTGACTTTTAATTGTTTGCCGTTAGAGGTTGCCCAATTTAAGCCAACCCTTTATGCTAATGTATGCACACATTGACCTACATTTGTTTTGCATTTGGCAGTAGAAATCGCTGCTTTAGGGTTTGTTCCGGTAATATCATTTAAGTTTGTTTCTTTCTTTCTTGGGACTAATTGTTTGAATGCGACTCATTTGTTGTCTTCTTTCTTTCTATCTATCTATCTATCTATCTATCTATCTATCTATCTATCTATCTATCTATCTATCTGCGTGCGTGCGTGCGTGCGTACGTACGTGCGAGCGTGCGTGCGTGTGTGTGCGTGTATGCGTGCGTGTGTGTGTGTGTGTGGGGGGGTCTCTGTGTGTGTCTGTGTCTGTGTGTTTGTTTCCATCTGTTTGTCCGTGCTGCTCCTGCGGGCGTAAGGATACTTGCATCAGTTTGCATGCACGCATAATTACACTTGTATGAAAGATTTTAGCGGATCAGAAGGCAAAACACAAATTCCATCAATGTGCTCTAGCTTTCTGTATTGAAATTTCCATCAAGCCGCTCTGTTTCAGTTGTATATCAGTGTGCCCTTTAGAATCAGTCGCCGACATTGTTCCGGTCCAAGGACTGTGACGAAAAGTCTCCGACAACTCATTGATTCTCGTTTAGCGTACGTGTTTGCTTTTCGATTACGAATACCTCAATATGGAAACAGAAAAGAGGCGAGAGTCTGGCAGGAGTTTAGAAGAAGGGGTGTGGGGAGGAGGTGTTCTTGCGGTTGTGTGTGTGTGTGTGTGTGTGTGTATTCGTGTGTATGTGTGTGGTTGATGTGTGTGTGTGTGTGTGTCTGTCTGTGTCTGTCTGTGTGTGCCTGTGTGTGTGTGTGTCTATGTCTATATCTATGTCTGTGCCTGTGTGTGTGCGTGCGTGCTGGCGTGCTAGTGAGTGCGCTCCTACTAGCTTGCACGAGGTGATTAGATAGGAATTATAGACTGCTTGCTCACGTGTTGTGAAAATGATTTTCACAATCATTTGACGATTAGAGCTCTTACTTCTAATGCTCATTATGTTCTTGGGTCTTCAGGGGCGGATCACATCATTTTCAAGGGAGGGGGGTGGGGTCCAAATTTCCTTTGGGGACAATTCGACGACGCGAAGCGTTTAGTTGAGGGCGCAAAGCGTTCAAACCTCCTAGGGGATTCCAGGGGCATGCCCCCCCGGAAAATGTTGTTAAAAACAAGGACAATCTGGTGCAATCTGAGCCAAGAAACTTCCCCTTATTCACCTTCCAAAAAGTACATTAAAGAAGACAAATTTGGATCACAATGAGGACAATTGATTGATCTCGTGCAACCTGAGCCAACAAATTACCCAACTAGTTTCCAAAACCGCCACTTAGAAGACAAAGGGCGGCTCCTAGGGGGGTCCGGGGGCATGCCCCCCCGGAAAATGTTGATACAAATCAAGGAAAATCGAGCAATCTGGTGCAATCTGAGCCATCCGTTTTTCTTTATTCTCAAATTTTTTTTAAGGCTAGGGGGGGGGGGGGTCCGGAAACCCCGGAAACCCCCCCTGGATACGCCCCTTGTCTTGTATGGACTGGCTTTTGGCTCCATTTACAGATTATGCATACAGTCTACTTCGTTTATAACGTCGCCGGATATAACGTCACCCCGTTATATCGTCACCCAAACACCGGTCCCGGCTCAATTCCTTCTTTCCAAGACTATTTTAACCTCGGATATAACGTCACCGGATATAACGTCACCCAGTTATAACGTCACTCATCCATGTCGGTTATAACGTCATATCAATCCCCATATGCAGCAGTTTGCATGGTGAACGACTGTCAAGGCATGTTCATTTACCCTACACGTGTCACAAGTTTTGTGTGTTAACGGTATTCAAGTTTTTCCGTTTTCCCGTTGTTAGAGACCCAAGGAAAACTAGGTTCAAGGCATAATCATTTTTGCTGCATGCGTTTTGTGAGTTCCTGTTCGAGGTTTTTAATCAAAAGAAAAATGTTTTATTTCATTTCGTTTTGTGAGTTCCTGTTCTATGTTTTTAGTCAGTAATGAAAAATGTTTCATTTCATTTCGCTTTGTGAGTTCCTTACTTAGGTTCCTCAGTGTTCTAGGTTTTTAATTAAAAGAAAAATGTTCCATTTCATTCGTGTTGTGAGTTCCTGTCTTTGTTTTTAACTAAAAAAAATTTTTTTTTAAAGTTTCATATCGAGCATACATGGTTACTCCTGCGCGAGCGCGTGCGAATGGATCTGTCTACTTCTGTCCTTCAATCACGCATATAAAAAAAACCTCGATTATTGAAATGACGGTAGGAGAAGGTCGAGAGGATGAGAACAGACTACGACGTTTGTTTGTTTTTTGGTCCGTAGAATACAGACTACAACTGCCCTCGACGAGGAGGCTGAGCGTCACTTTCAATTGGGCGTTGTCGACAGGCTGAGTTGGTCGCTCAGGCTAAATTGTAAAGGTAAACATTAAGTGCAGTGAACCGACAAATTGAGAAAAGTGATACTGCACTCATAAAGCACTATTTTGACTCAACTTGGAAAGTCATGGACGTTATATCAAGTGACGTTATAATGATAATAATAATACAGTAGTAGTCTAACGAGTACAGTCGACTCCGGATATTACGTCACCCCTCGGGGGATGCTTTTGAGCGACGTTATACGCGGTGACGCTGTATCCGGGTTACGCGCGGGTGATGTTATATCCGGAGTCCAAGAGTTATGTCCCTTTCTAAAGTACTGACTGATTTAATAAAACTGTGCAGAAATGGAAAGTGCAACATTAGTGTTGTTTAAAAATCACAACATATTGTTGTAAGTTTTAAACTAACTTATTACAATAATCTTTAATTCACTTCCTCATATGGTCAAGAGTACAGAATAGTGTCCAGTCTCTGTGACATGAGCATGACAAATATAATTTTATCATAAAACAATCTTTTTTACTTAAATTGCAGCATATAGTTATCTTGATACTTCCTACCGAAAGAAATTTCAAATGGGCTATTTACTGAGTAGTATTTGAAGAAAATGTATTTGGTTTGCATGTAACGGTAACACCGTGACCCTTTCAATCAACATCAACTTAAAACAAATCCAGTTTAATTCCAGGTCTTTATTTAACTTTAACAGCCTGCTACAAGTGTACTTTCAATGATTAAATCATAACAACAGTGTTCTAGTCTGATACAGTATTGAAAACTGCATGTAACTGTTGCATGTACGTAACTTTACACAAAGCAGAACATTTGACTCACAATGTTAAAAAAGTAACATATTTAAGTAAAATAAACAAACAAAAAGTCTTCAAATATGTTAAGCCTTATCTTTATATTTAATTGTAAGAAGAAAAAGTTCATTTTTCCAATTTCTGAATTATGTTATAATGCACCATGCATTTACAACATCAGGCGTTCCTAATTTCAAGGTAAAATGACTGAGTAAATGTACTGTATTAAAGGCTCCTACATTGTCAAGGTATGAAATACTTCAGTTAAAGTATTAATTAAGGTTAAAGTATCCCAACAATTGTTTTACTCGTTTTAATGTATAAAATAGAAAACCTAGCAATACATGCATGTAACATAACACTGTGACCTATCCTTTTTCTTACCCATTTTTCACCAGAAAAAGAAATCCATCCAGAATTAAATGTTCTACAAGTAAATACATAGATATAAACATATTTCACATCCAAAAATGTGAGTCCAAGTGATAAAGGGAAAGAATAAATAACAAGAAAAGACGTATGCAAGTAACTTTACACCAACTAGTGCTATTTGAAGGTGAAATAATTGTTATACAGCCTCTTAATCACTTAAATCGTACTAGTAATTGAAGAAAACATTCTCTTAATATTGAATGACCTATTGAGTGCTTAAGACAGTGAAATAATTGAATTTAAGTGGATTCAGAGCCAGTTTTAGGCAACAAACAAAATATCCCGAATAAGGGAAAGGCAAACATATCCATTCAACTTTTGTTATTACTTCAGCTACACCTTAGTAATCAAAAGAGAAATACTCAAACAAAACAGCAAATGTTAGACAAAACATTGGGCAACAACCAAAAATGTCCTACCAACCAAACTTTGCTACCAACCAGCCTTTCCTATCTTTCAGATTGTAACTAGACAACAGCACAACATGAACTCAAAAACAAACATGAAGCTGCTAACCACAGATGTGGCACTGACAGATGGAATAGAAGAGCCTCTGCATACATGAAAATCAATGACAGTTTTGAAATATTAACAAAACAGCGTTCCACCCACTCGTATTATTTTTTATTGTTTTTTTTTTTATTATGGAGGGAATGCATCTAGGCTGGTTGACCTCATGCTAAACAAATACATGACAACAGTACAGCTTCAGAAATCTTAGTGCATGGGAACAAAGGGCCACACATAGAAGTCTGTTTGCTCTCACGCTGTTTCTTCAGGAAATGTACTTCTGCACCATCACCAATGAGGGCTTGAATCTGCAACACAAAATAACAAGAAATTCCGAGGTGATATTCAAAGCGTACCAGTTCCACATAACTAATCTCATGAAAATCATCAATTTGATTGAATTAAACATAAATTACCATGCATGTTAATATATTCGTGTACATTTAAACAAAAACTAGTATCATTGGTACTGAAACAAACAAAAAAAATAAATCCCCAGTGCCTCAATTCTCACAATTTCTTCCTGAATGTATTGAAGTCCTTGTACTCTTACCCCTGGAAATGCAGGTCACAGTATTGTCAGCTGAGTCCACACCACTCTGTTCTGCAAACTTCACTGGATGTTGTCTCAGTTGATAGTGTCCAGGGAAGGAAGAAAATTTAAAAAAAATTAAATGCTGGACCGATGAAACAAACTTTTTTGTGTCCTGAAATAGCATTCCTAATGCTGTTGATCATGTGTGTGTTATGTTACATTGTGATTCAAACACATACTGTTAAAACTCATCCTAATACATAATTATTCACTCTTAGTCTGAAAACACTCACCTTCTTTGTGAATTTTTATATTTAGTCAAGTTTTGACTAAATATTTTAACGTAGAGGGGGGAATCGAGACGAGGGTCGTGGTGTATGTGTGTGTGTGTGTGTGTGTGTGTGTGTGTGTGTCTGTCTGTGTGTGTGTGTAGAGCGATTCAGACTAAACTACTGGACCGATCTTTATGAAATTTGACATGAGAGTTCCTGGGTATGAAATCCCCGAACGTTTTTTTTCATTTTTTTGATAAATGTCTTTGATGACGTCATATCCGGCTTTTCGTGAAAGTTGAGGCGGCACTGTCACGCCCTCATTTTTCAACCAAATTGGTTCAAATTTTGGTCAAGTAATCTTCGACGAAGCCCGGGGTTCGGTATTGCATTTCAGCTTGGTGGCATAAAATTAATTAATGACTTTGGTCATTAAAAATCGGAAAATTGTAAAAAAAAATAAAAATTTATAAAACGCTCCAAATTTACGTTTATCTTATTCTCCATCATTTGCTGATTCCAAAAACATATAAATATGTTATATTCGGATTAAAAACAAGCTCTGAAAATTAAATATATAAAAATTATTATCAAAATTAAATTGTCCAAATCAATTTAAAAACACTTTCATCTTATTCCTTGTCGGTTCCTGATTCCAAAAACATATAGATATGATATGTTTGGATTAAAAACACGCTCAGAAAGTTAAAACAAAGAGAGGTACAGAAAAGCGTGCTATCCTTCTTAGCGCAACTACTACCCCGCTCTTCTTGTCAATTTCACTGCCTTTGCCATGAGCGGTGGCCTGATGATGCTACGAGTAAAATGGCATTGCGTTCAGTTTCATTCTGTGAGTTCGACAGCTACTTGACTAAATATTGTATTTTCGCCTTACGCGACTTGTTGTTTTTACCGAGTAAAGTTACATTCAAGCAATAGATTAAGTGGGTTTTTGTTTGTTTGTTGACCTGCATTAAACCATATCTTGGTTGTTAAGCACCCTTAAAAAAAAAGCATCCACAGAAAAGAAAGAAAAGATAATAAACTATGTTGACGGCAATTTTTACTCATACATGTAACTTAACACCGAATAATCCCTTAGTCTATGATTATGTTTGTGTTATGTGACATTCAAACACATGTTTAAAAAAAATGCTTGTACTAAATGATCCACTCTTTGAACATTATAGTGTGCAATTAGTGTGCACAAAAATGTGAAATTCTTCAAGATACGTTTGAAAGTAACTTTACACAAAACCTATGGTGTCATGTTACATGCAAACACCTTTAATCTATTTTGAAGCATTAAACAGTTTGAAAAGCAAAATTGTTGACTGTTTCCATCCAGTCACCTTTCAAAGTGGGATGGAACCAGTCAATGAAATCCTGAGTTCATCTTAGCAATGCCATTTGAAAATGTCAGTATGACTGCAGGTACATAACATGCATTTATCGTGTTAAGTTACTTGCATGCACGTTTTTACTGCATGTAACATAATGCACAATTATAATTCAAATGTTACCATGAAGCAAACAATTCATTTGTATTAAAAAGCTCCTATTCAATAGATTTTGCTATACCAAACTTGTGTGATGAAAAATACATGAGTGTAACTTAACACCACTCTTTATGGAGTAAAGTTACATACAAACACATATATCACTAAAACATCCCTTGTGCAGGCGAAAACACAAACTGAAGTTAAAGATCGCCATTCAAAACGCATCATCTTGAAAAATCAGACAGGTACTTGCAGATTCAGTTTCCATCAACAAGGTGATAGTTAGCATGTAACTTTACACGGGCATGTTGTCACTGTGATTGCGTTAGGTTACGTACGAACAGAACATTCAAACTTGGGTTTAAGATCGTACCAGGGCCATCCACATTCATCGAGAATGCAAATGTTCAGATTATTGCATATTTGTTTTCCTTTAAAATTTCCCCGATCTAAAATGAATGCAGCACTTGCTTGTACGTAACGTTAACGATATGTACTTTCGTGTTAAGTTACAATCACGCGTCAAGATGGTAAAAAAATGGTAAGTCGTAACAATTTTTTTTAATCCTTCGAGATCTCACAACACTACGTCCAAAATTGGTCTTCTCGCTAAAAAAACCATGTAAAAATCATTCTCCTAAAGCAAACATATTCACGCATGTAACATTAAAAACAGTAACACCAAAAGTAAGCATGGTCACTCACAAACATGTGCTCATAACAAATCAACAAACATTTTCCACAATTCCAAATGCGACTAAGATAACCCCTGCTAACACTGTTTTCACGTTCATGCCGTTGTTCATAAAAATGATAATGTATTTTGGTCACTTTACTTGCATTTCATGTCTTTCACTGACAAAACTGCATAAACGTAACCATAAACAGCAAAACTTACCTCATGCTTTTTCGCCACAATGATCCATCAATGCTTCGACCAAAACAGCATGTGGCCAGCTCTTTTGTAAACAATATTCAAAATGGCCGCCGCTTACGCAAAATCTCGTTCACGTCCTAGTGAGGGATCGTTTTTTGTTGCATGCGCGTAACATAACATTTACGCGGTTTTCAATTATTTTTCCCTTGGACTGCTATGTAGAGTGGAATCAAGAAACAACCGAAATGAAGGCAGCGACAGAAGCTTTAAAATCATGCTGTTTCCCACCTACGCGAGACTTCCAACTCGTTGTTAAAATGAAGACGAACTCGGTACGAAAAACTAACGCGACGGTTACGCGCAAGCAGCCGTCCTTTGAACGCAATTATACACATCGCCGGTCATTCGTTCGTCCTGACAGTAAACCTGCATTGAACTGTTTTGTCTTTCATAACATGATATGATTGATTCAGTTTCAAATTGTCTCTGGTAAAGCGAACATGCAGCTTCAAAGTGTAGTGTGTGAATTGTGTCACGTTTCGCGTTTCGCCGACAACCGACTTTTTCGAACTAATCCACAGATATATAACTCAACAGACACAGATTTGAACACAAGAAGACATGCATATTGAAATCAACTTATTTTGAACAGATTAGAACAGGTTTGATTGAGGTGCATGTAGAATGGTTGCCTTTACAAGGCTAGTTTTGTGACCAACTCGTGATACAGGCACTCGACGCTCTGTTGTACTCTTGACCATATATAGAATTGTGGACTATTCTCTTCTTTGCGTATTTCCAAAACCTGGCTAGACCATGAATACAAAATTGTATACACAAAATTTTCCCCGAAATTCGGCAATCGTATCAACGTACAGTATTGTAGGCTACATGCTGATTCTGAGACAGATTGCTAGTGTTGGAGTGTCAAGCTCCGTCTGGTTCCTGATTCCAAAAACATATAGATATGATATGTTTGGATTAAAAACACGCTCAGAAAGTTAAAACGAAGAGAGGTACAGAAAAGCGTGCTATCCTTCTCAGCGCAACGAATACCCCGCTCTTCTTGTCAATTCCACGGGCACTGCCTTTGCCACGGGCGGTGGAGTGACGATGCTACGAGTATACGGTCTTGCTGCGTTGCGTTGCATTCAGTTTCATTCTGTGAGTTCGACAGCTACTTGACTAAATGTTGTATTTTCGCCTTACGCGACTTGTTTTCCTTCTCATCTCCCCTTCAGGGGCGGGGATGTAGCTCAGTCGGTAGCGCGCTGGATTTGTATC
>NC_090257.1:24137296-24227062 GCF_037325665.1 Littorina saxatilis
GTTTTTCCTTTCTCCTTATGTTATGTTGCAAAAAAGCATATCTATGCTTATTCTTGTCACCCTCGAAAAATACAGATTTGTCATGTTGTTGTCTGTTCTGTTGTTTATATGTACGTGTTGACTTTTTAAAAATTATTGCAAACCAGACACTCTCTGTCTCTCTCTGCTTTTATCTGTCTCTGTCTCTCTTTTTCACTTTCTGTCTCAGTCTATCTTTCTGTATGTCTCACTTTCTGTGTGTCACTCTCTCTCTCTCTCTCTCTCTCTCTCTCTCTCTCTCTCTCTCTCTCTCTCTCTCTCTCTCTCTCTCTCTCTCTCTCATTTTCTTCTTCTTCTTCTTCTTGGTTTTCTTGTGGATTTCACTTGAATAAGGTCTGTCTTGTTTTCAATTGAATAACTTGTATTTTGATTGTACTAACTATGTGTGTGTGTGTGTGTGTGTGTGTGTGTGTGTGCGTGCGTGTGTGTGTTTGTGTGTGTGTGTGTGTGTGTGTGTGTGTGTGTGTGTGTCGTTTGTTTGGCATAATTTTGTGTTGGTTCGTTTATTTGTTGTTTTTTCCCATGCATATGTTTTTTCTTTCTGTGGATTTTTTTGAATTCTCGTTACATGCCCGTTCTAAGGAGAATTGAATAACGCGTTTGACATTGTTCGACGTTTGATAGCCGACGCCACATCCAACGCCACACCACAGCGCTCTTTTCTATCGAATTACGCGTCAGTGGACTTGGTCGCTCTACCTCGGAGTGCTTGTATGTGCACTTGTTTGCGTTTAATTCACCAAGGAATAGTTTCTGTTCCTTTGGTGTAACGATTATGTCTTTTTTGTATCTGCTTTTTTGGAGACTTTTTGTTGTGTTTTATTCACCGAGGAGTTGTTTCTGGTCCTTTGGTGTAAAATGTCCATTTTCTCTTGAAGATTTGTGTTCTTTTTGTAACTGTTCTTTTGGTTTCTGTGTGTTTATTTGTTTGTTTGTTGTTTGTGATTACTTTTGCAGACTTTTTGTTGTGTTTTATTCACCGAGGAGCTGTTTGTGTTCCTTTGGTGTAATATGTCCTTTTTTTCTCTTAAATACTTTTTTCCCTTCTGTTTCTGTTCTTCTCGTTTCCGCGTGTTTGTTTGTTTGTTTGTTTGTTGCTTGTGATTACTTTTGCAGACTTTGCCTACTCAACAATTCGAAACCTGCGTTGCATTCGTGGTCTCCGGATCGTTTTCTCTTTGTGAAAAATGTGTAAAACAAACCAAAGACATTTTTAAAATAGCTTGCAGACAAAATTTTGTTGTGGTATGCAGTATTATATCCCAACTCCAAAACTATATAGGCTTGTTATGTTTGACCTTTAAAAAAAAACATACATGTATTTGTTTTATGCATATCGCACTCAAATCCTCGCTGCTGGCGTGTTAGTCCGTGACACGGAACTAGTCTCGGTGGACGGGTTTCGGCCAGCCCAGACACGGATGACGTCAATCCTTATGACTTATTTTTGTTTGACTTTTCCAAGTCGCATTTGAAATTAAACATTACTTTCAAACGCAATCATTTATTTCCTTGAATTGTAATCGCTTGATATCGTAATCATCAAATTCCTTGAAGCTGAATGCTCGTTTTAGAACAAGGATGCCTGAGCCACCGATGAATTTAGGTCAGCTAAATAAACTTAAAACAATTAAATAAATTGACATTGGGTTATTCTTTCTGATCGCTGACGTCACATTTGGTTGTAAATGCACATTTTTTTACGTCATTAGTTTCTGGTGAGAGTGTATACTTTGACGCAAACCGTGCAGGCAGCTGGGGTAGTTTGACCTATTAGTTCTCTTTGTGTTCTTTTTTTGAGGAGAATGTTCCCATCCATGCAGTGCGTGCAAGTGCCTGAAGTAATGGACTATTTGTTTTCTTTTACATTCTGTATAACTTGTTGACGTCGTCAAGGTCCACCTTTCCTTTTTCGACCCGTTTATTGTTCTGCTCACGTGTGAAACTAAGCTTTTGTAATTAACTAAAGTGCATCTATCGGTTTTTGCTTACACCTTGACGTACGATGCAGTATCTCTTTCTGAATCTGTGTTTGTCTCTCTACCCCCCCCCCCTTCCCCTCTTTTCTGTCTGTTTCTTTCTCTATCTCTGTCTCTCTCTGTCTGTCTGTGTCTGTCTCTCTGTCTGTCTCTCTCTCGGTCTCTCTCGGTCTCTCTCTGGCTCTGTCTCTCTCTCTCTCTCTCTCTCTCTCTCTCTCTCTGTCTCTCTCTCTGTCTCTCTCTCTGTCTCTCTCTGTCTCTGTCTCTCTCTCTGTCTCTGTCTCTGTCTCTCTCTCTGTCTCTCTCTCTGTCTCTCTCTCTTTCTCTCTCTGTCTCTCTCTCTCTCTCTGTCTCTCTCTCTGTCTCTCTCTCTCTCTCTCTCTTACTTAGTGCTTGTACCCGCTTTTTTCATGTTCTATTTCAACTGTCTTTGTTTGAAAATATCAAAATTGGAAAATGAACTCCATGTAGTGACGGAATCACGAGGAGTGATTATCAGGCGGTGAAATGTTTTACCCACCAAATTAATTGAGGTCAGTATGGCACATTTCAACAACGAATACAGCTCTTTGTTTTTCAAGCCGTCACACACACAAAACTCTGCTTCATCCCATTTGCAATAACGCCGTTTTACCTGCAGGGTTTGGAAGAAATAACTTCAAAGTAATACTCTTGTCCTATGAAAAATGCAAAAGAAAAATTCACGATTTATGTAAAACATTGAAGGACTCTGGCATTGGAAACAGTTTATAAGGTATTTCAATAATGATCAACATTTTCACTCAAAATTTAACAATCACTTTTACGTAGTACATCTCATAGCCATTCCTCATTTAGAAAACAATATCAAAATACGCCTAGAGCGTAAGATTAAAAATATTGACCATTGACTGAAAAAAATACTCAAATTATGGTTTAAAAAAATAAGAAGGAATTCTAGTTAAATTAAATCCATTCAATCTCAGGAGGTATTTTGGGAAAGTTTTCAAGCGAATTGGACCTTTAAAAGGTCAAGGCACAAATAATGAAAAGGTTATTAAATAAATGAATTTTAACCGGCGAGCGGTGTTCCTCTTCCACTCTCTTGTTTCATGAGTCCCGATTTCCGTTCGTCGTCATATTTTATTTAGTCCTGATGGGCACGCATTAAGTAGTCCTGATGGGTACGCATTCGTCGAAGCAGATTAAAACCATTCGATTCAGGAAGTCAAATCTGTAATTTAGTAAACACGTGAACATTCCGTGCCGTACGGGGCTAAAACGCATTGCATAGCGTAAACAAATTATTTAACACACCGTCCATTCAACAATATACACAGTTTCAAAAGACTTAAAAACACAGCATTTGCTGTTTGCTGACGATACAAGTATGTATTTAAGCCTGGAAAATTCTCAGATGCGAACAGATATTTTTAACTCGGATCTTGAAAAAATCGACCAGTGGGCTAGTCAGTGGAAAGTTAAATTTAATCAAAGTAAAACAAAACTTCTGAATATAAGCAGGAAAAGGAATCCAGATTACATCCCTTTAAACTTCGGTGGCACAATTTTACAAGAAACTGAAAGTCATAAACATCTTGGTATTATTATTCAGAATAACGGTAAGTGGGAGTTACATATTAAATCTGTTATAGCAAAATGCCGTACGCTAGTAGCTTGCTTACGATCTTATAAATATAGACTAGGCAGAAAAGCTTTAGAAACAATGTATAAATCCTTCATATTGCCACATTTTGATTATGCTGATGTTCTCTGGGACAACTGCCCAAAGGAGTTAGCCACCGAGCTCGAAAGTATTCACTTAGATGCAATTCGAACAATTGTTGGAGCAGTCCGCGGTACAAGCCATCAAAAATTGTACGATGAGTCAGGCTTTATTTCATTACTAGAGAGGCGAAAACGTCATAAATTGATATTATTTCACAAGATCGTTCACCGCAAGGTGCCAAACTACTTACTAGCGATATTGCCACCATTGATATCAACTAATAACCCATATCACCGGCGCAGACCTCTAGACAGGAAAGTTCCATCGTTTAAAACTGAATTATATAGAAACTCATTTCTCCCATCTACTACACAACTCTGGAATTCTTTACCAGACTATATAAAACTTAGTGATTCCCTAAGTGAATTTAAGCACTTTTTGTCAAAAAACGATTTAAGTCCGCCGTGTTATTTTTATTCTGGAGATCGCATGTCACAAATAATTCACTGTAAGCTCAGGTTATATATAAGTGATCTCAATAACGATCTAGTGAGACGTCACGTTGCTACAGATGCATCTTGTGACTGTGGATTCCCGTCCGAATCCGTACAACACTTCATATTCGATTGTCCAAATTATCGCGAAGTACGTCAAGAAACTATACATACCCTCCCTAATCACACAATTCACCTCCCCCACCTTTTAAACGGAGACAGACAGTATTCTTTAGATTTGAACAGGAAATTTTTTTCCACCGTACACTCGTTCATTGAACGTTCAGGCCGCTTTGGGCAAGTCAGAATAAATGCTCTACAAGCCGGACAACAACTTTAACTTCTGCACATCTCCTACCCATCCCTCTTCTTTTATTCATCTTCTTTCCCTCCTTCCTTCCTTTACTGTCTTTCTTTATAATCATTATGCAACGTTCATTACGTTATTAATAGATTTGGTTTATTGAGACAAATTTTTCACCCGTTACCGCCTTATGTTGTACTGTCATGCAGGAACACCACTATAAGCTTCTAGCTTGTTGCTGTTTCTGTGAACTTTGTATACATGTCATGATTGTAACCCTTGTTAAAATAAACTTATGTTTAAACCAAAAACACAGCATTCATTTTTGAAAAATAGAACGCTCAAACGCTTATTCTTTAGCTCTTCTCGTGTGTATTGTAATCTATCCAAAACCCAAACCGACCTCTGCAGAACTTTGGGAGACTTTTAATCTGTACATCCAGCAATAATGCGTGAAACACGATCTCCTCTCTGGTGCAAAAGTTGGACGAAACTCAAAACAGAGACTGCGGCGAAAAATATTTTGGGGAGAAAATTCCAGTCTGGAAACGCTACCCTAAACACAGCCAACATTGCTGTAGGGGGGCCAATCTAAAACGAGGCTTGAAGATCGGTAAAGGCGGACCTTTTTAGAGCTGAAAAAGTCCCCCGAGGGCCCTTTTTAGCTCTGAAAAGTCCCCCAGAGGCCCTTTTCAGAGGGGGGACTAAACGGGATGCTACACCGGGAAATGGCTAAACCAGGTAGAAGGCAGGCCAGGGTCTGAAGATTAAAGGCCAACATCGGCGCGCGGCAGATGTAGCTCTATAGTTTCTCGTGATGGCAACACTAAATTTAGCTCTGTGGCCTTCTACCATCGATCTTCTGGTGACGATTGTTTGGCTTTAAATCAATATAAGTACCCCCCCCCCCCCCTCGCCCATACACACACACACACACACACACACACACACAAACACACACGCACACACACACACACACACACACTCATTAACAACTCCCCCTACCTCTCTCCCACTCCCCGTTATGCTTGTTCCCAATCAACAAGCCACCCCTTCAACAGAAGAAAAGAGTGACGTAGAGTGGTAAAAATAAGTGCGTAAGGCGAAATAACGACATTTAGTCAAGCTGTGGAACTCACAGAATGAAACTGAACGCACTGCTTTTTTCACCAAGACCACATACTCGTAGTTTCGTCAGTCCACCGCTCGTGGCAAAGGCAGTGAAATCGACAAGCCATGCAGAATAATGCGGTAGTGGTCGCGCTGAGCAGGATAACACGCTTTTCTGTATGTCTATTCTTTTTAGCTTTCTGAGTTTGTTTTTAATCCAAACATATCTTCTTCTGTTCTTCTGCGTTCGTGGGCTGAAACTCCCACGTACACTCGTGTTTTTTGCACGAGTGGAATTTTACGTGTATGACCGTTTTTTACCCCGCCATTTAGGCAGCCATACGCCGTTTTCGGAGGAAGCATGCTGGGTATTTCCGTGTTTCTATAACCCACCGAACTCTGACATGGATTACAGGATCTTTTTCGTGCGCACTTGGTCTTGTGCTTGCGTGTACACACGGGGGTGTTCGGACACCGAGGAGAGTCTGCACACAAAGTTGACTCTGAGAAATCTCTCGCCGAACGTGGGGACGAACTCACGCTGACAGCGGCCAACTGGATACAAATCCAGCGCGCTACCGACTGTGCTACATCCCCGCCCTTCCAAACATATCATATCTATATGTTTTTGGAATTTGGGACCGACAAGGAATACGCTGAAATTGTTTTTAAATCGATTTCGGAAAATTAATTTTAATCATAATTTTCATATTTTTAATTTTCAGAGCTTGTTTGTAATCCAAATATAATATATGTATATGTTTTTAGAATCAGACAATGACTAAAAATAAGATTAAATTATTTTTGGATCGTTTAATAAAAAAATAATTTTAATTACAAGTTTCCGATTTTTAATGACCAAACTCATTCATTAGTTTTTAAGCCGCCAGGTTGAAATGCAATACCAAAGTCCGGCCTTCGTCGAAGATTGCTGTGCCAAAATTTCAATCAATTTGATTGAAAAATGAGGGTGTGACAGTGCCGCCTCAACTATTACAAAAAGCCGGATATGACGTCATCAAAGGTATTTATCGAAAAAATCATCATTCCCACGAACTCTCATGTCAAATTTCATAAAGATCGGTCCAGTCGTTTAGTCTGAATCGCTCTACACTCACACACGCACATACAGGCAGACAGACACACACACACACACACACACACACACACACACACACACACACACACACACACACACACACACACACACACACACTCTCTCTTTCTCTTTCTCTCTCTCTCTCTCTCTCTTACAGACAGACACTGACACTCGCACGTGAGCACATTGTGGTCTGTAACAAAATAGATGAAACAAAAAATACATCTTTCCACAGAAAATGGCCAGGCCGTTGAATTTATGTGTAAGCTAAATTTGAAAGATGCCCACGTAAAAGCCTAGGCAGATCTTTGGTTGCTGCTACGATGGGTAAAATGAGTAAGGATGTCTCTTTAACCCACTGTCAGCATTGTTGTAATGGGAATCCTGACCCAGTATTGTGTTCCTTCAATAAAGATATGAATTTCTCTTGTCAGCACTTCCCATTTTTGCACCTTTCTCAAAAGAAAAGAGATTGTTATATGTTATATGAAGTCTTATATCGCGCGCGTATCTCCAGACTCGGACTCAAGGCGCAGGGATCTATTTATGCCGTGTGAGATGGAATTTTTTTTACACAATACATCACGCATTCACATCGACCAGCAGATCGCAGCCATTTCGGCGCATATATATCCTACTTTTCACGGCCTGTTATCCCAAGTCACACGGGTATTTTGGTGGACATTTTTATCTATGCCTATACAATTTTGCCAGGAAAGACCCTTTTGTCAATCGTGGGATCTTTAACGTGCACACCCCAATGTAGTGTACACGAAGGGACCTCGGTTTTTCGTCTCATCCGAAAGACTAGCACTTGAACCCACCACCTAGGTTAGGAAAGGGGGGAGAAAATTGCTAACGCCCTGACCCAGGGTCGAACTCGCAACCTCTCGCTTCCGAGCGCAAGTGCGTTACCACTCGGCCACCCGATGACAGTAGAAAGCCGAAAAGAGAAAGAGGGAGGAGGAGGGAGGGAGGGAGGAAGAGAGCCAGAGCAAGAAAATGAGAGCAAGGGGGGAGAGAGAGGGGGAGAAAGGGGGATGGGGGAGGTAGGGAGAAAGGCCGTGAAAAGTAGGATATGCGCCGAAATGGCTGCGATCTGCTTGCCGATGTGAATGCGTGATGTATTGTGTAAAAATATTCCATCTCACACGGCATCAATAAATCCCTACGCCTTGAATATGTGCGCGATATAAATTGCATTAAAAAAACAAATACAAAATCCCTGCGCTTAGAACTGTACCCACGGAATACGCGCGATGTAAGCCTCATATTGATTGATTGATTGAAAGAGAGATAGAGAAAGAGAGGGCGGGAGAGACCGAGAGAGAGAGAGAGAGAGAGAGAGAGAGACTGAGAGGGAGAGAGAGAAAGAGAGACGGAGAGAGAGAGAAAGAGAGGGAGGGAGACGGAGAGAAGGAGAGAGAGAGAGAGGGGGAAGGAGACGGAGAGGAAGAGAGGGAGAGAGAGAGAAAGAGAAAGAGAGAGACGGAGAGAGAGAGAAAAAGATAGATAGAGATAAAGATAGATAGAGAGAAAGAGATAGAGAGAGAGAGAGAGAGAGATAGAGACAGACGGGGAGAGATAGCGTAACTGACTGACCGCTAGACTTACTGACCGACCGACGGGTCTCTGTGAGTATAAAAGTAACAGAAAAAGGAGAGCAAGAGGAAACGAGAGAAGAAGATTAATGAGAGGAAGGAACACGGACGAGGAGGCGTAAGCTTGGAGTCACGATGACAAAGTAGCCGCTATTAAGTGACGGTTTGCCCTGCCTAAAACAGTGTCTAAAACAGTTCAGGCACACACTCCTTAAAAAAAAAAAATGTGTACATGCATATGTTTACAAATATTCATTGATACATAAATACATCTATATCTATTTACGGCTTGTGTGTGTCTGTCTGTGGGTTCGCGATGCACGGCCAAAGTTCTCGATGGATCTGCTTCACATTTGGTGGGCATATTCAAGTAGACCCCGGACACAATCTGGTCGATGACAATTTTCAACACGTGCTCTCAGCGCGCAGCGCTGAACCGATTTTGGTTTTTATGGTTTTTTTGTACATCCATTCCCAGTAACTCTTCCTTATCTTCTCCAGTGTTTTGCGCGTTTATCTCCCTTCCTTCGTGTGACGTCAATCGCGTACGGTGCGCCACTCACCCGGCGAAGCTTCTTCCCGGCGAAGCAGGGTATTCATCTAGTACAATATACATACATTTAACACACATTTCTAAGGGTTAAGGTTTGTGAACAGAGAAGAGAGAGAGAGAGAGAGAGAGAGAGAGAGAGAGAGAGAGAGAGAGAGAGAGAGAGAGAGAGAGAGAGAGAGAGAGAGAGAGAGAGAGATGGTGACGGTGGTCTGAGTTATCGTTATTAAATATCGATTTATCTAGTGTGATAAAATTCAACTCAAAGGATGGCTTGTAGACGGAGAAGGCATTTAAACTCGACACTAAACTAGGAGACCCAAAACATGTTTAATCAAAAATGGTCCATAATATAACGTTTCCATGCAGTATTATATTGTCACGTTTCAATATCACAATAAGGTGATTATGAACGGTTAGTTACTTCTAACTAACTAACCACACCACGATCCACTCTCGCAGTCATACAAATAGATAGAATCAACAAAAGTATAAGTTTCAGACGCCTGTTTATGTAATATCACGCCACCTCCCTCGAGACTTCACTCCAAAAGATGTTCTTGTTACGTTCAAAACGTAAAAACAAGTGGTCACTGACAAAAATGCCAGTTAAAGTACAGAAAATAATAATAACACGCTGATCCCGTGTATAGTTAGGAAATATAGCTGTCTGCCTTAAAGTGCTGGTTATATGCAGGTGTCACACACCCCACGTCGTCACCACTCGAGTATAATCATTAATACAGATGACTTGGTGGTAAGAAGGGTGCAAAAGACATGGTGCAACTTAGCTTTTTGCCACTGAGTGGGCGGCCCGTAATTAGTCTGTAGTCTCCACAACTGCTCCGTTGAATGTAGTGCCGGTTAGCGTGGCAACGAAGCAGGGAACAGTGGAGACATCAGGCGCCTCACTCAGTCGCTGAAGGTCCTCCCGTAGTCTACCAGAAAAAGTAGTGTTGTAGCTTTTAGGACGGCGACAGCGACAGCAAATCACCAGTACAGCAGGTTAGCAGGTTACATCGATGCCGCGGACGACCTGGTTATAGCATCCCGCTCAGCATAGCACGTAGTAGCATACGTTGGCCGTAGAAAACAGCAGGTAACCGAAGGCTGCAACAAAAAGCATCGGTGCACTAAACATGTCATGCTACCCCTCACACACCACCTTTAAACATGTCACCCTGACATATTTCATCGAGCACGTGGGCCTGCACAAACGGACTTTTACAACAACAAATCAGCTATTTTCCTTCCTTCTCTCCATATCTGCAAAAACCATATACAGATTAGTATTTTAGCGTCACAAAGAGCAAATTATGCGCTACCTGGAAAGAACAACAGAGAGTATTTCATTCCACAAACACAGACTCGTCAACAGCGTTAAATAATGATTTATTACCTCAACAGCCTTATGTAGGTAGCTCTCTCTTTTAAGCGAATCCGCTTCCTTTTGAATGACTTCTGTTCGTCACAGAAATACCGCCATCCTCCTCTCGCACTGAATCCTTAATGCGGTGAAAACGCACAGCGGAGAAACCTTGACGCCCCGAATGTCAGCAAACATGAATACAGGGAGAAGGTGGTCTGTCCTTGTAGTTCCTTTTAAGCCCTACTGGCAGGCAGCATGGCACGTTGATATACGGTGAAGTATTTAAACGTGTTGAAGACCATCAAACTTGTAGGAGAATTAAGACACCGACGCTTCTCTCTCGCTGCTGAGTTTCGAGTGTCCAGTTAACATGTCTCAAACTGGGCGGGGATATAGCTCAGTTGGTAGCGCGCTGGATTTGTATTCAGTTGGCCGCTGTCAGCGTGAGTTCGATCCCAGGTTCGGCGGAAATTTATTTCAGAGTCAACTTTGTGTGCAGACTCTCTTCGGTGACCGAACCCTCCCCCCCGTGTACACTACATTGGGTGTGCACGTTAAAGATCCCACGATTGACAAAAGGGTCTTTCCTGGCAAAAATTGCTTAGGCACAGTTAATAATTGTCTACCTATACCCGTGTGACTTGGAATAATAGGCCGTGAAAGGTAAATATGCGCCGAAATGGCTGCAATCTACTGGCCGTATAAAATTTCATCTCACACGGCATCACTGCAGAGCGCCTAGAACTGTACCCACGGAATATGCGCGATATAAGCGTCATTGATTGATTGAAACAGACAACCTTGACAAAAACACGTGACTCACCTTGTCACATTCCAAGTTCAGCTATCGCCAGTTTTGCCCTGACAGCAGAAATCACCCACGTGAAATCCGTGCGACACGAAATACCCGTGATCGCTATGGTCTGTCAGCTAAAACCCAGCCGTTGACAGAAAGTATAGGCGCTTTCTATCGCAATTGGCCAAGAGAAGGCACCCCACAGAGTGACACTTTCTCGATCCATGTCACTAAATCGTGACAATTATAATCTTCTATTTTTTTTATTTTATAGTTTTTTATGATTGTATTTTTAAGTTGCCAAGAACATTATTGTGGGGCTTTTATTAGTTTTAATCAAACACATGCATCCGTCCACAAAGTATTATCATCCATCCTTCATAGAACTGTTGAATAATACCCTCCTCTTAAAGTACAGAACCGATTAACATCAAGGTTGTAAAAAGCCGACAACGTGGCGACGAGACGTCTGGGACTGGTGACATAGACACAAAGGATCAAACGCATCATCGTGCGAAGGAGCCGAATGGACAATGGCCTTATTTCTGTTACCGTAGTCTTTTTTGAGCGGACAAGTCTTGTAGTTGTTCTTGCCCTTCTCCAATTGCCTGTGTCTAGAATCATTCCTCTCTAGACTGTTTGTCTGTGTTCGGAACACAGGCTATATCGAGCGTGCGCCTCCGCATCCGGACTCTTTCGCTCAATCGATGATCGTGATGCTGTGTATAGTCTCCAACACCGGGGCAATTTTATTCCGATCCAGGCGTTGCGGAGGCGCGATACCACACAGTTTTGATGGCTTCATTTCGTTTTGAATTGTAGCAATTTCCAGACTGGTTTAAACAGTGACATTTCACATATCTGCGCGAGACACATCAATGAACATAATAGTTAAGCTTAGCAGTCCTTTTATCGACAAGGAGGCGTGTCGAACGAGATGAAAGAGGACGAACATGTTAAAATATGGACGGATCTACACCAAATCGGTTCGTTTGTTCATTTACGTGTATAATTCTCGCTGACAACAACACATATACCAGATACATACCTTATTCATCCACACAACCTTCTTCTTCGTCTTCTGCGTTCGTGGGCTGAAACTCCCACGTACACTCATGTTTTTGCACGAGTGGAATTTTACGTGTATGACCGTTTTTACCCCGCGATTTAGGCAGCCATACGCCGCTTTCGGAGGAAGCATGCTGGGTATTTTCGTGTTTCTATAACCCACCGAACTCTGACATGGATTACAGGATCTTTTCCGTGCGCACTTGGTCTTGTGCTTGCGTGTACACACGAAGGGGGTTAACTCACTAGCAGGTCTGCACATAAGTTGACCTGGGAGATCGGAAAAATCTCCACACTTAGCCCACCAGGCGGCCGCGGCCAGGATTCGAACACTCGACCTTCCGATTAAGAGGCCGACGTCTTACCACCACGCCACAGCGCCCGTCATCCACACAACCATAACTAAAGGCTGTAGGTAGTTTGAAAGAGACAGAGTTTGCTTTGAATGAAGGACACTAACCGTGATGTTGGCGGGAATGCTTTTCTTCAGCGATGAGGGGTGCGCTCTCGGTATAGCCGAATATACGGCATGATTAAGGATGCTATTATCTCGCTATAGTATACACTTCCATATATGAGGTGTTTCTCTTTTGTCTTTTTTTATCCACTTCACTGTCTTTATTGCTTTCATGCCCATACATTAGCTATGCCTCTGTCTGTCCCTCTACGTGTGTGTTAGTGTGTGTGTGTGTGTGTGTGTGTGTGTGTGTGTGTGTGTGTGTGTGTGTGTCTTTCTGTCTGTCTGTCTGTGTGTCTCTCTCGGACGGTCTGTCTATGGTCTGTGGGTCTCTCAGTCTCTCTGTATGTCTGTCTGTGTGGAGTGTGTGCGTGTGTGTGTGTCTCTCTCTCTCTCTCTCTCTCTCTCTCTTGATGATCTTAGCAATGTCTTGCTTGTTTGATTGATTTTCTTTAAAATGTAATGTATGGATTAGAGCATGATGTTGAGAAAGTGCAAGCTGCACTATACCACTTAATTTACATCAATCAACTCACAATTTACCTCAGTGCAATGCATTTTGTGTACATATGTATAATGTGTTTTCACTTTAGTTATCTGTTAAAATGTAGAATTTTAGTTTTCTATTTTCTATTTTTTATCTTGTATTTTTATTTCATTTTTGTAGTTAGTCCCTCTTTAGGGCGAGGGCTGGATGTAAAAAAGCAGACCACTGCTTAATCTACTACCCTCGTTAAATAAAGAATTGTCATTGTCATTGTCATTGTCTCTTTCTGTCTCTGTCTGTCTCTGTTTCTGTCTCTGTCTCTGTCTCTCTCTCTCTCTCTCGCTCTCCACTATCTCTCCCCTCCCTCTCTCTCTTTCATTTCATAGAATTTTATCTGTCATTTGTGTAAACCCCCCCTCCCCCTACACACACCATCTTCACCCTCCCCCCCCCCCCTCCCGCCCTTTTTTGTTGTACCTCTTTCTTGTCTGACATCATGACGTTTGTCGGCCTTCAGGGAACATCCGATAGTCTTTTCAATCAAGACAGACACGATGGCATTAGTCTCGTATGTGGCATAGCCTAGTTTTCCAACTAGGCGTCATCAATAAAGCTTCAAGGGGTACTGTCTTCGTCCCTAGTATTGAACTTAAAGTAACTGATTCTTATATATGTTACAGTTAATCTGTGAAACCAGGGAATACGTGCATTAACTAAACTATTTTAGTTAATACATGAATTAACTGTGGCCACTAGTCAATACATGTATTATCTGAAAATTTCAGTTAATACATGAATTAACTAAAAATAAGCGACAGTCAATACATGTATTACCTGTATGTTTGTTGGCTTGTTGACAGACCAGCTTTTTTGTTATTTATCGATTTATTGCATGAGGAACATGAGATTTATTTCCCAGGTGTTTGTGAATGAAAACTCGTGAAAATGATGACAACACAATTTATTCATATAATCCATACATATTCAATATATAGTTTTAAAACATCATTAGAGTATGAAATAAAATCTTAGACGAATACATAAAATGATGTGGTGGTGGAAAATAGTTATATAGTTTTAAAACATCAAAAGAGTATGAAATAAAATCTTAGACGAACACATAAAATGATGTGGTGGTGGAAAATAGTTATATAGTTTTAAAACATCAAAAGAGTATGAAATTAAATCTTAGACGAATACATAAAATGATGTGGTGGTGGAAAAGACGTGCGTGTGTTTTGACTTTCACGCAATCTAATCATGTATTAAGAAATGTTTGCCTAGTGTTTGTTTTTGCAGATTAAACTGCCATGGCATCTGCTGTTACAGAGTACTTTGTTCTTGTGGCATTTGCACCTGTTTGTTGCGCATCTCTTTGCACTCATCGAACAATTGCATTTTACGAACCCCTGTCCACCCCCTAGCGACTCTGCAATAACTGCTTGTCTCACTGAGATTGCCTTGGTCAAGTCAACAGAGTCCTCTGTGAGAAACCTTTCTTTTGAAACATCGATTTGATTTCTCGAGAAGCGACCTTTCAGGAGGCCATTTCTTACAGCAATCTTATAAAGGTCGTCACTAGTGTTTCTGTCTATAATGACCCCTATCAGGTTTCTAGGGTCACCTTTACCTCTGTCAACAAGTGGGATGGGGATCATCACATTGTCACCTTTGTCGGCACTCATTAAGCAAGTCCTGCTCCTTTTGAGCATTCGCTCCGCTTGTTGAAGCTGGCCTTCTTTTGTTCTTTTCTGCGCCTCTGTTATTTTTGCGAGCCTACTGTTCATAACACTTGGTGACTCTAAGTCAGATACTGAGTCAGGAAGGTCTTCAGTTTCCGACATGTTCTCAACTTCCCTGTCATGCTGCTCGAGCAAAACAAGAGTATGAACTGAGAGACAAGAGTGGTCTGATGGAATAGGAACAATGAAAGTGTGAACAGTCTCCTGGGTTGACACAGCTTCTACGGATAAAATTGTTTCTAGGGATGACACATCTTCTACGGATAAAATTGTTTCTAGGGATGACACATCTTCAGATAAAACAGTTTCATGGGATGACACAGCTTACGTCTTTCTAGGTAAATTAAGACACGTTCGCATTAGTCTCATAATGTGACATGTATGACCTAGTTTCCCAAATATACGTCATCCTAAAAGCTTCAAGGGGTACTCTCTTTGTCCCTTATTGTCTTGAACACAAAGAAACTGAATTTTTTATTATTATTTATTATTATTATGGTGAGCTTATATAGCGCGAACCACAATTAACCGTGCTCTCCGCGCTTTACATACTAATTTCTGCCGTGTGAAATGGAATTTTTTTACAGACAGACAGACAAACAAACATTTTTTACACACAATATATAACGCATTCACATCGACCAGCAAACCTCAAGCCTGTTAGGCGAAACTTTACCTTTCACGGCCTTTATTCCAAGTCACACGGGTATTTTGATGGACATTTTTATCTATGCCTATACAATTTTGCCAGGAAAGACCCTTTTGTCAATCGTGGGATCTTTAACGTGCACACCCAATATAGTGTACACGAAGGGACCTCGGTTTTTCGTCTCATCCGAAAGACTAGCACTTGAACCCACCACCTAGGTTAGGAAAGGGGGGAGAAAATAGCGGCCTGACCCAGAGTCGAACACGCAACCTCTCGATTCCGAGCGCAAGTGCGTTACCACTCGGCCACCCAGTCCATTTTGTGTAGGTCTTTGCAGCACGTTAATGATATATACCCGCTTTAGAAGGATTTTCACGTACATCCTTCAAACCCGAATCACAATTTTTGAGTCACTTGAGAAAATGTGACTCTATGTAATCGGTCAGTGTTAGTCTGTCCGGCCGGCCGTCCGGCCGGCCGGCCGTCCGTAGACACCACCTTAACGTTGGACTTTTCTCGGAAACTATCAAAGCGATCGGGCTCATATTTTGTTTAGTCGTGACCTCCAATGACCTCTACACTTTAACGATGGTTTCGTTGACCTTTGACCTTTTTCAAGGTCACAGGTCAGCGTCAAAGGAAAAATTAGACATTTTATATCTTTGACAAAGTTCATCGGATGTGATTGAAACTTTGTAGGATTATTCTTTACATCAAAGTATTTACATCTGTAGCCTTTTACGAACGTTATCAGAAAAACAAGGGAGATAACTAGCCTTTTCTGTTCGGCAACACACAACTTAACGTTGGGCTTTTCTCGGAAACTATAAAAGTGACCGGGCTCAAATTTTATGTGAACGTGACTCCCAGTGACCTCTACACTTTGACGTCTGCTTTGGTGACCTTTGACCTTTTTCAAGGTCACAGGTATGTCTTGAAGGAAAAATTGCCTCATATAATATTCAGAACTGCGAAAGTGACTCGATCGAGCGTTTGCTCTTCTTGTTTTCTGTATTCCTCAGATGGAGTATGCACTGATGTCAATGATATATACCCATTTTAGAAGGATTTTCACGTTCACCCTTCGAAACCGAATCACAATTTTCTTTCTGTATTCATCAGATGGAGTACGCACTGATGCAGCATGTCAACTTCAGCAGCCTCGGCACCGCCACCCCCGCCGTCAACTTCGTGACGTCACAGCAGTCCGGGAACGACTCCGAGATGACGGGGCACATGTTCGACCCGGACGAGAGTCCGGCCTACATCATCATGCGACGTCTGCAGACCGTTCTCATGCCCATCATCTGCGTCCTGGGCATCTTCGGCAACATCCTGGCCGCCGGGACCTTCCTAAGCCCCGGCCTCAACAAGACATCCTGCTGCTTCCACCTGGCGTCCAAGTCCATCAACGACATCGGGTTCCTGGTGTCTCTGTTCGTGGTGTGGCTGTACCGCCTGCGAGTGCCCCTGTTCACCACCCCGGGGGTGTGCCAAGTGACCGTCTTCCTCACCTACGTGTGCGGCTGCATGTCGGTGTGGTTCGTGGTCAGCATCACGGCGGAGAACTTCATCCGCTTCACACAGCCCCGCCTGGTGCAGAGGTACTGCAACGTGGTGATGGCCAAGCGCGTGGTGCTGGGGATCACCGTCACCACCTGCCTCTTCTACAACTTCCCGCTGTGGACCACCGGAGTGATGGAGGACACCAACGGGCGGCACTGCACCGCCCTGCAGCAGTTCCAGACCATCGTCATGGCGACCACCTTCATCGACACGGCCTTGACCTTGATCGTGCCCACCATCATCATGTTCTTCCTCATCATGGCCATCGTCTTCAAGTCCATGGAGTCGTTCGAGAGGAAGAAGCGCCTGAGGTCGACCTCCTCATCGTCGTCGACGGTGTCACAGGGGCGGAAGCAGAAGAAGAGGCTGACACCGGAGGGCAAGATGACGACCTTCCTCTTCGTCATCTCCATCATCTTCCTCGCCCTCAACCTCCCTATCCACAGCATCCGCCTCAAGATGCTCATACAGGTAGGTTTAGCTTGGCACGGTTGTCAAAGGCACCCTCTTTGGTTGAAACAAAACTGTGTTCAGTTTTAGTATCGTGACATAATTATAATATAAGGCATAAGGGATCCGAACTCAAGCATAAAGCTTATATGAACGGTAACATAAACATAAAAGAAATAAGCATAAATATAAAAGAAATAAACTAGTACAGGTTGGCTTAGCTTTGCTCGGTTGTTAAAGGCACAGTACGCCTCCCGTAAACCATCACAGATACCGTCAGGCTTTTACACACAGTACAAACACCCTTCCATTTGAACGCTCACCGAACGGGAACATCCTAGGTGCCCTACGTAAAGAGCGAGCAATTTTCAAAGAATTAATTTTGCGGATTGTCTCCTCTCAAAATCGGACTGTAGTGCGCTTTTGGCGCTAAAGCTAACTTTTAAAGTCTAAATAATACATTGACAGCTTCTTACACAAACATTCTTAAATCATAAAATAATTCTTTTTTCATCAAGACAAGATCAGTACAATTCGAAGTTTTTAAAGTTTGAAAAAAGAAAATCCCGGAAGCAGGGTAATGCAAGGTCGTGGTTCTCGTAGCAGACGACGGTTTATGCCTATCGTTAGTTCCTCTGAACAGTCAAAAGCCATCGCTAGAGTTCTTGTGAATCACAGCCGTTTGTTTTGTATAGATTCAGAGGTACATAATAACGTGCTATTGCAGATAAGCTTACAGCGAGTCGTATTCAAATTACAAACTGACGACTACATTGTGAAAAAAGGAAACTGGATCACAAGGGTTCACGATGGCTCAGGGGTAAGATAAACCACGCAAAAATGAATTCTTTGAAAATTGCTCGCTCTTTACGGAGGGCACCTAGGATGTTCTCAAGCGGTGAGTGTTTGAATGAAAGGGAGTTTGTACTGTGTGTAAAAGCCTGACAGTATCTGTGATGGTTTACGGGAGGCTTACTGTGCCTTTAAGGCATTTTTCTTCCCGTGTAAACAGCACTGCTCACCGTCTGGGATCTGACCAGGCGTTTACATGGGTTAAGACCGTCCCTCCGTTTGGTCGGTAACCAAAAATGAGCAGTCTTGGTAACCGGCACGGCTGGCCTAGTGGTCGGGAGGTCGTGGGTTCGAACCCCGGCCGGGTCATACCTAAGACTTTAAAATTTGCAATCTAGTGGCTGCTCCGCATGGCGTCTGGCATTATGGGGTTACTGCTAGGACTGGTTGGTCCGGTGTCAGAATAATGTGACTGGGTGAGACATGAAGCCTGTTCTGTGACTTCTGTCTTATGTGTGGCGCACGTTATATGTCAAAGCAGCACCGCCCTGATATGGCCCTTCGTGGTCGGCTGGGCGTTAAACAAACAAACAAACAAACAAACAAACAAACAAACAAACAAACAAACAAACAAACAGCAGTCTTGGTGCTCTATGTGCACAGTGGACATTTTGTTTTGATAAATTAATTGTGTAAAAGGCACTAGTCGCTTTTTAAGAAATCAATTCATCAAGAAATTCCAGCTCACCACAGCAGGCAGTCAGGGTGGTTGATTTGGGTATTTGACCAAGTGGATGGATGTTAGGGTTAGGGGTTAGGGTAAGACAGATTAGGGTTACGGTTGAACAGATCGCATGTAAAAGCCTGGTCAGATACGAGATAGTGCGCCGAACTGTTAGAGAGTAAACTATCATGTATGTGACCTCAGATTCGTTCAGGCTCTTACACGGGGCGAGAGCATTATAACTTCCGCTTTAACACATGCAGGTCGGTTTGTGTCTGGTGTTTGTGTGTGTGTGGTGTTTGTTTTGTTGTTGTTGTTGTTGTTGGGTGTTTTTGTTTTGTTGTTTTTTGTTTTTTTGAGGGGAGGGGGGGGTGCGATCGTTTTGTGCAATCCGTCGTGGTGTCATGTTAAACCACCCCGAATACGACCAGGGCTTTTTATTTATTTATTTATATGGGAGATTTATATAGCGCTTGACGTTCTCTAAGCGCTTTACATATTACCATATTACTGGGGGGGGGGGGGGGAGAGGGGGGTGCGATCGTTTTGTGCACTCCGTCGTGGTGTCATGTCAAACCACCCCGAATACGACCAGGGCTTTTTATTTATTTATTTATATGGGAGATGTATATAGCGCTTGACGTTCTCTAAGCGCTTTACATAATTTATTAATTTTTGCCGTGTGAGATGGAAATTTTTACACAATATATCACGCATTCACATCGGCCTGTAATTCTCAAGCCATTACGACGAATAGTTATTTGTATGGGATAAGAGTATTTGTGACCCTCCACCACGAAATGAGTCGCATGTCACCTCGGGCGGTTCTGCGCTAGGCTTAATATAAGTCCGGGGGGACTGTGGTAAAGGTGTGAGGGTCACCTTAGTCACAGGCTTTTAACTCGAAAAGTTTTCTCTCTTTTCTAAAACGGTTTTTACCACTGGATAGAGCATAAAATACTCTTTAGGAAAATGTAACAAATGAAAATCATGCAAAGATGACATGCGACTCATTCCGTGGTGGAGGGTCACATTTTTCAGCTTGAAGACTACTGCCAACATCCAGAGCCTTGCTTCTTTCTGAGAGGAGTGGGAGGTGTTCGTTTTTTGCTCTATTTATTTCGCGGATTGCGATGGGTGTCAGCTAGGGAATTACTATTATTGAGCACAAAATTGCCATTCCGTGCAGAAAGCTGTCAGTAGAGTTTGGGAGGAAGTGGAAAATATGACCTTGTCGTAAGAGCCAACAACTTTTTATTGGAGTAACGGAGATTTAGTGTAGAATTTACTTTTCTTTATATTGAGAATATAGAAACAACAGAGAGAGAGAGAGAGAGAGAGAGGGAGAGAGAGAGAGAGAGAGAGAGAGAGAAAGAGAAAGAGAGAGAGAGAGAGAGAGAGAGAGAGAGAGAGAGAGAGAGAGAGAGAGAGAGAGAGAGAGAGAGAGAGAATGTGATTTACTGAACAGAAAATGTGAACTCTGAATAATAAAGTAAGAAAAGAAGTCACAGCAAGAAAGAGAAGAAGGTTGTACAATCAAAGCGATCCTTTTTTTCGGTACGCCAAAGATTTAGTGTGGATTTTATTTCTTTACTCCTCCAAAAACTGATAAAAACAAATCATAAATCATAACATCAGGATGAAAAAAAAGCGATCGACTAAACGGAGGGAGTGTGAACTCTGAAAAAAATAAAGTAAATGAAAAAATCAAAGCAAAGGGAAGGAATGTTGAACTGTAAAAGCGATCATTTTCCAGACTTTCCGAAAATGTCATGTGGATTTTCCTTGTTAGCTCTTCTCATTGAAAGAACACGAAAACCAGGTCCATGGTGATCGAAAACAGATGGCAGAAAACAAAGCAAGAAATATAACACTGCAGGAAGAAAAGAAGGTTGTTCATTCGAAACGGCCCTGGCGACCACCTCTCACACACACACACACACACACACACACACACACACACAGAGACACACATACACACACACACGCACACACACACACACACACACACACACACACACACACACACACACACACACACACACACACACACACAGAATGTGCATTTTCCTTTCTTGACATCTGTCGAGGACAAGATAAAATTAAAAAAATAAGAAATTAAAAAAAAAGGCAAATCTGATTTCAATTCCGGGTCGTTTCCTTTGCAAGATTTATTTTCCTCGGAATCACAGGCGGCATACCACTTAACCCACTTTCGTTCTAAATGAAGATTCACATAAAGAACATTTTAGGCATTACGTTGGCATTCATAAATAACAAACGTGTGTCCTCACGAAAATTAAGACTGTCCTTAAAATAATCATGCTCTTAACTGCTCTTTAAGAAATTACATACATTTCGTCTTTTTCTTTTCTTTTGTATTTCCGTAATTTTATCCTAAGCTTTTTACACTACTTTTTAAAGAAATAATCTGCTTTCTGAGGAAAGTGATTTCATCCACGAAACTGCACGCAGGTGCAGAATTTTTTGTTTTTCCGACAGAGAAATAGGACAGGTCAAAACTAGTGTTCATGTATTAATGTGATCGAAGGAAGCCTATTCGTGCTCCAGAATTGGTTGCTTGGTTGGTTGTCTGGTTATTTTAGTTTTGAAACGCCTTGTATGTCATTCCATGCGGTTAGTTGCAAACACATTCGTCCTTGAATCTTATTACATTTTATAACAATTATTTGTCTTGTCCTTTTACAAGTGTCGTATAGGTAACACGCATGCAGGAAAAAGACAAACAAGAAATTCCTCCGATAGGAACTACACCCCCGTCAAAGGGAAATAACCTTCTCAGTTGGTGGCAGTGAGAATGGTTATTTCCCTTTGACCAACGGGGGTGTCCGTCTATACCAGGCCTTGTATAATTTTAATCCACCAATAACTCCCTAACCGTGTGTTTGACTGGTCCGTCTCATTTGTAAGGACCGTCTCAGGAATGTATAGAACCTGTTCACCAAGTTTGGTGACGATCGGTCCGTTCATTCTTGAGATCTACTTGCGAACACAAACACATCGAGTGAAACCTATACACACCCCTATACCGGGGGTGTAACAATTGGGTAGCACCGTCGGTACTGTGTGGCAGCTCGCTTTCCCAAGTGAGAAAGCGACCCGAATTTCCATGGGGGTAACCCCACAGGACTACATCCTTTGGTCTTGGGCAAGTTCCTGCTCTCTTATTCCGACTTGATCCTACGACGTATTCTCGTCTGTTAATAAAGTAATGAAAATTAGAAAATGCAATGAAAATGTTAAAACTTCGTGCTTGTCCATAATTATTTCATTAAATAACATTTATTCACCTCGTCCTTTTCAGGTGTACATCAGTCGTGAACACATTCCTGCTTGCCTACTGTGTTCTGTAACAAATTCGTCCATATTCAATCCGATAACAGTTACTGTTATTAATCTTGTCTTTTGCAGGTATACGTTCTGGGGAAGGGTCCACCTTCGTATTCAGGCCTTATCTTACAACGGGTGTTCGAGATTTTGCTATGTTACAAGTTCGTCCATATTCAATCCGATAACAGTAACTGTTAGTAATCTTGTCTTTTGCAGGTATACGTCCTGGGGAAAGGTCCGCCTTCCTATTCCGACTTTATCCTACAACGGGTGTTCGAGATTTTGCTCTACTTCAATTTCTCCACCAACTGCCTCATTTACCTGCTGTGCGGGGAACGCTTCCGAGCCGTCTTCATCTCCAAGTACCTGCACAGGTGTTTCTCCCCCAACAGTCGCAGGTGTAAGGGGAAGGGGGGCTCGGGGTGCACAGAGAGAAGCGACGGCTCCCCGATCATGCTGACACAGCGAACCACAATGGTGGAGAATGAAGAGTCAGTGTGTGTCACGTGCATTCCTGGTGATCCCAACGAGGCGGCCTTGCTCGCGTTCAGCAGTCAAAACGGTGGTAGCTGTTGATGCAAAAAATACTTGCGTCTTCAATGATAACGCTGTACCTGTTGATTGAAATGGGCTGGTGTTTTGTGTCTTGCTTTGAATTTTTATGAAGTGAAAAAAACATGCGTTGTGCAAGTTAGAATGCAGTACCTGTTTATTGAAAGGGCCTCGTGTTGTGTGTCTTGTTTTGCAAACAAATCATGCGCCTGCAGTGTGAATGTGACGCAGTAACGGTTGATTGAAATGGGCTCGTGTTTTGTGTCTTGCTTTGATATTTTATGAAGTAAAAAAAAATATATGCATCTGCAAGTTAGAATGCAGTAATTGTTGATTGAAATGGGCTCGTGTTTTGTGTCTTGTGGTTTTTTTTAAGAGTTGAAAAACAAAACATGCGTTTTCAATGAGAATGCAGGACGTACCTGTTGATTTAAAGGGGCTAATGTTTTGTGTGGTTTTACTTTTGTTTTGGTTTTTTAAGTTGAAAAACAAAACATGCGTCTACAATGAGAACGCATAACCTGTTGATTGTAATGGGCTCATGTTTTGTGTTTTTTGAAGAGTTGAAAAACAAAACATGCGTCTACAATGAGAATCCAGTACCTGTTGATTGAAATGGGCTCCTGTTTTGTGTTTTCTTTTTTAATGAGGTGAAAAACGTGTGTCTTCAATGATAACGCAGTACCTGTTGTTTGAAATGGGCTCATATTATGTGTGTTGTTTTTTACTTAAAGAGATGAAAAAGTTGTGTCTTTCATCTTAAAGCGTACAACCAGTGACTTCGATGAGAACAGCGTGCAGCAGTCACATCGGTAGTCACTGTGGCTTTAAAAGGGGCTAATATGTGTGTGTTGATTTGATTTTTAAGAGGTGAAAAAGTTGTGTCTTTCAACAACTTGACCGTGCAACACTGTACAACCAATGACTTTGGTGACAACAGCTTTCAACAGACACAACGGTAGTAGCCGTTGATGAAAAAAGAGCTCGTGTTTTGTGTGTTGTTTTGATTTTAAGATTCAAAACTATGTGTCTTCAATGAGACCGCAGTAGTTGTTAATTGAAAGAAGCTCGTGTTTTGTGTTTTGTTTTGATTTTAGAAGATTGAAAATGTGTGTCATTAAACTTGAGCGGACAGCCAGTGTTCGGTGAGAACAGCGCGCGGCAGGCGGTTTTAGCTGTATATTAAAAGGGGCTAATATTTGTGTTTTGTTTTGATTTTAGAAAATGAAACAGTGGTATCTTTCATCTTGACTGGACATCCCTTGACTTAGGTGAGAGCATCTCGCATCATTTACAGCGTTATCAGCTGTTGATTTAAAAAGGGCTCGTATTGTGCGTGGTGTTTTACGGGAACATGCCCATGGCTCCCCATAGTGCGCGTCCCTGCGTCCTATACGCACTAGAAGCCAAAATCACGTACTTGAAATTTATTGAGGGGGGTCCCGGGACGCACTAACCGTTAAAAGAGCGGGTCCTGGAACGCACTAAATTTCCTTTATCGTGCGTACCCTAGATACTTTTTCAGACTGCAATCGTCAGCTTTTGTTTAAAGCACACTATGCGTGACCACAATACTGTATAAGTACACCTGGACTTCTCGGCTTTTGGACCCTTGGAACCCTCTAACATTCTGCAGTTGGGTCCATGGACCCTCTAAAAAATTGTAAGTGGGGAGCCCGGGACCCTCTGGGGGCCTGGTAGCTCAGTTGGTAGAGCACTGGACTTGTGATCGGAAGGTCGCAGGTTCGAATTCGGGCAGGGACGGACACGGGTCAACTTTATGTGCAGACCCAGAGACGGAAGCCATGTCCCACCCCCGTGTCATCACAATGGCACGTAAAAGACCTTGGTCATTCTGCCATAAGTGCAGGTGGCTGAATACACCTAAACACGCAGACACCTGGGTAGCGCGACTCCGTTGCTGCTAGCTTTCCACTGGGAGGAAGCGACCCGAATTTCCCAGCGATGGGACAATAAAGTAATGAAATAAAAGGAAATGAAATGACAGTCGTCCGTGGGGAGCCCTGATGCCCCTAATGGTGTAACCGTGATCGAGGGCGTTAACAAAACATTTATCATCGTAGTGTTTTTGATATTTTAAGAAATGGAAACAGCCGTGTCTACGGTGAGAACGCAATGCACGTGTCACAGCAGACACAACGACAGTAGCTGTTGGTTAAAGCATAGATAAAGAGGTCCTTCTTTATCCATGATTAAAAGAGCTCGTGCGTGTTGTCTTGTTTTGATTTTAAGAGGAGAAAGAGCGTTTCCTTTTATGTGTGTGAGCACTACGACCGTGTTCTTGAAGTGTACAACTATCTCTGACTTGAAGGGGATTTTTGTTTCGCGCGTTTAACAGAAGCAAGAGTAGTGGTTGATGAACGCAATGGACTTGTAGTTCTGTTGTGTTGATTTTAAAGGATGACGAAGGGTTTCCCTTACGTGAGAGTCTGTGTCCGGCGTGACCTTCACACCAACTGACCTCATTGAGTTCACAGAGCACGTACACATACAGAAGCTACAGCAATAGCGATTAATAGTGGAACAAATTAAAGGAGTCGTCTTTGTGTGGAACTAGTTTTAAAATCAAATATGTTGTACTGTTGTGCGAACATGTGTGTATCTTTCGTCGTCATAACTGCCTACTGTTGCTGTTGTGCGAGCGCACAAGTGCCATTGTGGTAGTGGCTTTTACGGGATAAACTCGGAGCGTGTTTGTATGTAGTGTTAAAATGAATTTTTTTAAATGTGTTTCTGTTGTGCGATGTTTGGCAATAGACGGACTCCGAAAATAGTTCTGTTGGGTGTGTAAAGAGTGAATATTCTTGCTTTTATGGAGGCAAACTTTCCAGACGTGCTCCTTCTCCACGTGTTTCAGACACATCCCTCGCTAAAGTGACTGGCCTATAATGTCACGTGGGAAAGCTTCACTCAATAAAAACAAGGGTATTCACTCTTTCACAACCCATACAAGCCCGACAGATTTATTTCCGGAGTTTGTCTGTTGCCAAAAATCGACGGAGTTGTTTGTAAACACCGTCTAATGGTGTCTTTCACGTAAATGGCTACTTGCATCAGCAAAGGCTGTTCTAGTGAAGCGATGGAAACAACTGTCGCAGTTGTAGATGACAGTTTTAGACCAACGCTGATGTAGTCTTGCTTTCTTGAAAGTCAAATATCTGTCACTTGCACATTTTGCGAGTCACATTTATAAAAATGCAAGCCAACTGCCGAACGTCAAAGCTACATTTAATTCCTGTCAGTGTAAAGTATCATGCACACCACTACAGCCCTGTCAAGGCTTTTACGTGATACATGTATAACGATATCCTTACAATTCGACACTCACCATGCAGATATCGATAGCCTGTCTGCTTCTTATGCAAAGTGGGTATTATTTATTTATTTATTTATTCATTTACTTATTTATTTATTTATTTATTTATTTATTCATTTACTTATTTATTTATTTATTAATTGATTTCTGTACTAATTTTTGTAAAATGATTTGATGAAAAGACTGCTTATAATCTTTTGTTTAACTTGCATCCGGGGAACTCATCTGCAAACACCGGATAAAAGTTGATTGCGGAAAACGACCACATATAATAAGCTTGCAGTTTTCAATAAATATTTATTAATACATCTCTCTAGACACTGCAGTTATCCCTCACGGGAAAAAATCATCTTCAGTTGCTTAAAGGCGGATGCCGTCCATTTTTACTTACACGTAATCAAACTTTCAAGCCATCAATACTGTTTGACCTTTATGATGCGCATTCAAAACCGGTGTTTCTGATCTGAAAGTTGGGTACAATAATGTATACACATTTTGTACGATTTAAGGTGTGTGTGTGTGTGTGTGTGTGTGTGTGTGTGTGTGTGTGTGTGTGTGTGTGTGTGTGTGTGTGTGTGTGTGTGTGTGTGTGTGTGTGTGTGTGTGATTTGAACAGTGTAATAAAACAGAAACGGTGAACACTGGATTTATCCCAAAAATTGGCAGAGTCCAGTTTTCATTTTTTTTTCTCCGTTTCGTATCTTAGACTGTTGATAAACTGAATTGTCCAAACCTAGTCAAATCTTCGTTCAAAAGTGTTTTTTTGGGTTGTTTTTTTTTGTGTTTTTTTTTGGGGGGGGGGGGTTGTTCTCTCCCGTTTTTCATCACAAACATACCATTGGACATATGTGACCCTCCACCACGGAATGAGTCGCATGTCACCTCGCGCGGTTCTGCGCTAGGCTTAATATAAGTCCGGGGGGACTGTGGTAACAGTGTGAGGGTCACCTTAGTCACAGGCTTATAACTCGAAAAGTTGTCGCTCTTTTCTAAAAACGGTTTTCACCACTGGATAGAGCATAAAACACTCTTTAGGAACATGTAAAAATATGAAAATCATGCAAAGGTGACATGCGACTCATTCCGTGGTGGAGGGTCACATTAACAGCTATTGTGTTTTCAGCGTAGCAATAGGGTCCGATATTTAGACGAGACAAGTATAATGCCGACGAGTCGAAGACGAGTCGCATTATACTTGTTCGAGTCTAAATATCGGACCCTATTGCTACGCTGAAAACACAATAGCGATTATATAGCTGTTATGACCTTGATTTGTTGTTCCAAACTTACAAAATGACAGTTTTTGCGTCGATGCGTTGATCTCAGGTTTTGATAGCAGACAAACTTCTTACGCGCATCATGTTCGCGCAGACATGCACACCGCTACACGCTTTCTGACTTTGGAAGAAAAACTGACTCCAAGTGCATTCGACATCACAACACCCCAGTTGTTGAAACAGCTTTTTAAGTTGTCAGTGTATGCTGTTGTCGATAGAAACATCGCCGTGGTACACATGAGTAAACCGGAATCATGCGTCGGCCATTTTTCTCAATATGCTTTTGGATATTGAGTAAAATGGCCGACTTCCGCCGCATTATGCTTTGATGATCGGAAGAGACCATCCAATCACAGCCCCCGAATTCCCCCACGTGTTCATCAGAATAGCTATATATTTGGAGATTGATTGCAATGCTGGGAGGTTTGAACCGATTATTTGTTTCTCTTGTTGCATGCGCATGCATATGACTGATGATTTGCGTGATGCAGTTCTGAGAACTGGGAGATTATACATAGAAAACCGGATGATCTGTTGATATTGTACTAGTTGTCTAAGAAAAAAAAATTCCATTTATTTTTTCGGTTTCTCAAATCTTCAACGGGCAAGACATACACTAAAAATGATTTATCTGTAAATAGTTTAATCGCTTTTTCTTCGATTTGGTTTGCAGAACCTTTTATTTAAAAATCTGTGATACTGACAGTGTGTTTATATTCTATGCGAAATGGGTTTTGTCAATACATTATTACAATTGTAATAAATCTGCTCACAAGTTGTAAATACTTCTGGTAAGTGTGAATCTTGTACCCCCATAGTCACAACGTGAGTGACACAAAAAAATTAAAAAAATTAACGTGTGTTATAATTAGCGTGTATGTTTCTTCAAGCAACAAAAATATTTGTGAATATCTTGTATGTAAAAAAAAAAAAAAAATGTGTATAATCAAGCATCTTTGAACATTCCTTTTGTGAGTACAGGATGGTGCGATGTATATAGTGTCACCTTGAAAATACCCTCCTCCCCGTGTTAACTCGCTTGTACACAACTACAGATCTCTCCGGGCTTTATCATAAGATAAGAGCATCGTCCACTTGGACACATACCAGAAATCAACGACCTCGCTACCCCCCGCGGGTTAGGGGGAAGAATTTACCCGATGCTCCCCAGCATGTCGTAAGAGGCGACTAACGGATTCTGTTTCTCCTTTTACCCTTGTTAAGTGTTTCTTGTATAGAATATATAGTCAATTTTTGTAAAGATTTTAGTCAAGCAGTATGTAAGAAATGTTAAGTCCTTTTTACTGGAAACTTGCATTCTCCCAGTAAGGTAATATATTGTACTACGTTGCAAATCCCCAGAGCAAATTTTTGATTAGTGCTTTTGTGAACAAGAAACAATTGACAAGTGGCTCTATCCCATCTCCCCTCTTTCCCCGTCGCGATATAACCTTCGTGGTTGAAAACGACGTTAAACACCAAATAAAGAAAACCGGAAAAAGAAAAGAAAGAAAGACGGTTGTGTCAGGCTGCTTTGTGTACAGAGTGGGAGTTTTTTTGCGGAATTGATTTGCTAGACTGATGGAAGTGGCAGTTACGAAATTGATTCAGCAAGCAATTATACAACAAATCCAGAAATAACTCGGTCTGGTTTTATGGGCTGTAGAAGAGGTGCTTTTCCTTGGAAACATTGAGGCAAGCTACACGTGACATTGTAGGCCAAACACAAACGAGCGGGGAGTCTCCACACGTGCTCGCTTTATCTATGCACTGAGGGACGCATGCATTCACATCGGTTATGCCGACTGTCAGCTCTGATGTTCGTACTTTCGGACGAAAAGAGTGTGTGTGGGTTTGTTTTGACGGTCAGTGCAGAACGGACAAATCGCGGCTATAGTTCTCACTGGAATAACTGTCGTTCGCATGATTTCACGGGCACAGACCAACGACCACGTGCGGACACAAGCCGCTCCCTAATGATTGGCCATCAATGTCATGTGTACCTTGCCTCAGTGTTGCAAAGTGAAAGCAACTTTTCCACAACCCGTAAAATCCTGACAGAGGTATTTTCGAACATCGTTTGTTCCCACTCTACACCGGAAGTCTTGCAAAGTAAAAGCAACCCTTCCGGATCCTAAACCCGCAAAAACTTGACAGAGGTAGGGCCTATTTCCGAACATCGTATATCCCAACGCTGCACAGGAAACAGGCAGGCTGTTGTAATTCAGTAAATGTCCAAGTGGAAGGATGCTCCTATCTCAGGTAGATGTTCATGGCTTGCCAGATTGTCTACAAGGGCAGGAAGGTATTTTTTAATATTTCTTCTGCGTTCCATTTCCCCATGAGGCCTTACGGTTTAAACATTTGCTAAATGAACAAAGACGTTTTGCTGCACGCTTGCACTTGCAGTGACCTCTCATAGTTATAATAAAACAAGAAAGGTTCAGTTTATGGAACGTTTACTTAATGACAAAAATGATTACTGATACTGTGGTTTATCTTTGAATTGTGGATGAAGCAAAATGTCTTGTATAGAATATAGTCAATGTTTGTAAAGATTTTAGTCAAGCAGTATGTAAGAAATGTTAAGTCCTTTGTACTGGAAACTTGCATTCTCCCAGTAAGGTAATATATTGTACTACGTTGCAAGCCCCTGGAGCACATTTTTTGATTAGTGCTTTTGTGAACAAGAAACAATTGACAAGTGGCTCTATCCCATCTCCCCCCTTCCCCCGTCGCGATATAACCTTCGTGGTTGAAAACGACGTTAAACACCAAATAAAGAAAGAAAGCAAAATGTCTTGTTGGAAGCTTCAACAATTCAAAGATGGGAATTCACAGTATCGGTTATCATCGATTTGTGTCTGTTGTATATCTTGTTTGTTCACTTTAAATCTAAAGGCCAATAAGTCGAAGCTCTTCTGAATGTTTCGTTGTGTCTCTAATTAAACGTTCAATAGACGGCACGGTTGGCCTAGTGGTAAGGCGTCCGCCCCGTGATCGGGAGGTCGTGGGTTCGAACCCCGGCCGGGTCATACCTAAGACTTTAAACTTGGCAATCTAGTGGCTGCTCCGCCTGGCGTCTGGCATTATGGGGTTAGTGCTAGGACTGGTTGGTCCGGTGTCAGAATAATGTGACTGGGTGAGACACGAAGCCTGTGCTGCGACTTCTGTCTTGTGTGTGGCGCACGTTATATGTCAAAGCAGCACCGCCCTGATATGGCCCTTCGTGGTCGGCTGGGCGTTAAGCAAACAAACAAACAAAAAACGTTCAATAGACTTAAACTTTCTTGTATTTTGATTCAACATGTTAGAACGTCAGCAATCTGCTTCGGATTTTCTCATAATTCAGGTTTAATTAATTTTACCTGTAAACAAAACAATGATCATTTATTATCTCAAATAGAAAGAAAAAAAATTGTGGCCGATAGCTAGATAGTTCAACACAATTAATGTATAGTAACGTTTACTCATTCTATAAAATGGCCGTGCTCTCGGGCCCATTCTAGGTGGAGTGTCTTTGTTTAAACAGTGTTTATTCAGTTACATAAATACAAAACCATGGAGTGTATGTAATAATAAAGGTGCACAACAAGATAAACATAAATGTGCTCTTCGAAACAAACGAGTAATGTGGCAGACGATATTGTAAATGCATGAGATTTAAACCAATCAAAACAACAACAACAACAACAACAGCGAAAACAATAGCAACAATGGCACAGAAACAGAGAGAGAGAGAGAGAGAGACAGAGACAGAGACAGAGACAGAGAGACAGAGAGAGAGAGAGTGCATCCACTATAGATCAATTCAATGCTCTAATAACAAAATCACTAAACATATATGCTTTTAACAAAAACGTTTGCTGTCTAATATACATTTCTGAATCTGAGGTACAGCGTCTGTGGGGATTTTTTTATATATGTACAGACGTACATTTACAGTTATTAGATCCGCCGCATTATAATGGATCTGATTTGAATAACGAGGCACTAAAATTATTGCATTTGAAGTGGCATTTAAGCATTCCAAACAGTTAGAACTCTGAGGTTATTAAATGTAAGTGCTGGGTGTTTGTTCGTTTGTTTACATACTTTCAAATGAAGTAGTCAGAACTTGTTTTATTTGAATTGTACTCTTTAGAATTTTGCATCTGGGTCAATATGTTACTATAATTTGTGACCCTCGAAATGAGTCGCATGTCACCTCGCGCGGTTCTGCGCAAGGCTTAATCTAAGTCCGGGGAGTGTCTGGTAACAGTGTGAGGGTCACCTTAGTCACAGGCTTATAACTCAAAAAGTTTTCGCTCTTTTCTAAAACGGTTTTCACCACTGGATAGAGCATAACAAAACTCTTTAGGAAAATGTAAAAATATGAAAATCATGCAAAGGTGACATGCGACTCATTCCGTGGTGGAGGTTCACATTTGTGCAAGTATGGTGTGGATTGTGTTTGTTTTTTACGTTTCTGGACCAAAATATAATCAGAGACAGACTAATGAGATAGATGGCTCGATCCGACAATAAGAAAAAGTATCTTTGGTTCGGTAAAAAAAAAAATCTAATAATAATGGTTATAAATACATTTGTAATAATACTTCTTTTTTTTTAAATGTCAATACAGCCACAGCAGAATTTTGCTTTTGTAAATATATGGGGGAATTAAACCGAGCCAATTAACAAGGTGCACATGTCCTTGTTTTGTTTTCAATTGTTTGTACTTTTCACTGATGTTATTCTTGTTCGCAAGGAGTCTTTCTGCGGAGGTGGTCGCTGCGATGACGCAACATGCAAATTAAGTTCAAGGTGAAAGGTCAAAAGATCAGTGTTGATCGCCAAAAGTTGGCTCAGAGTCGGTCGTTGTTGTGTTTGTAGTATGATGTGGTAAACCTGTGCCTCGTTCATATCAAATCATGTTTGCAATTCTTCTTCTTGTCTCTGAATTTCGCATTTTTGTGTTATTATTGATTTAAAATAAAAAAAAGGAATTTAAATGATTATTTTTTCACTCTCTTCTTCTTTTTGTTTTCGTGTTCCATCTCTTTGTCATTTTTATGATTATTATCATACTATTGTGAATATTAAAGAGAATCTGCAATGAGGTCTTTGCTCCGAAAATGTGTTGTGTACGTGTGTTTCTTTCATGGCGTAGTCAATTAGCGGGTTGTCACATTTTTATGTTTTGTTGTGTTTTGTGCTTCAAAGCACACTCCTTCCCGTGTAATGCTGGAGTCACACATACACGACGCACGGCCCGCGCACTGAAAATATCGCGAAAAATCGCAATTTTGGCCAGTGTGTTGTCGTTCGCTAGATGTGCGTCAATATGCGTTACTCGTTCGTCGAGCGCGCAAGACCAACGCAACGCATTCGTTGTCATTCGCTGTGTGCGTTGGGATTGTTTGAGCATTCACAACTGAAATGTGCGCAGAGCTCGACGCATGAATGTACGCGCCAGAAGGACGCCAGAGACGCGCAGAGCGCGCTAGACCAACGCCAGACACACGCGGAGCACACGCTGGGTATTCGTTGTACGTTCGTCGGCTGAAGTCTAGCAAACACCTAGCAAACAAATTTGGCTCACCATCCCATGTCTGTCCACACTGTTACGTGATATCATCCCATCACTTGGAAACATACTAAAAATCAACGGCCTGCATGAGTGCTGTGTGTGCTTGCTGAATTTTGTTTTCTGATTTATTTCTTTTTTACATTTAGTCAAGTTTTGACTAAATGTTTTAACATAGAGGGGGGAATCGAGACGAGGGTCGTGGTGTATGTGTGTGTGTGTGTGTGTGTGTGTGTGTGTGTGTGTGTGTGTGTGTGTCTGTCTGTCTGTCTGTGTGTGTGTAGAGCGATTCAGACTAAACTACTGGGCCGATCTTTATGAAATTTGACATGAGAGTTCCGGGGTATGATATCCCCGGACATGTTTTTCATTTTTTCAATACCTTTGATGACGTCATATCCGACTTTTTGTAAAAGTTGGGGCGGCACTGTCACACCCTCATTTTTCAATTAAATTGATTGAAATTTTGGCAAAGCAATCTTCGACGAAGGCCGGGGTTTGGTATTGCATGTCAGCTTGGTGGCTTAAAAACTAATGAGTGAGTTTGGTCATTAAAAATCGGAAACTTGTAATTAAAATTATTTTTTATTAGACGATCCAAAAACAATTTCATCTTATTCTTCGTCATTTTCTGATTCCAAAAACATATACATATGTTATATTTGGATTAAAAACAAGCTCTGAAAATTAAAAATATAAAAATTATGATCAAAATTAAATTTCCGAAATCGTTTTAAAAACTATTTCATCTTATTCCTTGTCGGTTCCTGATTCTAAAAACATATAGATATGATATGTTTGGATTAAAAACACGCTCAGAAAGTTAAAACGAAGAGAGGTACAGTAAAGCGTGCTATGAAGCACAGCGCAATCGCTACCGCGCCAAACAGGCTCGTCACTTTCACTGCCTTTTGTACTAGCGGCGGACTACGTTCAGTTTCATTCTGTGAGTTCCACAGCTTGACTAAATGTAGTAATTTTGCCTTACGCGACTTGTTTTTAAGTACTAATGGCTTTTAAGAATTTATTTCACACAAAAAAACAATTCCTACTTTACATATAAAGCAGTCGCGCTGTTGATGTTTGGTATACAGTGGAACCCACCTTATAAGACCCCCAATTTAAGACCTCCCTCTTTCAAGACCTTGCTTTTTCAGATTTTCGCTTCATAACCTCTGTAAATTTACCCCCATTTTAAGACTCCCTCAATTTTCAGATTTTTGGAGGTCTTAAAAGGGGGGTTCCACTGTCTGTCCAAGTGGCGGTATGATCTTATTTTGTGTAAAAGCCTGGTCTGATCTGACATGGTGAGGCAAATTGTTTACGCGGGAAGGATCTGAGTGTGCCTTTATCTTTGCCGATCTTTCTTTCTTTATTTGGTGTTTAACGTCGTTTTCAACCATTCAAGGTTATATCGCGACGAGGAAAGGGGGGGGGGGGGGGAGATGGGATAGAGCCACTTGTCAATTGTTTCTTGTTCACAAAAGCACTAATCAAAAATTTGCTCCAGGGGCTTGCAACGTTTCCAGTACAAAGGACTTAACATTTCTTACATACTGCTTGACTAAAATCTTTACAAAAATTGACTATATTCTATACAAGAAACACTTAACAAGGGTAAAAGGAGAAACAGAACCGTTAGTCGCCTCTTACGACATGCTGGGGAGCATCGGGTAAATTCTTCCCCCTAAATTATATTATATAGTGTGGTATAATCTGGCTGAAAGGAATGGAAGGCGGGGGGGGGGGGGGGGGGGGGGGCGTTTCTTTTTAATTAAAAAATCCAAAGCAACTTTTATATGTGGCTATTTCTGCGACTTTGGACACTGTCAACAGAAGCCTCTGATTGGAGAAACGTGGGCTTAAAGTTGGAGCAAACTGAAAACAAACTTTGCTGTGCTCACCGACTCCCACTTCAAGCTGAATTTCTATAAGTTTAAGGAAGTATCGGTGATCGCACATTGTAAAACGGATGACAAGTAATCCACACAGTCTTGCAATGCGTATTCAAATAAGTTTGACCTTAGTGACTGTTTTCGCAGAAATGGCCACATATAGTGTTTAAGAAGTTGTTCAGGACGATTAGTTCTATCTTCTGGTAGAATGTCTTGTCTCCAGCTTTCAAGATTTGTCATCAAACGTATACCCAAAAATAAATGGCGGGGCAAAAACGGTCATACACGTAAAAATCCACTCGTGCAAAAAACACGAGTGTACGAGGGAGTTTCAGCCCACGAACGCAGAAGAAAACGAATACCCGAAAAGAGCCCAACCCTCCACGTCACGTTTTAAATTATTCGTTTGAACTCTCGTGCTTAATAAAAGTGTCACTTTCATGGGACAGAACCTGAGCGAGGAAAACAGTGAAACATGCAACCGGTGTAACACGAAATTTTTACTCCACGAAAAATTTACTCCGGAGTAAAAATTTCGTACGAAATTCTTACTCTGAGTACACCTTTAGTACGAGAAAAGAACTCCCCAAGGCACGACAAAATTACTCCCTCCACGAAATGTTTACTCCCCATTTTTTTTACTTCCAGTAAAAATCTCGTACGCGAAAATGGGATGCGGGCGAAGGAATAATGCCAATATGTGATCTCGCGCAAACGAATGTCGTGCTACCCTCCCTCCACCCCTTCCACCACCAAGACTAACAGGGGACAAGGGAGTCAAAATGTCGTGCACCTGGCATGAGAAGTTAAATTGCTCGTGTTAGGGTGAAGTAATTTATTCGTTATTTATTCGTCAGGGGAGTAACATTTTTGTACGAAATGTATACTCGGAACTCACCTGTCGTGGGGAGTAATTTTCTCGTGTAATGGGGGAGTACTGTTTTCGCAAAGGGAGTAACATTTTCGTATGAAATTTTTACTCCGGAGTAAATAATCTCGTGGGAGTAATTTTCTCGTGTTACACCGGCGCACACCAGACTGACTAGAGAGGTGATGCAGTGAGGTGCGTCTCTCAGGCTCCTCCGGTGTTGAAATTTACCTTTGCAAGTCGTATTACTCAAAAACTTACATGATGTAGTACTAATTGTCTTTCTTCTCAAGCACTATACAAAATTTGCTTTCATTTTTTTAAATAATAAAAAATGGCCACCTCTGGTCCGTCGAATCGGCTGTACGTCATCGTTATGCTTCTCCGTCATATTGTCATATCATTATGATTGTCACAATCGCGTTTTGAAAATCGTCATTTTTAATTATCTTTGTCCAAACTGTAATGATCGTTCGATATTTGGAGGGGAAACAAAGACAAAATCTAGTCAGACTGAAGACAATAGATATTTAAACACACACACACACACACGCGCGCGCGCATGTACACAAACGTACGCACGCACACACGTAAGCAAATACACGTACACGTGTACACACACACACACACACACACACACACACACTACTTTTTCGTAAATGTAAGCGCAGCTTGATCATTTGTTTGGTACGATCAATTGTTTTTAATATTAGCATCATTTTGTATTTGAAAGTTCCTGATTAGCCTGTTGGCACATTTGTTAAAATACTACTCAAAACACTTCTAGAGTTCAGTTGGCGTTGATATGTTTATTTCAGTGGACAGATATGATACGTTATTTGTATGGTTGACTAAAATATTACATTTCATACGGATCGAGACAGCCATTGTTCTTAGAAACCGTGCTAGCGGTCTGCGTGATCAATGGCTGTTGAGATTTGTGTCAAATGTCGTATTGTGGTCAAAAATACAAATAACGTATAATCGATCCATTTTAGTTAGATATCATCTTATTCTTTTTACGATTGATTGTGCACAAAAACATGCACTCTTTTTTAGTCTCGGCCAGCCGCCTTAATATGAATTTCAGTCGGTCTCTGACGTCACATGGGTCAATGAAGGAAAATCCAGTGTTAAATCAATACATACTCGTATCTTTTATAACTGACCAAAATCATGCCTGGATTTGCTCAAAGTGTTTCATACAAAAGTGATAGAATTGTTGTCGTGACATTACAACTTAACTTTTAAAGCTTCAAGAATCTCATAGTTATTTGAACTTATGTTCGACGGGCAAAGTGGCGCAGTGGTAAGACGTCGTCCTCCTAATCGGGAGGTCGTGAGTTCGAATCCCGGTCGCTGCCGCCTGGTGGGTTAAGAGTGGAGATTTTTCCGATCTCCCAGGTCAACTTATGTGCAGACCTGCTAGTGACTTAACCCCATTCGTGTGTACACGCAATCACAAGACCAAGTGCGCACGGAAAAGATCATGTAATCCATGTCGGAGTTCGGTGGGTTATGGAAACACGAAAATACCCAGCATGCCTACCCAACGAAAGCGGAGTGAAGCTGACTATGCTCTCAGAGTATAGTGTGGGGAACCCAAATGGGCAAACGAGCTCACACGTCACCAGAATTTCTGGAACGCTGAAGAAGAAGAAGAAGAAGAAGAACTTATGTTATTAGCATGTACATGAATATATTCAACGTGAAGTAAACAGAATGTTACGACTGGCGGTGATATGAACCAGAAATAAAGTGACTGCTGCCCTAGCTCCATAAACATTCAAGTAAATAATAATTACATTCTGATCGACCCAAACTCGATCCCATTGCAACATCGACCAAGACCAAGTAGACGTTATCTGGGTGTCATCCAAGCCTCGAAGTCTGTGAAGTTTTCAAAAATCTAGCATACAAAAAAAGATAATTTTGTATTGTTGTACACAAACTTGACCTCAATGTGACAGTTGTCCAGGGTCAACAATATTTGGGTCATTCTTGATGTCATCATACTCTGAAAGTTTGCGGAAATTCAAAGATCTAGCTTCAAAAACGGTATACGTAGTGACAACAATAATGTTCAAGTTTATAGCCCAAACCTGACCCCGTGTAGGCTAGACCTTTTGAGGACGGTCACCCTAACTTCGGTCATGTCTGGAGGTTATCAAACTCTGAAAGCATAGTTAGTTTCAAAGCTCTAGCTTCAAAACAGTACGCGTAAAATAATGATTTTACATTTTATAACACGATTTTTCTGATCTCCCTGGTCAACTTTTGTGTAGACCTTCTAGTGCTTTATCCCCTTTCGTGTGTACACGCCGCAAGCATAAGACCAAGTGCGCACGGAAAAGATCCTGTAATCCATGTCAGAGTTCGGTGGGTTATGGAAAGACGAAAATACCCAGCATGCTTCCCCCGAAATCGGCGTATGCTGCCTGAAAGCGGGGTAATAACGGCCATACACGTACAAATCCACTCGTGCAAAAACACGTGTGAACGTGGGAGTTTCAGCCCATTAACGAAGAAGAAGAAGAAGAAGGCCGAGAAGGCTGGATTTCAAAGACGGGACTTTTTTTCTGTCGGGTCTGTGTCTCCTCGAATTTACGGAGTAAACCTATCCGAAATAACAAATTAAGCCTCATGGAACTGCCAACAGTCCTGCTGGTCTTGGAAGCCTTCTAAAGTTCCGCTGAAGAGGTCCATGGACCAGTCGAAACATAACAAGTCGCGTGAAGCGATATAAAAACATTTCGTCAAGATCAACACCACAAACCAATCATCGCCGAGACTACATTCAGATAGTCTCGGCTAACGTTACCGAAGTCCGAGACGAGTCACGCTCGCCGCCGGGGAAGCACGCGCCCGTACTACTTACTGAACCTATTTTCTTTCATTCTGAGCACATTTTTAGAGTAATCATGACATAAGATCTATAAACTTTGGAATTCAGGAGAAGATGAGGAATACAATGCAATCAATTTTAAATCTGTTTGCGAAACATTTATTTTAATGACAACTTTAATGAGCAAACTCATTAATTAATTTGTAAGCCTCCAAGCTGAAATGCAATACCTTTGTCGAACATTACTTGACCAAAATTTCAACAACATTGGTTAGACAATTAGAGCGTGACAGTGCCGCGTCAACTTTCACAAAAAGCCGGATATGACGTCATCAAAAACCTTTATCAAATAATGGAAAAAACGTCTGGGGATATCATACTCAGGAACTCTCATGTGAAGTTTCATGAAGATCGGTCCAGTAGTTTTCTCGGAACCGATCTACACACACACACACACACACACACACACACACACACACACACACACACACACACACACACACACACACACACACACACACACACACACACCACGACCCTCATCTCGATTCCCCCTCAATGTTAAAACATTTAGTCAAAACGTGACTAAATGTAAAAATTGGAGGTCCCGGGACCCTCTAGGTAAAGCGTATGTGGAGAGCCCTGCTGGTAATTCTACAGCAAAGTCCGAATGACTAATAAAAACAAAAAACCCAGACAGATTAATCAGTGCACTAACTAATCAAACTGTCCGATGTGAGGTGTGTGTGTGTGTGTGTGTGTGTGTGTGTGTGTGTGTGTGGTGGGGGTGCGGGGAGATTAATTATGGTTTAAACCATTCTCATTATATAATTATATTCCAATTGATCTGTATTTTATTTTGCTTTCATCTTTTGACATGTACGTCTTGCTGTACTGTCTCTGTATATTGTGTTATAATTTTGAGTGCGGTTTGTTAGTTTGTGAGTGTTGTAGTTTTACAGAAAATTGTATTTTCGCCCAATTTTTAAAGTGAATTCTGTGATTGGACTCAAAAGAGTTGAACTGTGTTTGTTGTGTATGCATAGTAATCTTGACCTATGACATGTGTAAGATCTTGCATTTAAGTAAGAAACTTAGGAAATATATTGTCAAAAGTATGTTAATATTTCTTTGCCCTGATTGTGCTTTGAATCTTTGAATTAATAAACAAAAAGTTGAGCGATTGGCTTGCAGTTTTACTTTCGTGTCTTACAAGGTGTACACATGTCTTTAATGTCACCACAATGTCCAATGTCAACCATCACAAGGTAAACAGAAAAGTTTCTTTTAATTCTTTTCCATTCATAAATTCACCGCATTCTACTTCGTTACATACGCAGTGTTCAACGATCTTCCATGAACTATATTTTTCAAGGTCCACGTCAGGCTTTTGGACCAAATACATGTATATCACACACACACACACACACACACACACACACACACACACACACACACACGTACGTACGTACACACACACGTACGTACGTACACACATGACTGCGACACTAGTACAGCTTGGCTTACTTACTTTATCGTGTGTTGTTGTCGGTAATTGCATCGTGAATCTCAGAACTGAACTATGTGTGTGCCTTGACCAAACACACACACACACACACACACACACACGCACACACACACACATCCGTATGCTCCTAGCTGCTAGCTCGTAAATGATCACTATACATTTTTTTCAGCAAGATGAACGACAAAATAAATCGACACATAATTTAAAAGTACTACAATGTAAAGCTATGCAAGCTTACTGTTCCTCTACGAGCCATAGGAATCTCTTCCTCTACCCAACCACCCCCCTTGTGATCCCTAACCCTTCCTTATCCATAGTTTCAACTCAAGTTTTACTTATTTCTTTAATACTATCCAGTAGCTGCGTGAAATGCGAAATGCTTAGGACCATGTTTTGGCATACCGTTCAGACGGTACAAAGGCGAGACGGGGAACTAGGTTTTTATACTGTACCGTACAGTATAAGAACCTAGTTCCCCTTCTCGCCTTTTTATCAACATAATTATACATCCCTGTAACCACAACGAATGGTACCCTGGCCAAACCTTATATATTTGCCCCTTCAAACACATGTTTTGCCTTTTACTCGACCACATAATACTGGAACCTCAAACAGAAATGAAAACACCATCCAAACACCCTTCAGTTTAAAGGAACAACGAGTCATTTATTTATTCATTCGTTCGGTCACAACGTAAAAAATACCCAATGTCTCCTTCGCAGACATTGTTTCAACACGCGTGCCGAACTCCTAAACAAGTCGCGTAATGCGAAATTACAACATTTAGTCAATCTGTCGAACCCACAGAATAAAACTGAATAGCACTGCATTTTTTTTTTAACCAAGACAAAACAGCTTCGTCAATCCACGCGGCAAGGAAGTCGCTCATTTTTTCCGTGCAACACGAAGTGAAACTGACATGCAAGAATAGCGAAATAGCGTACTGCGGTAAGCAGGGAAGCGCGCTTTTCTGTATTCTTTTTAACTTTGTGAGCTTGTTTTGAATACAACATATTATATTTATATGTTTTTGGAATCAGGAAATGATAAGTAATAAGATGAAATCATTTTTGGATCGATTTCTTAAATAATAATGGAAGTACTAATTAACCTATTTTCGTTAATTGTGATCACATTTTAAGAGTAACCATGACATATGTATGTATTTTTAGATTCACAATTTAATGAAGAATACCATGCAATCAATTTTAAATCTGTTTGCGAAAAATCGATTTTAATGACAACTTTAATGAGCAAACTCATTAATTAACTTTTAAGCCTCCAAGCTGAAATGCAATACCAGAGTCCGGGCTTCGTCGAAGATTACTTGACCAAAATTGGTTGAAAAATAAGAGCGTGACAGTGCTGCCTCAACTTTCACAAAAAGCCGGATATGACGTCATCAAAGATATTTATCCAAAAACTAAAAAAAAACGTCTGGAGATATAATACTCAGGAACTCTCATGTTAAGTTTCATGAAGATCGGTCCAGTAGTTTCTCAGAATCGCGTTATACACACACACACACACACACATACATACACCACACCCTCGTCTCGATTCCCCCCTCTACGTTAAAACATTTAGTCAAAACTTGACTAAATGTAAAAAAAACAAGAAATTCCTCCGAGGTAGGAAAAACACCCCCGTTGGTCAAAGGGAAATAACCATTCTCACTGCCACCAACTGAGAGGTTATTTCCCTTTGACCATTAATATGTGCCTCTATAAGTCCTTGTAGAATCTTAATCCACCAATAACTCCCTAACCGTGTGTTTGACTGGTCCCAATTTTTGTCAGGACCGTCTCAGGAATGTATAGAACCTGTTCACCAAGTTTGGTGACGATCGGTCCGTTCATTCTTGAGATCTATATGCGAACACAAACAAACAAACAAACACATCGATGTCCCTCTATAAGTCCTTGTAGAATCTTAATCCACCAATAACTCCCTAACCGTGTGTTTGACTGGTCCCAATTTTTGTAAGGACCGTCTCAGGAATGTATAGAACCTGTTCACCAAGTTTGGTGACGATCGGTCCGTTCATTCTTGAGATCTATATGCGAACACAAACAAACACATCGACCGAAACCTATACATACCCCTATACCGGGGTATAGAGGACCACTGTGACGCCATTCTAGTCTCGTTTTGTACTGTGTTCGTTTCCGTCCTTCACGAGAACTGTTTACATTGGCTGTATTGAGATGATATATGACCGTCTGAGATGTTAACCCACACACACCACACAAAAACCGTGTGAATTCAGGCCTATGAAAGATCTATATATTTTTTCTTCAAATGCTATTATTTACAAAATGAACAATCTCTACGTCCATAACACTCAATTTGACTAACGTTAACTCAACTTAACAGCAACGATCAATGTGTGTCTTCCGTTTTGGCCACAACGAGAAATGTCTCCAATTGCCAGTGGGAACGGCTCGCAAAGCCCATGGCTCACGTCCCGGCTGTGTGAGAGGAAAAAAAAGGTCACTGTCACTTGTCGTCGTGCTGAGTTGTCAGGCGTCTTATCCGCAATGTCTATAATATCTTGCCTTACGACGAACAAGGTGTAGAAAAGATATGATAAGGTAAGAAAACTTTTTTGTCATCATTTTCACGAGTTTTCATTCACAAGCACCTGGGAAATAAATCTCATGTTCCCCGGGGAATAAATCCCCGGTTACCATAGTTGCAGGAAGCCCTATTACATGGATAATCAAAAGCAAACCCAATAGAAACGCTCGAGGATTCTTCGGCTCTTTTCATTGGCGTTTCCCCAGACCTAAACAGACGACACTGCTTCGCCAAGTTCCAAATACGAACTGGCAAACTGGCAAATGTAAACAAAAAACAAAACTACCTCATCAAAGGTCATACATTTATGCTTTATCGCAAACAAATGAAACCTATCGATATGTTTTATCTTCTCACAAAGTCATGGAGTGCGTGTATCTCTGTTTGGAGAAACACGAACGTAAGTTTAAGTCAAACCAATTGACCCCTGACACACACATTTTGACCCGTGCACAAGACGTTGTATCGATAAACTACGCGCAAATAAAAAAATAATAATAAAAAAGCAAAGAACATAGCAACAAGAAATGAAGACATCTGACAAAGCCGAGCAAGCAGAATGACAAGTCTAATGAAAAACAGAGAGGCAATGAGAAACAAGATCGCGATTATCTTTCCTTCGCGGCACGACGCAAATCGTTTGTGTCCTTTGACCCAATTCGTGCAGTGCTGCACGATGCAAATCTTCTGTGACCTTTGACTCAACGTAGCTTCAATATTCGATTACTAATATTTACCACTGAAAACCGAGGGGTGGAATACCGAGAGGGGCAGGGTGGTAGGGCGATGGTGAAATGTAATGAAGAGACACGTGTAGCAATAAAAGAAAACCGATTCTGCAATAACACAAACAAGAACCAAAAACCCAACACTGACCTAGATATGAATATTTAATCAATAATATGATCGTCTGCGTTGCAGGTTTGCAAGTGAAGGGTTGGGAGGGGGGTAACTTGATCATTAATTTGTGTGTGTCAGTGTTTGTGTTCATGGACTGATTGTGAGGGAGGGGGAGGGTGGGGTGGGGTGTGTTTCAGGTTTTGGTGTGGGTATGAAACGAGCAAAACAATACCCACACCACAAAATCTTGGAGGCAAAAAACACTCGCCGTCGCATCATTTTGTCCGCACAATATTATATGCACCAACAACCGGAAAGAAAGGTGACAATGGAAAAAGACTCATCTTTGCTTCCTGCGATTCCTTGCCCCCGACTCGAACGTCGCACGATAATCCACATAACAGATCTGTTGTGAGATGGTCAACGCTGACTGTGCAAGCAAATCACCTCGTTTGAAATACGACAATCCCATCGCTCGAATGCAACATGTGGGCACTATCGTCTCAAAGGCGCTTGCTGTTGCTTTCACACACCACTCTGTAGTCGGAACCTACAGAACTTCGCATCCTCAAACCTGACATACTTGTCTCAACATTATAAACTCAAATCACACACAGTAAGTTGCTTTCGCACGCCAGCTTTGAACAACGTGCTGGGGCCCCGAACATGCATTATAATAACAGAACTCGCGTTTCAAACCATGGCTCCCTGTGTTGATTTTTCACTTAATGTTGAACCACCAAAATGATGACAAAAACGATGTTTGATGGTTTATTGCCAGACCAGCTTTTTTGTCGGTCCTCGGGGGGCATATCGACTTTTGTTTCATATTTATTGACCGCGGCCTTCGGCCTTGGTCAATAAATATGAAACAAAAGACGATATGCTCCCCCTCGGACCGACAAAAAAGCTGGTCTGTCAACAACCCATCAAACATCTTATAATGTCCTTTTTCATTTGATATAAACATGGAAATCTTTCAAAAACCAAACACTGGTCAATAATAATAATACATGTTGACAACACTGATCCAAATGTTGGGGGTGGGCGTTTACTGGGTACTATACCATATGCGGGGGTGGGTGGGCGTTTACTTGATACTAGGCGCTTACAATGTAGTTTTTGGTACTAAAAATATTCATGCGTAATTCTGGTAAGCCGGTGTTTCTACAGTGCTAACTTTATCAGACAGAAGTTTCTTTTGTGCTGACGCAAGTTTTTTCTCAGCAACAGCTGCTCTTTCCTCCTTTCTTTCTTTCTTTATTTGGTGTTTTACGTCGTTTTCAACCACGAAGGTTATATCGCGACGGGCTCTTTCCTCCTCTAGAGCTTGATTCCTCATAGCATACAGATCTCTTCTTCTTGCATTCCTAGCATCTTTCTGGGATTTACTCTCTTTAGCGTGCTGTTTTTGTTTTTGCTGCCTCCACACTTCCTGACGATTTTCTTTTTCTTTTCTGGTAAGGACCCGAGAAACTGTTGCCTTCACCTTTCCTTCTGCGTTTTGTTTTGCCCGAAGTTTCTGGATACGTAGTCTGTTTTTTTCCCTGTATTGTGATCTCTTTTCTTCAGACATAGAAAGTTTGTATGCCTTAATTCGAAGATTTTCCATCTCTTTGTGTATTTCATAAGCTTCACGAACGTCCTTCAACCTCTCTCGCCACTCCCGACAAGACTGTGCAGCAGGCTTTCTTGCTTTCTTTGGTGGTTTGTTCTCACCGGGTGTCTGTTTTCTACGATTCCCTGGGGTGCTGCCATGGGAGCTGCCGTCATCGTCATCTGCCATGGCTGGTAAAAAAAGAAAGAAAAAAAGAAAGGAGTTTGTGTTAATATATACCGGCAGTAGGTAAAACTTAACCCATTCCGGACTGGCGCTGCCTGGGCGGCCGCTCTGACATTTCTGGGAAAATAAATGGGCCTTCGCCCACTTGTTTTCACTTTCCTGTCGACTGAATAATATCAGTCTTAAATATTCCAACAACTGAGTAATGCAGAAAACGAAACTATATTTCTTTGTGTTCAAACTTTTATCAAGCAAACTCAAAGAGACGCCATCATGATACTGTTCCGAAATATCTCGGAAGTCGTCCGGAATGAGTTAAGTCTCAACTTTGCCTAAATTAAAAAAAAAAAAAAATGCATAAGCAATTGAGAGATGATACAATTTACAGGAAGCAATTTAGAGACAAGACAATTTACTGCAAACAAAGGAAGTAATTATCAAATAAAATAAAAGATGGAAGGAAATCAAGAAAGACACACTAGTGTATGTTTATTTCATATTTCAATTGATGTTTGTAACATCGTTATTGGTGGATTAGATGAAATATCTAGCAGTCTGTGATTAAAGCATTATGATTGATTCTTGAAGTCATCTAGTTTCTGCTGTAACCCACGACTTGACTCTTTCCACACAACCTATTAGATGGATTTAAAGAAGGCATTTTACGGTGTTTATCCCTATTCGGTTGGCGTGGGTCGTGTACGAACCATACTCTGCAAAGAGGCGGTAGAGTTTATCCACATCGTGTACGTCCCATACTTTTTACATCATCCGGACTGTGTAGTCCAAAGCGTCATATCTTTAAGGCACGATTTAGATGTATTTTTTGTCTTTCAAATCGTGTTGATGTGTTTGTTTTTTCTTTTTTCTAAATTCTGCAAATCTAACACATTAGATGAATGCTTGCTTGTTCTCTCCTGCATGTGAGTAACTGTGTGTTGCTTCAAAAGAGAAGACCGTGAAAACCTGTCATCACACTCCGTGCACAGGTTGTTCTCTCTCCTGTGTATGTGTTAACATGTGTCGCTTCAAATGACTGAACATTTAAAACCTTGCAGCACACTTTGTGCATACACGCTTTTTCTCTCCTGTGTGTGTTAACATGTTTTACTTCAGTTACAGAAATGTGCGAACCTTGCAGCACACTTTGTTCATGCTTGCTTTTCCTCTCCTGTGTGGTAACATGTGTTGCTTCAAAGTACCAGACCGTGCAAAACTAGCTTCACACTTTGTGCATGCAAGCTATTTCTCTCCGGTGTGTGTTGCTTCAAAGTACCAGACCGTGCAAAACTAGCTTCACACTTTGTGCATGCAAGCTATTTCTTTCCGGTGTGTGTTGCTTCAAAGTACCAGACCGTGCAAAACTAGCTTCACACTTTGTGCATGCAAGCTATTTCTCTCCTGTGTCAGTGTGTTAACATGTGTTGCTTCAAAGTACCAGACCGTGCAAAACTAGCTTCACACTTTGTGCATGCAAGCTATTTCTCTCCGGTGTGTGTTGCTTCAAAGTACCAGACCGTGCAAAACTAGCTTCACACTTTCTGCATGCAAGCTACTTCTCTCCTGTGTCAGTGTGTTAACATGTGTTGCTTCAAAGTACCAGACCGTGCAAAACTAGCTTCACACTTTGTGCATGCAAGCTATTTCTCTCCGGTGTCAGTGTGTTAACATGTGTTGCTTCAAAGTACCAGACCGTGCAAAACTAGCTTCACACTTTGTGCATGCAAGCTATTTCTTTCCGGTGTGTGTTGCTTCAAAGTACCAGACCGTGCAAAACTAGCTTCACACTTTGTGCATGCAAGCTATTTCTCTCCTGTGTCAGTGTGTTAACATGTGTTGCTTCAAAGTACCAGACCGTGCAAAACTAGCTTCACACTTTGTGCATGCAAGCTATTTCTCTCCTGTGTCAGTGTGTTAACATGTGTTGCTTCAAAGTACCAGACCGTGCAAAACTAGCTTCACACTTTGTGCATGCAAGCTATTTCTCTCCTGTGTCAGTGTGTTAACATGTGTTGCTTCAAAGTACCAGACCGTGCAAAACTAGCTTCACACTTTGTGCATGCAAGCTATTTCTCTCCTGTGTCAGTGTGTTAACATGTGTTGCTTCAAAGTACCAGACCGTGCAAAACTAGCTTCACACTTTGTGCATGCAAGCTATTTCTCTCCTGTGTCAGTGTGTTAACATGTGTTGCTTCAAAGTACCAGACCGTGCAAAACTAGCTTCACACTTTGTGCATGCAAGCTATTTCTCTCCTGTGTCAGTGTGTTAACATGTGTTGCTTCAAAGTACCAGACCGTGCAAAACTAGCTTCACACTTTGTGCATGCAAGCTATTTCTCTCCTGTGTCAGTGTGTTAACATGTGTTGCTTCAAAGTACCAGACCGTGCAAAACTAGCTTCACACTTTGTGCATGCAAGCTATTTCTCTCCTGTGTCAGTGTGTTAACATGTGTTGCTTCAAAGTACCAGACCGTGCAAAACTAGCTTCACACTTTGTGCATGCAAGCTATTTCTCTCCTGTGTCAGTGTGTTAACATGTGTTGCTTCAAAGTACCAGACCGTGCAAAACTAGCTTCACACTTTGTGCATGCAAGCTATTTCTCTCCTGTGTCAGTGTGTTAACATGTGTTGCTTCAAAGTACCAGACCGTGCAAAACTAGCATCACACTCTGTGCAAGCATACTTTTTCTCTCTTGAATACATGTTAAACTGTGTCGCATTAAATCACAAGACATTGATAACCTAGCAACACACTTTGTGCATACATGTTTCTTCTCTCTTGAATGTGTTGCTTCAACCTACTGTACCGTAGGAACCTGGCACCACACTCAGCATGCCTGCTTTTTCTCTCCTGTGTGTGTCAACATGTGTCGCTTCAAATTACAAAACAGTGCGAACCTTGCATCACACTTTGTGCATGTATGCTTTTTCTCTCCTGTGTGTGTTAACATGTGTTGCTTCAAATTACAAAACAGTGCGAACCTTGCATCACACTTTGTGCATGCATGCTTTTTCTCTCCTGTGTGAGTGTGAACATGTTTCTTCAAATTACTAAACAGTGCGAACCTTGCATCACACTTTGTGCATGCATGCTTTTTCTCTCTTGTGTGTGTTAACATGTGTTGCTTTAAAGTATCAGACCGTGCAAAATTAGCATCACACTTTGTGCATGCATGCTTTTTTCTCTCCTGTGTGTGTTAACACGTGTTGCTTCAAATTACAAAACAATGCGAACGTTGCATCACACTTTGTGCATGCATGCTTTTTCTCTCCTGTGTGTGTGAACATGTGTTTCTTCAAATTACTAAACAGTGCGAACCTTGCATCACACTTTGTGCATGCATGCTTCTCCTCTCCTGTGTGTGTTAACATGTGTTGCTTCAAAGTACCAAACCGTGCAAAACTAGCAACACACTCTGTGCAAGCATACTTTTTCTCTCTTGAATGTGTTAAACTGTGTCACATTAAATCACAAGACATTGAGAACCTAGCATCACACGTTGTGCATTCATGTTTCTTCTCTCCTGTATGTGTTAACACATGTTGCTTAAACCCTCTGTACAGTAAGAACCTGGCACCACACTCTAAGCATGCATACTTTTTCTCTTCTGTATGTGTTAACATGTGTTGCTTTAAAGTAGCAGAGAGTGCAAACCTAGCATCACACTCTTTGCATGCATACTTTTTTCTCCTGTTTGTGTTGACATGTGTGGCTTTAAACTAACAGACTGTGTTGACCCAGCATCACACTCCGTAGACCCAGTATCACACTCTGTACTTCCATTTTCACTCTCTTCTGTATGTGTTAACACACTCTCAGATAGATGTTCCACTATCTCTTGCTTCATGTGCATGCAGTTGCAAATGTCTTCAGATTGTGTTTGTGGTGTCTGCATTTCCAGTTTCAGACTCATATCACTGTGAGTGTTGACTGCAGTTTCTGGTGTATGTGTCTCTAGTTTCAGACACATATCAGCGTGACTGTGAGTGTTGGCTACAGTTTCTGTTGTCTGTGTCTCTAGTTTCGGACACATATCAGCGTGACTGTGAGTGACTTGGCTGCAGCTTCTGGTGTATGTGTCTCTTGTTTCTGACATGTATCATGGTGAGTGTTGACTGCAGTCTGTGTTTCTGATGACTCTATCTCTTGCTTCAGCCTCACACCTCTGTGAGTGTTGACTGCAGTCTGTGTTTCTGATGACTCTATCTCTTGCTTCAGCCTCACACCTCTGTGAGTGTTGACTGCAGTCTGTGTTTCTGATGACTCTATCTCTTGCTTCAGCCTCACACCTCTGTGAGTGCTGATCGTAGTTAGTTCTTTCAACGTCTGCACTTCAGACATGGCTGCTGTGTTCTCTTTGGCCACAACCTCCCTGTCTGGCACTGAAAGAGAAGATAAGACATCTATGAAAACAGGAATACTACTTATGACCCATTCTTAGCAATGCCTACTTGTAAACATTTTCCTTTGTTTTGATTTGGCAAAGAAAATTCAGACTGAGGATTACACATAGCTTAAAACAGCACCAGACAATGGCATAAGTGGCAATCAAAACAGTCAAAACTGACTTAATGTAATATAATCTCAGAGTGTTGCACACTTGAGGTCAACAAACTGCAAACTGCATGCTATTTGGAGCGTCGCGCAAAACTTCGCTTCATCGGAAATAAACTACAGAGCGTCACCTAATTTCCCAACTTGACAGTACATGATGCGAGTTGTCACCTTTCCGTCCGAGAAGTGTAAAACTGTCGTATGTCAGGTTTTCACTTTGAACTTGTGGAGTTATGAACATGGCCAGGAAAAGTAAACAAGTCGCGTAAGGCCAAAAACAAAAATATGTCTGTTTCCGGTAACCCGACCGACCCTATTTTTAAGCGCCAACCCTAAAAAAGAATTCGCTTTTCGTACCAAAAATAAATAAATAAAAAAAATATGAAGTCAAGTATACTTTATTTAGTTTCAATATATCTAGGTCAAAAACATGTGCTAAATAATTGTAAGTAAACTAAGGAAGCGTTTAAAAATAAAAAATAAACACGTAAAAAGACGTTAACAAAACGTAAGAAAAAGGTGGGTTTTATAAAAATAAATAAATAAATAAAAAAAACACCGACCGACCCTATTTTTTTCGGCGATGTTACCGGAAACAGACATATTTTTCTTTTTGGCCTAAGGCAAAATAACAACATTTAGTCAAGCTGTCGAACTCACAGAATGAAACTGAATGCAATCCATTTTTTCACCAATGGACCGCATACTCGTAGTTTCGTCAGTCCACCGCTCGTGGCAAAGGCAGAGAAATCGACAAGGCAGAATAGTGCGGTAATGGTCGCGCTGAGCAGAATAACACGCTTTTCTGTATCTCTATTCTTTTTAGCGTGCTGAGTTTGTTTTTAATCCAAACATATCATATCTATATTATTTTGGAATCAGGGACCGACAAGGAATAAGATGAAATTGTTTCTAAATCGATTTCGGACAATTAATTTTAATCATAATTTTCATATTTTTAATTTTCAGTGCTTGTTTGTAATTCAAATATAACATATGTATATGTTTTTGGAATCAGAAAATGACGAAGAATAAGATGAAATTGTGTTTGGATCGTTTAAAAAAAAAAATTTCAATGACAACTTTCCGATTTTAAATGACCAAATTCATTAATTATTTTTTAAGCCACCAACCTGAAATGCAATAACAAAGTCCGGCCTTTGTCGAAGATTGCTTTGCCAAAATTTCAATGAATTTGATTGGAAATTGAAGGTGTGACAGTTCCGCCTCAACTTTTACAAAAAGCCGGATATGACGTCATCAAAGGTATTTATCGAAAAAATTAAAAAAACGTCCGGGGATATCATTCCCAGGAACTCTCATGTCAAATTTCATAAAGATCGGTGCAGTAGTTTAGTCTGAATCGCTCTACACACACACACAGACACACACACACACACACACACACACAGACACACATACACCACGACCCTCGTCTCGATTCTCCCTCTATGTTAAAACATTTAGTCAAAACTTGACTAAATGTAAAAAGCTTACAGTTACAGTTAGGTTGGAAGAACTTCATGGCGTTTATGTAAGGGTACTTGCATTTAAAGTCGCAGTTGTAGCAAAGTCTGCAAGAAAGGCACATGATTTCATCCCTGTTATGCAGATTTTGCATTCACTCTTTTCTATCATGTCTGAGGTATTTCTTTACCCTTACCGTACAGTTGTGGCTCAGTCATGTCCCAACACTGCGGAGTCTCTTCCGCGACATCAATCTCTATCTTGATGTCTGACCAAAATGCTGTGTCTCCTTCCTCCATGCTGCAGTGAGAAGTCACAATTCCCTTATTGGTAATTTCTCAAGGCATTGATCGTCTCCAACCTTTCATGGCATTGATGGTCACTGTTCAAGGTGTTACTGTGGAAAAAAGACAAGATTCAACATTAAAAGAAAACCCGGGTATTCAGGTAAATAGCTTTTAGTGGTTATTCTGATATTATGTGATCAAAATATTCCATGACAACACTTAGCTGTTAAGGCAATTATGTACTCCAAAAATCATGAGTGGACTGGTCGAGGTAGCTCCAAGGGAGAGCACCCTAACACCATCACAAATCAGCAGGTCTGCTTGACTCAAAAAAAACCCCGAAAACCCTATCAGTAATGAACAAATAAGTCCTTTGATCGTGTTTTGTTGACACGTTTGATTGAAATCATAACTTACATCTGCAACTTCCACCGTTCATGACATTGTTTTTGTGTTTCAGTGTGTGAGGATTTACGAAGGAGCGGAAGTAATAGACCTTTTCAGTATATCGCCAAGGAATTCATGAACTCTAAGGCAAAAAAAAAAAAATGTCTGTTTACGGTAACCCGACCGACCCTAGTTTTTAGGCCCGACACTAATCTTTTTTTTGGGTCGTCTGAAAAAAAAAACGCATCCAAAATAGAGCTGTTTGCGTTCAAACAGCAGACGACAGAAGGGAGGTAAGCTCAAAGTACTGTTAGGGATTGATGAGAAGGAATGAACTGTGAAACATCATAGAGAGGGGAGAAAAATAAAGAAGAAAAATAAAAAGAAAAAAAATTAAAGCCGACCTACCGACCCTATTTTTTCACCCTATGTTACCGTAAACAGACCCTTTTTTTTTTGGCCTAATGCACGAAAACCCGGAAAACAGACAATGTGAGCGTCACTGCTGTTTTCGTGTATGATTTGAGCACGCACGGTTTTCGACAGAAAAAAAGAGAATCTGAATTTGTTTTACCTGTATGTATCCATGTGTGAATGAATCTATGATGTCATCAATACTTGTGCTTTAGAATAACAACAGTTACCTCCCGTGCATTGAAATTGATGCATCGACAATCCGACTCTAAACACAAAATAAGAGTGCAAATAGATTGAATCCAGAAATTGACTTCTAATAGACATTTCAAAAACTTCAATTTGAAGTTATATTTTCTGGGTTTTTTGGAGGTTTTCGGAGTCAAGATGTTGACATGCATTTTTCCCTCTAGATATTGTACAGGTCTCTTGATATTGGCAGAAAAACATTCAGTCTGGTGTTTATTTTGGCTGACGTCCGGCTGACGTCCTCCTCATAACTGCATGTTCAGAACCATCACTGAGACCTGGTTCAGACTCAGAGGAGCCAGTTCATAAGCACCCGCTGTTCAAAATCCTAGCACACCACAACTTGACAGGCAGACTTACCAGTCTCCAGCTGTAACGTTGTAGGTCCTTTGTTGCCAAATTCTCAATATGCAGCCAGCCGCACACGCTGGTCACGGGGAAAAAAAGGATAGTTGTTACCCTTAAACCATAGAGTGTAGACAGTCACCACTCTTCCACAGAGAGTGAACTCCCATACAATGGCTTTTTGCCGAAAACTGCCAAAAATACAAATGAGGGACACGATTTCATGCCTGCTCAGAGAGTGATTCTTCAAATAAGCACTGCGTGTTTTGGTACTTACGGCCGGGGGGGTGGCTGTGAGAGGGAGGGGGGGTCAGTGTGTGTGTGTGTGTTTGTGTCTGAATGAGTGTGTGTGTGTGTGCGTGTGTGTGCGCGCGCGTGCGCGAGCGCGAGACCAACAGACCACGCGAAGCTTCGATCCATCTAAATAACGAAAGCTTGCACCAAATTGTGGAGCAAGGGAAGCAACTGTTCTATCTCATCAAGTTTCAAGAAGTTGCGAAGTTGCCTACCTTAAAGCTCCAAGCGCGAGATTATTTCCTGCAACAAACAATCACTGAACTTTTATCCCGTCTTATTCAATTACAGTAAAAATGTTCAGTTCATTTTCGAACAGGTTTGCTTTCTCCCAAAACGAAATACCTGAATCAGTGGCAGCTAAATATTTTAGGAGCAAAACAAGCTCTCCATATTCCATCCACATCATTGTCTTCAGTACTGGATCAGCTGGAGAGCACAGGGACGCCCCCAACTCCGCTACAGAGATGTCTGCAAAAGAGACATGGACATCAACGGCTGGGAAGACCTTGCTCAAGATCAAGCCCCCCCCCCCCCCCCCACTAAAAAAAAGGGGACTAAAAAACACACACAAGAAAAAGAGCTGTACACACACACACACACACACACAAACGCTTGAATTGAATCATGTACATGTATGTATGGAGAGCAGTTGCAGTGCAAATCATGAGCTCAACTATAAGCTTGTCCTCTTTTCTAGTGCTGAATGATATGCACACACACATATTTTCATTTCATTTTCATTTTCATTTTCATTTCCATTACTTTATTGTCCCATCGCTGGGAAATTCGGGTCGCTTCCTCCCAGTGGAAAGCTAGCAGCAACGGAGTCGCGCTACCCAGGTGTCTGCGTGTTTAGGTGTATTCAGCCACCTGCACTTATGGCAGAATGACCAAGGTCTTTTACGTGCCATTGTGATGACACGGGGGTGGGACATGGCTTCCGTCTCTGGGTCTGCACATAAAGTTGACCCGTGTCCGTCCCGGCCCGAATTCGAACCTGCGACCTTCCGATCACAAGTCCAGTGCTCTACCAACTGAGCTACCGGGCCCCATACAGGTAATTACACACACACATGATATATTTTCCAAATAATCCATGCATTCTACACTGCCCACCCCATCCCACCCTGAATAACTGTACATATTTTAATGGTTGATGGTGTGTGTGTGTTGGTGACTTTAAGTCTCTGTGTGTGTGAATGAGTGTATGTGCGCCTTGAGTCACCTGTTGGTGAGATGTGTGCACGTTAAAAATATTCGTATTATTATTATTATTATTATTATACACACACACACACACACAAATGAATACACCCATACCTACATACACTCACACACATATTCACATACAAACACATTCACACAAATGCAGACACACACACATACTGTGATACACACACGTACACACACATACTGTGATACACACACACACACACGCACATACACACACACACACACACAGAGAAAGAAAAGAAGACAAAAACATCATTGCAACAAAACTTTATTGCACAAGAAATTTTTGTTTGTTTGTTTATTTGTTGCTTAACGTCCAGCCGACTACGCAGAGCCATATCAGGACGAGGAAGGGGGGGATGAAGGGGGCCACTTGTCAAGCGATTCCTGTTTACAAATGCACTAACCCATTACTTGTGTCCCAGCAGGCTTTAGTAAAACTAAATTAATACCTACTGGAAGATTACCAGTTTCCAGTATGTTAAAATAGGCTTAACCTATCTACTGCTGGACTTACATCAGAACACTAACAGATTAAACTATACATGAATCGCGAGACAAGCGGCAAGAGAAGAGATTTTTGGAAAAAATACAGGTGAATGAGCAAGAAGGCAGAAAAAGGAAAAGAATTCATGAAGAAAAAGAGAGCATGACAGGAAAGAGGAACCAAAAATCTACCTAACAGCAAGCTAGAAAGCTCCTGCGGTTCCAAAAACAGGAGGGGCCTTTAATTTCATAACCGCAGTGCCCCACTGCGGGATGCACACGAAATCATGTGTGCAAAACACTTATGTGGTTGTATGGAAATGGGATTAATTTCTGCAACTAAAAAAACTCAACAACAAAACATCTTATCAGCCAATTTATTCAGCTCCTCTCTCAAATACAAAAATAAAGCATGTACATTTATCTTTTTGTCTCCCTCAACAAAGAAAGGCAAAATACATTCTTTAAAAACAAATCACAACAAAGACATATTATGCTACTCATCAAAAGAAAGTAGGTAGGTGCGTTTGGGTACAGATTTTTGTGACCAGGCTACACCCAACACACATACCTAGTTTCTTTTGTCCCGTAGTGTAGAAATCATACACAAAAAAATCAAAACAAAGTTCAAGATTTTACCAACTTCTGTAGGATCATTGGAATAAAACAAACTAACAGCTTCACGGGATACATGTAATTTGAAAGTGTGCCCTACAAATCTATTTTTCTCAACACATACCTGAAAATAAAAAAAAACATTAAAAATTCTCATCGTCACTTTTGGGATAACAGGTTGCCCAAATACTAAACATTTTCTGTGCGCATTTCGATTGTGGTTAAAGTAAGCAGAGAAAAACTAGATCATTAGAAAAAAGAATCTGACATTTTATTCAAATTGCAGATGAGAAAAAGACAAAAAGAATAAGCCATGAAAGCAAATGAACAAAGCAGAGACATGTTGAAATTGTTACGGCATAGGTCTTTTGTTCTGAGCAGCAGAACAGCATACAGTCACACAGAGAGAAATAAATATTCACAGCCATATACAGAAGCGGATACATGCTGCCTTACAGTCATACCCTTCTCTCTTATTTACACATACACTGTGACATATTCTCTTTCTTTCTTTCCAACTCTCACTTACACACTCTTTCTCCCTTTCTTTTTCTTGTTCTTTCTCTGCCCCTCTTTCTTTCTACCTCTCCAACATACTCTCCCTCTTTTTTCTCTCTCACTCTCCCTCCCTCCTTTCCTTTCCTTTTCCTAACACTCTCTCACACACTCCCTCTCTCTCTTTCTCACACTCTCACATACATTCTCTCTCTCCTGTTTCTTTGTTTCTCTCACACACACACACTCTCTCTTGATCTCTCTCTTGCACTGTAATTACCTGCTAAGCTAGCTATGTTTAACTAAATATGCCACAAACCATATCAAATCTATGACAGAGTGGTAAAACGTCTGACCAGAGACAGAGTATGCTTAATAATAATTCAGCTGTACAGTCGGGTCAACACCCTCAAAACCTTTACCGCATTAGTTAAAATACATCCTACACTAAACAATCAGCATCTTTGAACTTTCCCTAAATCCCGATAGCAACCTGGACCAAAAAAAAGCCACATGCACAAATGCTACCTATCAAGAAAGCACCATCACAAAGTAATCTAACGAAGACGACTTGGGTATACATGTACCTACAAATATGACTGTGCGACGTGCGTTAGGATTAGTGTGCAAAATAAATAAATGATGCACAGTTGAGATACCATGGCAGCAACCATAATTTGAAGCAACAAGAACATATGCATGTACATTTCGTTATTGTGAGGAAGTTGCCATTACAAGATAAAAGTCCACAGAAAATTAAGGAGAACAATCACAGAAGATGTCTGCATATTGTTTTAGCAAAGAATAAAATGCTAATTACATTTTCAGCATATTAAACTAGATGATCACATGGTGCATGGATGCTTCCCCAACAAAACATAATTCTTTTTACATTAAGCAAAAGGTAAAAATAGAATGCTGAAAATAAATAACATTGCCAGCATCTGAAAAGAAATTTAAACAAGCAATGTTCCACATCCTTAAAACATTTAGAGGTACAATACCTCTTGCCGAAAAAAGCAAGAGGTATTAATTCATTCCTCCTGCCACTCCAAGAGGTAACAACAGTTTGTACGTTCTGAATGTCACATGACAATTGATATTGCATTTTTTTAAATAAAAAAGTATCTGTGAAAAATACACACACAAAACTTCATGTTTCATATTTGTGTTAACTAGCTATTCATTTCTTCCAAAATAGCAAGGATGACAATATTTGCATTGTGTGTTCTATGCTCAGAGGTCAGTGAGCTTCGTTGGTCAAGCTCAATACCTCCTAAGCACCAACACTGAACGCATTCCTACTTTCTGACTCAGATTTTGTACATTTGTAAACCTCCCCAACAAACTGTTTTCATGTGATCTTGGCATCAGGAGGTATTATACCTCTAATTGTACACAGCGTGGAACACTGATAAGTCTAAGACTTGGCAAAGCGCTATTGAAAAGTTGTGTCCGAGCAGAACGCCCCGGCCAGGCGATAGTCCCCATCTACAAGCACACAGTACATGCGCTGCGGCAAAACTCGCGAGTACGGAGCGGGCCTGGGGATTAAGGCTCGCAGGATGTACTCGCGAGCGGAAGGGCTGGGAAAGTCATGAACGGTGCTGGCAGGCTTCATCTGTTCGGGCTGGGCGGCGGCATCTTCCCCAGTGCTCTCCTCATCTTCCAAGATCATGAGAGCAGCTTTCTGAGCGGCGCTGAACAGTTTATGGATGGCAGACCCTGCAGGGCCGTAAGCACCACCACGAACATCAACTTCCGGCTGCTGGAGAAGACTGGAGACAAAGTTGTGGAGCTCCTCCTCGGCCTTGCCCTTCTCCAGAAGGTCCCGGGTGAACTTGGTTTTGAGTGACTTGGAGCGGGAAGACACGGTCTCAGCCAGCTCGATCATGCGGATGACGTCCTCGTAGCGCTTCACTTCCGGGGGATGCGGCCATCGCGTGACCTTGACGGCCTTGGAGATGACCTGGTCCGTCAGGGTCTTCAGCACGGGGACGTCCGGGTCCTCCTTCTCCGCCAGCTTGAGGACGGACGCGTGAATCACCATGGGCAGGAGGTGAAGAACCAGCTCGCTGGGACGCAGTCCGGAGAGGAAGTGGAGTACCTTCTCAGCCTCCTTAGTATCGTCAAACAGACGTTTCTGCCGGCGGGCGGGAATGTGACGAGCGCTCTGCCAAACCTCCACCCACATGTTGCCTGGGATCTGCATCCTCTGGCTCAGGTGACCTCGCTGTGGCCGACAGTGTGACGAAACGTGGTCCTGGTCAGAAGAAGTTTCTGAGCTGCTGGCTTTTGCTGTTGCTTGAGGAGGGATTTCCTCAGAGGCTGGAGACTTCTTCCCATCTGCGGCTTTCGGACTGTCGATTTTGGCTTCGCAGTTAGCGTCTTTCTCTGAGTCTTCTGGTCTCTCCCCCGATGCTTCCTCGCTAGCACTGTTCCTGCCATCTTCCTCCTCTGTTCTGGAGCATTGACGGGAAATATTCTTCTCATTCCGCTCCTCCTCCTCCTTTTCTTCTCCGTCCTCCTCTTCCTCCTCAATGAAGTCTCTGGGGGAGTACCAGCGCACGAAATCCCCCAAGCAGCACCCAGGGTTGGCTGCTTTGAAGGACTCCATGTCCGACAGGAGACAAGCGCTTTGCATGCGAGCGCGAAGCTGTGAGCCTTCCGCAGAGGAGCCCAGCTTGGCCAGGACTTCCGCCTGCTCTTCCAGCATGTCTTCTGTCATGGGCGAGGGCTCCTGCGTCACGGGGATGAACAGCGGCTCGTTGGTGCTCAGCGATCGCATGTTCTTCATCGGCGCCAGCCGTCCTTCCGCTTTCATCAACGCTGCGTCTTTGAAGGAGGAATCGCTCATGTAACTGTCGATGCTTTTCTCGGAGATGAGGTTCTTCTTTCCGGATCCAGGCCGCCTGGGAGAGGTGGAATCCCCAGAGATCCTCCTCTGTCCTCCTTTCCCACCCGCTTCACTGACTTCATCACTGTCGCCGTCGTCGCACTCAAAGAACTCATCGTCTTCATCGTCAGTGGTAGAACCATTGACACTTGCCACCTTCCTGGCTGCTGTGCCCCCACCCACGGCATCGTTATCAGGTTGCGAGGTGGAGGTGTCAGACTCAAACACACCTGAAGACGCTTCATGCAGAACGGTGTCTTCGTGGCCATAACCAGCCGACTCGCGCTTGACCTTGCGCTCAATGCAGCAGTTGAGCATCTGCAGCTTCTGGTGCAGCAAGCAGGATCCTAGGTTGGGCGCAGGAACACTGGCAGAGGGGGCAGAGGGAGAGGAGGAGGTAGTAGAGGAGGAAGAGGAAGGTTTGTTGGAAGCGCTGGCGCCCAGGTCTGGGATAAGAATGTTGTTCTCCCAACGATAACGCATCTCCAGGATGAACTCCTGCAGAAAAGAAAGAGAATAGAAGAGTATAGTTTTGTTGTTGTTGTAGCATACACAATACGACTTCTTTAGGTCCCAGCAAGAAAGTGGATTAATTGAGTGACAATGCATGCCTCAATAATTGTCCAGAACAAAATCCTGCTCTAAACTCTAAAGAAAAGTAGTAAATATGGAACCATAGAATACACACCCTCAGAGACCCACACAGTTAAGATCATACTGTCGCAACTTCAGAGATTATCCCTATTTCGCCAATCGTCCATCAACATCCCAAATCAGTCACACACTCATTTACTCCTTCAACAGACCTGCCATCCCCTGTGAAGCCTCAAGTGTAGCAGTTTAGAATTTTTTTGAATTTTCTGCGAAGCAAATGGTGTTTAAGTGTAGCATTTCCTAAAATGTATTCCCACATCCGCATTTATGCCACATTGCACAAGGGTAGACATATTAAATAGAGTTTCATTAGAATGCAGGAACATAAAATGCCCATCTGCAGTGCCACTTTTCAGAGTAGACAATGTTGAATGACCCATTTTGTGACCACTACACGGAGTGGGAAGCAAAAATGAGTACCAGGACTCACTTTCTTTCTTTTCTTTATTTGGTGTTTAACGTCGTTTTTAACCACGAAGGTAAAATCGCGACGGGGAAAGGGGGGAGATGGGATAGAGCCACTTGTTAATTGTTTCTTGTTCACAAAAGCACTAATCAAAAAATTGCTCCAGGGGCTTGCAACGTAGTACAATATATTACCTTACTGGGAGAATGCAAGTTTCCAGTACAAAGGACTTAACATTTCTTACATACTGCTTGACTAAAATCTTTACAAACATTGACTATATTCTATACAAGAAACACTTAACAAGGGTAAAAGGAGAAACAGAATCCGTTAGTCGCCTCTTACGACATGCTGGGGAGCATCGGGTAAATTCTTCCCCCAAACCCGCGGGGGGTACCAGGACTCACAAAAAAGGGGGAATTTTGTATGTTTGTGATTACTTGCACGTAGCAATCTTTAGCTTGGCGTAGCAATTGCTCTTAAAATGTAGCATGCTACCCTGAAAGCGTACCAGTTGGCAGCTCTAATTCAATCCCTCCCTGGGCTCACCTGCCAAAGGTGTGCAACAGCGCGCAACCCCCCATGATTAAGGTTGATGATGGCCATACACACAGCCAGTCGATACGTCAGGCTGTCGGGTGGCGCTGATCTCAGTTGCTTCAGCGCTTCATTGAAAACCTGCACATGCAGTATCAATACAGCATGCTGAATACATTTTAATTTATGACAGCTTATGCAAAACTCAACACCCCCTTTGCCCCCCAACAAACTTTTTTGAAAAAGAGAATGTTTCATAAAATCCTTATCATAAATATTTGCAATAGATACAACACAAAACTGCACTGTGTGAATACCTGGTGTCAACTGTCATTCCTGGCAGAGAGAGTTAGGAGACAAAATATGGCATGGCAATTCTCTGAGAACGTGCAGATTTTTTTTAAGGTTCTGCATTCATCTTGAACAATACAAGGAAACAAGAGTTCATCATCTTTCACGGCAGAAAATGATGATGAATCCTACCTCCTCAACTCTTTCCGGACTTCCATGAGGGGGTGACTCCTCCACAGGAGTACTGTCCCTTGTCTTAGAGTTTTGCCCCTTGCCTTTCTGCGATTGGCTGCCACCCAGGCCAGTGGCATCAGGGAACAGGTGCTGCAAAATCTGGATAAAAACAAAAGAAGATTCAAATTATTTGAATTCAGCCTTCATCGTTGTTATTGTTGCCGCTGGCGTTGCATGATCTTTCAAAGCAGCAAACATTTATTATTGAAGTTCAGTCCAGTTATTTTGATTAAAGGCATTGGTTGGGATATGACCATCCAATTACTTGGACACATACAAAAATTCAACACCCTGAATGCTTCCTCAGTTCTCGAGCAGAATTTGACTTCTTTCTATGAATTTGTTTCGTAACAAATAAAAAAACCATTAAAATCTCCAACGTATGCACAGAAAGCAGTCGATTTTTAGTATGTGTCTAAGTGGAGGGATAATAATAATAATAATAATAAATGAGCATTTATATAGCGCAACATCATAACTTTACAATTATGAAAAAAAAAAAAAAAAAAAAAAAAAAACGTTAAAAAACACAAATTATCCCCCTTTCACCCCCCTTTGCTAAAACAAACCGCATGACAAACTTATAAATAGCACGACTGAACTGGGCATCCATTTTTGAATTAGTACACAAAATTTGGTGGTGATTGGACTTAATTCAAGCTTGCTAGACAGATTTCTTTACAGTTACTGATTTTTGGGAAGTTTCTTGGTGGCAAGCTTGGGCAGGCAGGACGTTAACGCCGTGGCAGTGCTAGTCACAATAGTGTTAATCTCTCGTGTAAAAAGCCTGACTAGATCCGAGAAGGTGAGCAAAATTATTAACATTATTAACATGGACTGTGCCTTTAATGCCTTGAAAATCATCATACCTTGTTCAGGGAGTTTGGAGGGATGGGGGCCTCCTCTGGTTTAATCTTCAGCTTGGAGCTTGCCCTGGAAACGACGCTTCCCAGCGACGGTATGTGGTACGGTAGGTTAGGCTCCGTCAGACGTTGTAAGGCGTTTGTGATGTCCTCACCACCGTCCTTCTCTGACGGGTCAGTTCCTTCGGTTGCCAGGCGACCAAGAATTTCATCTGTGGTTTCTGTGCGAGTGCACAGCTCCATGAAAGCTCTGAGTAACTGACCTGGGGTAAAATATGAGATAACAACGAAATTGTTAACGACATACTTATTAGTTATGCTACATAGGAGCAAGGGCATAAAAAAACCGAATAAAGTACAATTACAATACAGAGTCATGTGTCTCTGATGATAAGAGAAAAGAAAAGAAAAGATTGAAGCACATACCACCAAAAATTAACATATATATATTTCAGTTTCATGCACATAGACATGTAGTCCCACGTTTTTGCCCGAGTGGGATATTACGTGTAAGACCGTTTTTACCCCGCCATTCAGGCAGCCATACGCCGCTTTCGAGGGAAGCATGCTGGGTATTTTTTGTGTTTCTATAACCCACCGAACTCTGTCTCTAAAATGGATTACATGTAGAATGCACACTGAAATTAAATGAAATGGATTACAGGATTTTTCGGTGCACACTTGGTCTTCAATTGTGCTTGCGTGTACACACGAAGGGGGATAATGCAATAGCAGGTCTGCACATAAGTTGACCAGGGAGATCGAATAAATCTCCAGCCTCCCACCAGGCGCGTCCGGGATTCCAACCTGCGACCTTCCGCATGGGAGGCTGATGTCTTATCCACTAAGCCACTGCGCCCGTCTGATACCACATCACCAGTCCCACATCATTCCAGGCCTAAAAGTGGCGAGTATTTTACTCGCAATGGCGAGTAGAAACATGTAACTGGTGAGTAGAATTAGAAATGTTGGTTTGGCTAGTAAAGTTTGCTCTCTTTTCAGAATCACTAGAAAAGGCGAGTGCACCATTTGTTGAACTTTCAGGGCTGCAGTGTGGTACATTAACAACAAAATTACCCAGAAGGCACTGTGGGTCCTCCGTCATCTGAATGCGCACAGACCACTGTGGAGCCTGCAATGGGTCAAGGTCAGTGTAGCCGCTGGTCTCAACGATCATGTCAGCTGACAGGTATGGCCAGGTGCAGGACAGGTGTAGTTCGCTGACAGGATCCTCGCACGCTCCAAACGGCAGTACGTCCAGCTCAGAACATCCCACCTGCACAAAGCACTCTGATGTACACCTCTCAGTTATTCAATTTTAACCCTCAGGCTGGTTGTCGCGACATATGTTGCGCTCCTTTACGGTTACCTATACTGTCACCTGGTTGTCACGATCGACATATGTCGTGCTACTGGCTCAGTTTGTTTGGTCGGTTTCGATTACCTCCCATGGATGCAAAACTTGAGTTATGACCGCTTTTCTTTATTTTTCTCTCTGTTAATTCACCAGTGGCTATGTAACATGTGTTACAGAATTGCACCAGTGTAAGGGTTAAAAGGATATTCCCCATGCCTTTAGGGCTTTACTGCTTTTTGAGGATGAAAGTTGCTTGTTCATTTCAATGCTTGTTATTCTCTCAGGTGCCAGGAGAAAGGTTCTGTATAACTCTTGCTTACACCATTACACATGTCGTATGCAGACTCTTTAATAGAGCGCTTGCTTCCCTTTGGTTATTCGATCTCTTAACAATGCTCTGCCTCATTTTGTTTAAATTATTTGCTTTGGATTTAGTTTTACTTGTATTATTATTAGTGTTAACTCCCTATGCATCGGACAGGAGACTTACAACCTGTGTCTTTTTCTGTAGTTGAGACAGAGAGCAAAACTACTTGTAAACAAAACAGTAACACTCGTCAAATTCAGTGCAAACTGCAATATTGATTTATACAGTACGAAAGAAACTTAGAATTAATCTAGACTCTAATTACTTTCACAACTAAATCATGGTTTAAATTATGAGCATATCCACAGCTTTTGATTTTTATTTAACCTATGACACTGACAGGCGCACCAGAAAAGGACACATCATGATTCAATAGCAAGAAACTGGAAAGGGAGCTAATTCATTCTCAAAATAGTATTACTAAATACTATTAGTGTTAGTTTAAGTCAAGCAGCCCACTGCACAACATTTCATTTTCACAGTTCTCTGTGGAAGAGAATTAATATATATCGTGTGCTTATTTCATGAATAATCATAGAGATTGCAAGCGTTAAGTTAGATTTTCTGTTTAGAACCAATAACATTAACAGTTTCTCGAACACTTGCATACGTGTGTATTTAACTATTTATAAGCAGAAACAATTGTCATGACATCACACGTCCACTCTTATTCTTAATTGTTTACCTCCCCTTCGGAAAATGAAAAGAAGTCTGGCGGCATCTGCGGCCAAGGGCAGTGAATCCAATCCTCCAAAATATAGGTGAACCTAACAGACACGGACACAGGTGGCATGGACACATATTCACATCCCAGCTTTCCCTTGAACATGTTCAGCAGGCCGTCCAGATGAAGGTACTTTGATGGCAGTTTCTTCAGGTGAGACATCTCAAAGCTGATGTTAGCGCCTGGCACAATGGCCACACCTGTGTATAGTTTGCGCCACTTTTGCTGCAACTGAATGAACACGGGTACATGGCAGCCAGAGTCAGAGAGAGCTATTGCAGCAGAGCTTTCTAGAATCTTTGCACGGCTTTCCGAGTCAATGACACCAAAATTGGGCGCTGGTTGAATGACTAGAAATTCCTGTAGACCGTACCATCGACAAAGACAATGCGCCCGCGACGGAAAATCGTTGTCCATGCTGATAATGTCATTGGTGATTGTTGGTGGTTTGTGTTCATCTTGTTGCTCGTCGTCTGCATCTTCTCTTTCGCGACTGCTCCTGCTTTCTGCTTCGGCACTCGCACTGGGTTTTAGTCTTGTGTAGTTTATGAGGAATTTGAAGTCTGCAAACAAAATCTCTTCGTTTTTCTCTTCCCAGGGACCTTCCGTGAATTTGCCTTTTGGAACATTGGGAAGAGGGTCACGATTTGCCAGTTTCCATTCATGGAGAACCTCCTCCAATCGTGCGATGAACCTTTCCCACTCAGACGCTGTCGTGAAATCGGTGATCTCAAACACATCACCGTCTTCTTCTGCCGCCATAGTGGCCAGTTTCTCTTTAACAAAGCAAACCACAGGTCACATGACAGTTTAATACACAGGGTGTCCAACAAAACAAGGTTTGTGGACAGCTTTCTGCTTGATGACGTTTGACTGACAGATTTGTCAAGGGAATTCACTCCCACAGTCAAACAAATTATTCATGCAAAAACAAGGATTTATGAGTGCCGGACACTACTCCAAATATTGAACATTGCACGTAACGAAGCATGCCAGAAAATTTCAACAAAATAATTCATACTTTATTCGCTCTTATTTGCTACAATTTAAGAGTATTACCTGTTAAAAGTAAGTTTCTTATCATGATTTATGCCAGTTATCTCCCAGTTAATTTTGTGGACAACCATTTCCGGTGCGTTTCCTATGCTGATGAAGGTCTGGTAGGATTGTTGTGGGTACAATTCGGCTGTTTTTCACCACGAGACTCTGGCTCAAAAGACGCAATATGTTGTCTGTAACTGGCCCTGCTGGGTTCTGTAAGTATTTGTCCACTTTGTCAGGTCGTATCACGACTTGTCGCACAATAACCATGCGCTTCGTTCGGATAAACCATTTGCCCAAAAGAGGGCATAGATAAAATGACAGATAGTCTGTTGCTAAGTTGAGGAAGCACGGTATTACGATATTAAAAAGTTATAGATCGGTTATTGATGAAAGCAGAAATCATTTTAAATTCCCCGTTGCGCATATGCCTTATCGGCCCTGCAACGTAACAATCCAGATCCAGAAATTCAATTAAGATTTATAAGCTACATTATTTGACTTGAGGTATGTTTTTTTTTTCCTGCTGGGAGATGGAGGTATACATGCTTCCAAATAAAACTCTCTCTCTCTCTCTCTCTCTCTCTCTCTCTCTCTCTCTCTCTCTCTCTCTCTCTCTCTCTCTCTACCCTCGATAATAAAGATTTTTGTCTTGTCTCTCTCTCTCTCTCTCTCTCTCTCTCTCTCTCTCTCTCTCTCTCTCTCTCTCTCTCCCCCCACCCCCCTCTTTGTCTCTGGACATCTCTTTCTCTCTGTCCATCTGTCTATCCATCTTTCTCCACACGCATACACACACAACTGGCCTTCTTGATCAAGCGCCAACATTCTCCAATGGTAAGTGGATTTCTGGTTTGATTTGTTGGCTGTTTAGGCTAATTAGATTGAAATTGCACCACACTCAAGGAAATGTATTCATGTGTGTGTTTGGGTGTACTTGCAGACATGACACCTGTGAATAAGGTGTTGCTGGGAGTTTCACTGTCTTCGTCTCTGGCTCTACTGTTCCCACTGCAGCAGTACAGACACCTCTGTACTTACAGCTATGATCTTGTCATTGAACGGGGAGAGGTAGGACTACTATGTAAAGTCTGTTCAAAACTGTGTCTTAACGATTTGACAACAGTGATGATGATGAGAGTACACATTTTGTGTGTGTGTGTGTGTGCAGGCTTTGTTGTTGTTTTGTTTTTCAAGTCAAATCTACTGCAGTGGAATCATACTTTTAAGACCTCAAACATATGAGATTATAAGGCCAAAAAAAAATAGTTGTGGTTAAGGTAACATAGCCAAAAGAAATAGGGTAAGAAGGTAGGCAATCACTTTTTTTTTTTTTTACTTTTTTTTCTAATGTGTACAAATTAAACCTACTTGACAGGGAAATAAGTGTGCGACTCGAGCGCTTTCGCTTTCATTGCGTTTTCTGCACTCGTTTTCTTTTTTTTTCTTCTTTTTTTTTGACAAATGTAATAAAAAGTTAAAGGGTCGGCCCCTAAAAATAGGGTAGGTCGGGTTACCGTAACCACACCTATTTTTTTTTTTTTTTGCCTAAAAAGAAAGCGTCTAAGAATGTCGGATATATATATGAATTAACATAAACTCTGGAAAGCCAATGTCTAAAGGTGAAAAGAGGGGGATGTCTATTTAAATCAGGGGTTGCAATGGAGGGGGGGGGGGGGGGGGGGTGGAATAAGGAAGAACCAAAAGATGATTGGACATTTTATTAGTCAACTTAGTGCATGAAGCCTTCCTGTGTGTAAAACCATGAGGCAGACAGTGTTACTGTTATGAATTGATACTCATTCGAAAGCATTGGATAGTGCAGACTCCTGTGAAATGTTTATGATACAGATTATTCTGCAGAATATACTACTTTTTATTCATTTGTTTTATTTTTGTTTAGTACTGGAGACTGCTGACGTCCAAGCTGGCTTTTCTGGACATCAAAGACATCGCTCTCTGCTGCATGCTTATTTACAACTTCCGCTTCTTGGAGCGGCGTTTTGGATCTCGCAAATATATTGTAAGTATAGACTTGCATATCAGGACATTTCTGAAAACTAAATGGGAGGTAACCACTGTCCAAGTACTTGTAGGGGTTCTAAACACAGTTCTTTCCCATAGACCGTTCGGATAAGTTACTACCACGTGTTGAAAACTGTGTTAGAAATGTAGAACCGACTATAGCATTCAGCCGCCATTCACAATGGCGGCCGAAAGTCGGACCTCAACTCGTAGACCTGTTTTCAAGCGATACAGTGTTCTGGAAGCTCTACAAGAAGTGATTTATGGATTACCACACAGAAGAATACTTTTATGGGCTGTAATGTGAGTACCTGATGTTTGACACCAGTTTTAGCAGTGTTTTGTGTGGTTTTACGTGCTGCAATGTGTGTGTGTGTAAGTCCGGAAACTAATTTTTGACAAAAATGGTCATTATATCAATTTTTACTATAACAATCACAAACAAAGTCCAATGATCATGTCATCCTATAATAGCCAAGGGTATAAGCAAAACACATACCAAAGATCTAAGAGATATCTCAATAAATGATCGAGCAGTGAACAGATTAGTGAACCTACCGAAGAAAGCGAAATTTTGCCCTGGCACACAGCAATACCAAAATGCTGTTATACTGTGGTAGTAAAGGGGTTAATTATGTGGTTTTCGTGCTAGTCAGGCGAGGCGGGAGTGTAATTATTGAACGCGCTTTTTTTTTCTCCCACAATGCTGTTGACACAAATCCCACGTACGAGATACGGTTATGGGTGTACGACAAACCGAAAATGACCACGTATTACATACGGGGTGGGCAGTGAAGGGGTTAAAACTTTGGGGGCCGGGTGGCTCAGTTGGTAGAGCACTTGACTTACTGGCAGGGACGGACGTTGGTCAACTTTATGTGGAGACTCAGAGATGGTATCCATGTCCCACCCCCATGTCAACACAGTGGCATGCAAATAATAAAGTAAATGAAATGAAATGAAAAATGTAAAGCAAAAAGATATGTAATGTTTGTTTTTTGATGAAAAGGCAACAGTTTTTAAATAGGCTTGATATGTCCCTTAGATGTCAAAAATAGTACAGTAGCTTCCTTTGTAAAGCCTGCAAAATCAAGTGTTTGTTTTTCTTCGGAGGGTCAAAGATACGTTCTAGAGTTGGCAGGATAAAATTCGGTCAGTCAGGGATAATATTTGATAAGTATAATCAAAGAACTCTTTAATCCACCTTTGAGAATGTTTGTTGTTGTTTTAAGTAGCTTGTGGCTATTGATCTGTCATTGACAAGAGAGAGAAATGCTAAAGCACATCTCACCCTGACAAAATATCAGATTTTCTTTCTTTCTTTCTTTGTTCACGGGCTTAGACTCCCACGTTCACCCCTGTCTTTAGCACGAGTGGATTGTTACGTGTATGACCGTTTTTACCCCGCCATTCAGGCAGCATACGCCGATTTCGGGGGAGGCATGCTGGGTATTTTCGTGTTTCTATAACCCACCGAACTCTGACATGGATTACAGGATCTTTTCCGTGCGCACTTGGTCTTGTGCTTGCGTGTACACACGAAGGGGGTTAAGTCTCTAGCAGGTCTGCACATAAGTTGACCTGGGAGATCGGAAAAATCTCCACTCTTAACCCACCAGGCGGCAGCGACCGGGATTCGAACTCACGACCTCCCGATTAGGAGGCCGACGTCTTACCACCACGCCACTGCGCCCGTCAAAATATCAGATGATTAACTCATTAAAGCCCGCTACTAACTACAGCCGAACCAAGCCGAACTAGGTCAGCGAACGTTACACTGTGCCTGGTTCGGTGTACTAACTAGCGGCGAAATGTATCGGCAATACCAGTCATATGATTAAGAAATATCATGTGAGAAGATTCGTGATCGGTTGACAGCGTTATAGCCGTCAGTATTGTCACTCTTCAAGGATGAAAATACAAAAATATTCAACCAATGAAAAGTCAGTTCGCCAATGACGCGCCGAATGTTTGCAGGATTGTATCGGCTAACCGCGAAGGTTACAGTTGAACCAAAAAATAAGGGAATCCCCTGATTTGATGATGTTGCCGAACGTTCGCTGAACTAGTTCGGCGTGGTTCGGCTGTAGTTAGTAGCGGGCTTTAGGGAAACTTTAATGGAATTTAAAGTGGCAAGTTTTCATTGTTGTTTTTTGTTTGTAAAGATGTGTTCATTTTGCTTGGCATACATTGCAGTCATACCTGCTGGCTGTATCTGTGCTTTCAACCGTGCTTGAGATGGGAGCGCTTATTTTGTGTCACCATTTCGACATCAGCTTCACTCCATTGCCAAGCGGGCCGTAAGTGTATTATTTTGTGTGAAACTACAAGTGCGAAACTGTTCACTTGAAATTGTAAACATATGTCATCTTTGCGTAATTAGCAGTAGGCAGGTTTCACAATCTTCAATCACAGACTTCCTTTTTTTTCAACAAAATCAATCTTGACAGAGATCTTTGAAATAATGTTTTTATTAAAGCCTGACATCCTCCTGGATGGAATCAAGACAAAAACTTGTATGGAGACGCATTCTTGTCGACATAATGTGATAGCTTGTTACAGTACTCTATCAAACAAAGGGATAGACGTAAACAGAATTGGGTAACGATTTATTCAAAGAATATTGTCCAGAGGCTTTAATAAATTAAGCAATAACAATGCAAGCAAAATATCATTTCCGAGCTCAGTGAAAAAAGCAGCAAATAAGGACTAATTATGGGAATTCCGTTCTTCTGAACTGCTATTTCGCTGTGATGCACGTCATGAGCATACCTTCAAAAGTAACAATGTTAATTGCACTCCATTTCTCACTGTAAAAAAAAAGTAGAATCATTGACCAATAGAAAAAAACGAGTTTGGAATTTTTTTTGCATATTCTTGGGGAATAAATACCTGAAAATGTAACCCTACCCTCTAAATGGTGACATCATGACAGCGAAAAAAAATATACACAACAAGTCATGTGAAGTGATAATAAAACATTAAGTTGGTTTGAAACTAAAAGATCAACATTGGAATCAGGGATGAGTCATTAACAATGCTAGTGAGATTTGGCTAGCCGAAACCAGAAGACCGAGACGGGTTGCCTCCGCGAAGCATATGAACAAAACGGGCGATTTTTCTCATTTGAGCAGATTTTCACACTAAGCATGACATATATATCTGTTTATACATTGGGGTCCAGGAAATCCAAAGGATACAATGCAATAACTTTTGAATCTGTAATCAAAAGTGTTATTGTTATTTGCAATTTTTAGAATGTTATGTACCAAATTTTATAATACATTTCATAACTTGACGAAATTTAAAACAAGTCGCGTAAAGCGATATAAAAACATGTAGTCAATCTATAGGCATCAAATTGAAGGATAAACTAAAAAAAAACAGTCCGATCGGCGAGACTAAATTCAGATAGTCTCGGCTAACCATACCCGAAAACCGTCACGGATCACACTCATCTCCGCGAAGCATACTCAACCTGTTTTCTTTAATTCTGAACGCGTTTTTAAAGTAAACATAACATATATATTTTAAATCAGGAGAAGATAAGAAGTACAATGCAGTAGTGTTTGAATCTGTAATGAAATATTCGTTTTTGATGACAATTTTAATGAGCGAACTAATTCACTTATTTTCAAGCTACCTGGCTCAAATGCAATATCAAAGTCCCGACTTAATCAAAAATTACTTAACAGGTCCGCCTCAACTATCACAAAAACGGAAATGACGTCATCAAAGACTGTGGCAGAGTACCTTAACGCAGTCCTAGTATATCCACTACTGACTGAACCGTGGCATAGTACCTGGACGCAGTCCCAGTATATCCACTACAGACTGAACTGTGGCATAGTACATGGACGCTGTCCCAGTATATCCACTACAGACTGAACTGTGGCATAGTACATGGACGCTGTCCCAGTATATCCACTACAGACTGAACCTTACTGTCTTGCATTTTCTACAACAACTACTCTGCACACATAAAAAAAAAACCTCTCGCACGCACACATGCAAGTACGCACGCATCAACACTCACGCATTAACACTCACATACACACACACACACACACACACACACACACACACACATACGCTAACACAAACGAACACGTGCGCACAACGCTCGCGCGCACGCTTACACACACACACACACGCACGCACGCACGCACACACACACACACAAACGAACACGTGCGCGCAACGCTCGGCCGCACGCTCACACACACACACACACACACACACAGCTAGATAATACATCATCTGATATGTTTCCTTGTTCATATGCTTTTTTCAAGTCATAAACGTAAACAATGAATGGTTTTACTGGGATTTTGTGCAGCGTTTTGTATTATCTGCGTTGTTGTCGGATTTAAATACTCTCTCAAAAACTGGGTATCTAATCACGATCGATAAGATTTTCCCCTTTTCGATTAAAAAGTACAATGAGATTTAGTCAGAACCATAACATTATTCTTCCAAAAACACTTATTAACATCCATGTAAAAGAAACACAACTCTGTTCATCAAATTATCTCCCCCTTTGCAAGAAACGTATGGCGAAGGCACATTTCGCGCCGCGGTGCAGATGACGCAATTAACTCTCGTGACGAAACGATTGGTTCGTGACGTCGCGTCATCAACCGTTCATGAATGGCCCTTGTATGAATGGCATTCTTTCTGTTGGGATGACGTGTGAACCTCATCATTAGTGACTTGGAAAATCGGTCGGATTTAGGTATCCCCGAAGTCGGTCGGAATTGGATACACTTACCAGGCTACACTCTTCCACACTGACAGGCGCGCACGCATGTACGCACGCACATATGCAACAATAACAATGATAAAAATCAAACTTTTAAAAGCACTTGAAAGTTAATAAACAAAGCAACTATTGATTCCCTACGATTATATGATCGTGACTGGCTCTCTTTCCAAGTTGGAACGTTTTCAATCTGCTGTCTGACGTCATCAAAGTGTTGAAAAACGTACGGCAATGTCTATAAAACTCTCACTTGACCACAACATTCACAATGCAGTGCATTCAAGGATTGAAAAAAACCACTGGCGTTGATCAGACACAGTCACTGAATGTTGTTATTTTACAAATGAATCTGCTTAACATTTGGTAAGAAATGACCGTCAAAGTGCCGGGCGGTCATGAGAATTCAAGGTTTTCAGAGACAGACAGTAAATAACGTGCTCTGAAATAAACACATGCCGAAAAATTCTTTAGTCAGCCAGTTGATCATCTGCCTGACAACGGATAGGAAGTATAAAATTGGTCGCATCATGGCAATTTGCTGTGTATGGCGGTCATAGCAGACGATTTGTCTTCAGGACGGTCGTGAGAAAAAATGAGACAGACACCTTGCCCGAGTGACTAGACAGTAAATAACGTGCTCTGAAATAAACACATGCCGAAAAATTCTTTAGTCAGCCAGTTGATCATCTGCCTGACAACGGATAGGAAGTGTAAAATTGGTTGAATCATGACAATTTGCTGTGTATGGCGGTTATAGCAGACGATTTTGTCTGCAGGGCGGTCGTGAGAAAAAATGAGACAGACACCTTGCCCGAGTTACTAGACAGTAAATAACGTGCTCTGAAATGAACACATGCCGAAAAATTCTTTAGTCAGCCAGTTGATTATCTGCCTGACAACGGATAGGAAGTGTAAAATTGGTTGCATCATGACAATTTGCTGTGTATGGCGGTTATAGCGGACGATTTGTCTGCAGGGCGGTCGTGAGAAAAAATGAGACAGACACCTTGCCCGAGTGACAAAATGACCAAGCGCAAGTAGAATAAGCCGTAGTTAGCCTTTCAAAACCCTTTCATATCGTGATTTGATGGAAATTGCTACTTATTAAAAGCATGTTACGTCCAAACCTTTTAACAGCCATTCCAACTGAACAGATTTGTAATTAACGTTTTTGAGACAGACACATTTAGAAAAAAGACCGTTTACTTCACATGCGATTGTATCGACTAAACATAAACACATTCATTGTTTTTTTTAACTAAGTGTGTTCATCTATCTCTGTTCTTTGGTTTCTAATGTACTTTTAACTGGATTTCTTTGTGTGTTTTTGTACTGGTGCCTTTGTCTATTGCAATGTGGCTAAAAAGGGAAATCGTGTCTGTCTCATTTCTCACGACCGACCTACCTTTTTCGCTGGTGGGGAATACAAACTTGACTTAAATTCGATCAAAGTTTATTTTTGGCTCACGTAAGTGTAGCCTATGCGATGATAAACTTTGTCTGTCTGTGCGTGCGTATGTATGTATGTGTGTATGTCTGTGGTAGAAACTTTAACATTTCCGAGTCTATGGATTACGTCAGTCTCGGTCAAAAGTGTTCGACGTGTGTGATAGAAACTATTTGAAGACGTCACATTATGACGTAAGAGGGTTAGACGTCACGCAAAGGAATTACTGAAAGTCTCGGTCATTGTTATTGTGAGCGGGCCGAGACTTCTTGGCAGATCCAGGGTCTCGCTTTCTTGCATAGTTTCACCTATGCTTACTGTGTGTGTGTGTTTGTGTGTGTGTGTGTGTTTGTGTGTGTGTGTGTGTGTGTGTGTGTGTGTGTGTGTGTATGTGTGACGGAGTGATTGAGTTTGTGTTACTGTTTGTCGATTTCTTACGTGAGCCTTGAAGGCTTCGCCTCTTGTTCATATGTAAATTCCGAAGACATTCGACACAGACCAGTGAAAATTCACGACTCAACAAAACGAAACATTTTATTTGATATCAAAGTTAGGGACATACCCGACTCTGAAGACTGTGAAACCTGTCCCTAGATACATTGAATTCATCTTCTTTGTGAAGTTTCAACACCCAAGTTTTTTGTTAGTGTTTGATTTCGATTTGGATTAGGGAATAGCTATCTGGGTTCGGTTTACCAATGTGTCCTGCGCCATTGGCGCATACAAATCTGAAAAAGACCCATGAGAATTGCCTTCAGATGGATTTGCGTCAGTTGAAAAAGTAATGTGATGGAAATTCCGTCAATCCAAAATTTTGACCAAAACAAAATAAAAAAAATAATTTGTTTACTTGCGGCGATGTTCACAAATCTCGTTTGAACTGCAGATGCGATCCAGTTTCAGCTTTTGGTTTGACCGGAAGTACTCTTTTGTGTAAAAATACAACCCGCGTCTTGTGGTTGAAAAACTCATGGAAGTCTGACATTCGAGTCACTGAATCATTTCTCTGACAGCGAATAAAAGGCTCTATTACAAAAGTTGCAGTCTGATCGCAGTCTTTTTATGGTTTTTAACTGGTATGAAAGTGTCACTCTTTTTTTTCTTTCTTTTTTTCGGACTGTCGACATTTCATTTTGCGTTTTTGCGTGGATCTGTGGTTGGTTAAGGTGCGCCTGTTGGCCCAGATCCTCCGACTTCAGCCCTTAGGTTTCTTTCGGGGTTACCCCGCCCTTAGTTCCTGGCTCAAAAACCTAACCCTGGGAACACATGGGGGATTTCTTACCGGGGGTCCCACCCCGGGGCTAGAGCTTTTAATGCGGCTCTTACCCGCATGGTGTAACCGTCATCGGACACGTAGGGCATTTATAGGGTAGTCGGTGCCATATGCCAACCCACCCCGTCCTGGTTGAGACACCGCTAGTTGGTCCGGGACTGCTTATTCTATATTCGCAGCTGGCCCCCATATCTGGGGGCCGTTCCCCTATCCGCCACCTGGGGACCCACCGGGTTGAGGATAGTCGCCCCCCTACTGAATTGGAAGTAGTCTGTTCCCGGTCTTTTTGTAATTATAACCCAGGAGAGGCCACAAAATCACATTTAAAATGCAACAACAAAATTTCGGCTGGGGTACGATGCCCACCTGGATCCCCTAATGGGGCGCTGCCCCATATCCCGACAGGGCCTCAGTACCTAGATTGCTTCATTTGATTTACTTCTTTGGAAAAAAAGGTCAGAGGTGGGAGGGGAAGGCCAGGTGATGTCCCCCATAGGCTACCTTGTGCTTGGTAACTTTAGCTTACATGTCCCATCAGAATTTAATTGATGAGGTCAATATATTCCCAAGTGTTTTTCTCCCAGGTAAACGCACACAGATTTGTATTAGGTATGAAACTGCTCACATTCTACTGCACTTGAAGAGTAAAATCAACATTACAGTGGAACCTTCTTTTTAAGACCCCCAAATTTAAGACTCCCTCCCTTTTAAGACCATGTTTTCTCAGATTTTCTGTTTATGACCTCTGCAAATTTACCCTCATTTTAAGACTCCCTCCTCTTTAAGACCTGTTTTTTTGGGGGGAAGATTGTTGTAGGTATTAACAGGGAGGTTCCACTGTGGTAATAATCTTCAGCACAACCAGACTCTGATGAGAAATGCTGCTGTAAAATGCATAACATGGTTTTCGTGTGTGCAGGTTTTGTATGGTGTTTCCACAGTTTGTGCAATTCTTCCTTTTAATACCACGAGTGGCTGCATCAAGTATTCTCGGTGTACCGGTCACAGGAAAAACGTTCACGTACATACTGGGCTTACAGGTAAGATACTTCTCTTTTTGTATAAGTGATTTAAAAAAAAAATCCTGATAGAAATATTTTCTGACACTTAAATTTCTGAGCGCATGTAAGGGAACTATATATTTAACTCTGTAAAGCTTTGGTAAAGAAATCTATGATGCTCATACAGACATTTTGGTTTGGAATGGGTTCAATTGGCGTGTGCGAGTTTGTGTCTGTGTGCTTGTGTGTATATAAGGCTTAATATGTATATAGAGAGAAAGTGATTGTGTCTCTTGGTGTGTGTGTGTGTCTGCATGCATGTGGGTTTGTGCGTGTGTATTTGGCTGATAACATTTATGGTGATTACACAAACATGAATATAGCACTCTTACATTTGCAGGTTGCCAGTGGAACAGCAGAATACAGACTCGTAACTTTGTGTGCTGTGGTATGCCCCGTATTTCTAGTTTGATTCTGATTCTATAGGGATAATGCTCTTTTAGCATCTCTATCTTGCTCACTCTGTTTGTGTTCTAGCAGTGTATCTAAGTTTTCTGTCTCAGTCTTTCTTTCTCTCCCTCTCTTTCTCTCTCTCTCTCTCTCTCTCTCTCTCTCTCTCTCTCTCTCTCTCTCTCTAGCTCTCTCTCTCATCTCAATCTCTTTAAATCTCAATCTCTTGCATAATGATCGAAGTATTTTATTCACCGATTTAATTATTATGCAAGAAGCAGTTTGTTGAGGAGTGTATGTTTATATGTCTGCAATAGTTTAGACTTCGAATCCAGATAAAGCTTAGAACCAAACAGTACTTCAAGACCAAATATGTATAAGCAAAAAATGATTTTTCTGCTCAACTAAAATGGTATGATAACTTCTGCAGTAAATTTGAGATGATGTCATTATATATAAGAACAAGAAGAGCAAACGCTCGATCGAGTCACTTTCGCAGTTCTGAATATTATATGAGGCATCAGATGGACAGGAAGAAATTGCTATTCACAACACAATGAGTCACGTTCACATAAAATTTGAGCCCGGTCACTTTTATAGTTTCCGAGAAAAGCCCAACGTTAAGTTGTGTGTTGCCGAACAGAAAAGGCTAGTTATCTCCCTTGTTTTTCTGATAACGTTCGTAAAAGGCTACAGATGTAAATACTTTGATGTAAAGAATAATCCTACAAAGTTTCAATCACATCCGATGAACTTTGTCAAAGATATAAAATGTCTAATTTTTCCTTTGACGCTGACCTGTGACCTTGAAAAAGGTCAAAGGTCAACGAAACCATCGTTAAAGTGTAGAGGTCATTGGAGGTCACGACTAAACAAAATATGAGCCCGATCGCTTTGATAGTTTCCGAGAAAAGTCCAACGTTAAGGTGGTGTCTACGGACGGCCGGCCGGACGGACTAACACTGACCGATTACATAGAGTCACTTTTTCTCAAGTGACTCAAAAATACTGTATGGGCAAGCTTTTGGTCTGTGCTAATTGATTTAAACAATGGCGGACAGACGTTGAAATAGTCTGCCTTTCAGTAATCAAAAACTTTTTTTTTTTAAAGTGGCAGAACTTACATGTCAGTGACCAAGCCAGGGTGTCACAGAGCATGCGTTGTGCTGGGTTCTACTTTGAGAGCCTCTGGGTTTATGTGCACATATAGACATTGCAAAAGTCAGCCTCTAACTTATCAAAGTCTTTAAAAAAAAAGCAGCAAAACTTGCATGTCATGCAGTTATTACCATATATTACAAAAATCTAAGAAAATCATGTCTAAAAAAGGAGGGAGTCTTAAAATGGGGTTGATTTACAGTGGTTATGAACAGACAATCTGAACAAGCAAGGCCTTGAAATGGTGGAAGTCTTAAATTGAGGGGTCTTAAAAGGGGGGTTCTTCTGTACTTCGGTATTTCCCTGCATTCTATTTTAAAGATCCTGGTTTATTTGCAGATAGCAGGTTTGCTATGGCAGTACAACTTCTTGAAAATCCAGGGCCTGGTCTCCGTGCCAGAGTGTGTTGCACGGGTGTTCAATCAGGCAGTAGGATGGCTGCTGCAGTCTCCTAGGCCCCCGACCCTGGATACTCCGATCGGAGCAACGCTCGAGATTCAAAGACAGGAGCGGATAGAACGAATGGAGGAACAGATGCTGTCGACGGCGCTTCAAAATTCTGCTTTTGCCAACAATGGCGCTGCTGCTGCTGAAATGATGCGACCACAGCCTTTGGTAAATTTTCACACTCAATTCTTTTTCTTGTCTTTGTCTTCGTTCATGGGCTGAAACTCCCATGTTCACTCATGCTTTTGTAAGTGTGGGTTTTTACATGTATGGCCGTTTTTACCGCGCTATTTAGGCAGCCATACGCCGATTTCACAGGGGGATGTGGTACTAGCAGGTCTGCACGTAAGTTGACCTGGGAGATCGGAAAAATCTCCACCCTTAACCTACCGACCTTCCGCTTGGGAGGCCGGCGTCTTATCCACTAGGCCATTGCGCCCGTCACCAATTGCTTTATTTGCGGCACAGAATGATTGTTATTGTTGGTGTCATGCTGTGAGTGTAGTGAGAACAAACTCCTCACCTTTCCACAACCTATCGTCTTTTTCTTTTTTTGTAAACTTTTTTTTGTGTGTGCATTTTATTTTTATTTTTTTAAATTTTTTTTTAAAGATTAAATGATTATTGTTTTGTTTTAAATAGGTCTTTTCACTTTTGTGTGGTTTTGTTTTGTTTGTTTAGCTTTCATTTAAACTTGAAGTGATCAACTGCATTTTGTTTCAGAATGTGGCAAATGGTCCAGGTATATTTGGCAATTTTCTCAGGCGAGACAATTTACCACAAGACAATGTAGCAGGTATGTTATACCAAAGAACTAGAAAGAAAAGTGTTTGTGCAGATGATTGTGTTCATGTAATATGTGCCTGTCGGTGCTTAAAGGTGCATCTTACCAAAATGCTTTCATGGTTTTTGGCATGGTTGATGTTGACTCGGCGAGTAAATGCGAGAGTGATGTCTGAGTGACAAAATTGTTTGTTTTTGTTTTGTTTTTTAATTTTTGGCCATGGATAAGCTGCTAGTGGCAGATAAGCAGTTCGGAATAAAACCGATACACATTGTTGGCCATAACTGTGTTGAACAGAATTGTGTATTTTAATGTTGGACTCTTCTGCGTGTGATTGTGCATGCTCATTCCTGCTAAGCTTGTTTTAGTTCAGTAGTAGTTCATCGTTTTCTTTTGTGTCTGTTACAGAAATCCAGCATGATCAAACCTCTGCAACAGTATCAGAAGACCAAGTAAGTTGTTCTGTGAATCCTGTTTCTATAATAATGAAAAATATAAAAATGATAATCAAGACTTGTTAATTGACCCTTATCGTGAGAGCTCACGACTGTTTTGAGCACTAACAAACACCCCTGTGTCACGGTTGTTGCATGTAAAAGAACTTTTTAATTCTGGCAGAAATGCAGGTGGCTGATAACAACTAAACACACACACACGCCTGGGTAGTATACAGTGGAACCCCCCTTTTAAGACCTCCATAAATCTGAGAAAATTGGGTCTTAAAAAGGAGGGAGTCTTAAAATGGGAGTAATTTTACAGAGGCAATGAACAGAAAGTCTGAGAAAACAAGGTCTTACAAAGGAGGGAGTCTTAAATTGGGGGGGTCTTAAATGGGGGGTTCCACTGTACTGCTCTTACTGTTGCTAGCTTTCCATTGGGACCATGACCGGCACGGCTGTTCCTGGCCTGTATTTTAGTGCGAGTTAAAAATAGTCAAGGCAGAGGCTACCAACAGCTGCAGCCAGCACACTGCTAAGCTCGCTTGCTTGTTATACCCAAATGCTTCCGCGCTACACCCGAAGATGGTACTTATCAGTCTATGGCTCTGAGCGAGCCAGCACTGCTGGTTAGAGCGGTGGTGGAAAGGATGCTAAAAATAGCTCAGCCTGCCTGCAGCTAAGGAGGCAGAAATGAAGCCCTGGGAACCACTGTGGACCCACATTTGCCAGCAGTAGGATAATGTTGGTATTCGAAAGTAAGAAAGATGAAAAAGAAAGGAAAAGATAAACAAGGCAAAATGTAGTGAGATGTGCAATGGTCCAAGAAATCTTATTGTACCTCAAGGAAATTTGGTCTGTTGTATTTGGTGACAGCATGCAGCAACAGAATCGCTCTACCCAATTTTTGTGGTATGCATGTATTCGTGTTTTCAAAGACCTGAGCCTCTCACTGACCTTATTATCATAAGCTTGTGTATACATGCACACGGGAGGTGTTCGAACAACAAGGAGAATCCGCACAAAGTTGACCCTGGAAAATAAATTCCTTGCCGAACGTGGGGGTCAAACCCACGCTGAAAGTAACAACTGGTTTCATTCTAAGCAAGTGGCCCTACTGACTAATCTATCTCCCTGCCCTAAAGTATGACAATGAAATGACATTTAATCTGATGTGTTCTTCCAGGTGCAGCGCCTGACAGAAATGGGATTCAGTGACGTCAGCGTGCGACGAGCATTGAGCGTAACTAACAATGACATCAGCCAAGCCACAAACATTCTGCTGCAAGAAACGTAGCATACTACGCTGGCTGCAGTAGCTGGTTTTACTTAGACTTTTGTGAAATGAAGACCGTGCAAGATAAACGAGTCGGGACTGTTTGGATGTTTCAAGAGGAACGTGTTAGTCTGTGAAATACTTGAAGATTTGTGAAAGTATTTCGTGTTTTAGAACTTCTAACACAAGACGTTTCCTGGAAAATTTCAGAGATACTTGAGTCGGGGATTTTGTTGTCAATTATTTTTCTGTGTGGTGCGAGGCGTCCAAGATGGCGAAAGTGAAAATCTTCACAGAAAACTGTTGATTTTTATGAGGAAAAACTCTAGTGGGAGAAAAGTGTTTGTCATGAAATGAAGTACAGCAAGACATTTCAAAGGAGACAATTACATGTACGTGCATAATTATTTGAGAAATAAGTGTCATATTTCTGACACAACAGATGCTTTGTGTAATAAATTGTGCGTGTGTGTGCAGTGTACGTTGCATTGTATTCGTTTCTAAGAAACTACAATTTTAATCGGTAAAGTAATCGAAGGCAGACTTTCATGCTTATGCACAGAAATTCAACCCAATTGCTGAAACAGAATGGCTTCACAATGGCAATTTAGAGTATTTTCTGAATTGGATGGTATTAATGAAGGAAAAAAGACTTCATAATTTTCACTTAACGTTATCTTAGCCATTTTCTTTTATTAAAGATGTCAGGTTTGATGTGTAAAATCTTGTGACTTAGTAAAAGTTTGCAAGATTTTGGCAAAAGGAAAGTAAGAAAGATGAAAAAGAAAGGAAAAGATCAACAAATGTAAGCCGAATGAAGTGAGATGTGCAATGGTTCAAGAAATCCATGTAAACCTGGTTATAACAACAGATGATTTTCGGAAATAACTCCGTCAGGTTTGTATGTGTTGTGGAAGAGTGACCCTTTCTTGCAAAACGGCAGACAAACAATGAAAGGGACCAATCACTAGCGATTGGTGCACCGGAAACACGTGGAGACACACACGTTTCCGGCACACCCGGACCCCCTAGCTATTGATTAGTCCCTTCATTGTTTGTCTGCCGTTTTGCAAGAAAAGGTCACTCTCCCACAACCCATACCAACCCAACAGAGTTATTTTCGGAATTATCTATTGAAAGTAGAGGGCGAGTGATCTTTTTTCTCGCCTTTTCACTACAGTTGAACCTTCCCCGGCGACAACCTTAATAACAACCACCTGCATATGAGGACCACCCCAAAGGATCACCAACAAGTTTTTTGTCTGCATAATTCGTACAGTACTGTCCAGTTACGCGGAACCGTACACAACACAGTGGAACCGAACACAACACGGCGGAACCGCACACAACACAGCGGAACCGTACACAACACAGCGGAACCGTACACAACACAGCGGAACCGTACACAACACAGCGGAACACAGCGGAACCGTACACAACACAGCGGAACCGTACACTACACAGCGAAACTGTACACAACACAGCGGAACCATACACAACAGCGGAACCGTACACAAAACAGCGGAACCGTACACTACACAGCGAAACTGAACACAAAACAGCGGAACCGTACACTACACAGCGGAACCGTACACTACACAGCGGAACCGTACACTACACAGCGAAACTGTACACAACACAGCGGAACCGTACACAACACAGCGGAACCGTACACTACACAGCGAAACTGTACACAACACAGCGGAACCGTACACAACACAGCGGAACCGTACACAACACAGCGGAACCGTACACAGCGGAACCGTACACAACACAGCGGAACCGTACACAACACAGCGGAACCGTACACAACAGTACACAACACAGCGGAACCGTACACAACACAGCAGAACCGTACACAACACGGCGGAACCGTACACAACACAGCGGAACCGTACACAACACAGCGGAACCGTACACAACACGGCGGAACCGTACACAACACAGCGGAACCGTACACAACACAGCGGAACCTTACACAACACCGCGGAACCGTACACAACACAGCGGAACCGTACACAACACAGCGGAACCTTGCACAACGCAGCAGAACCGTACACAACACACCTGAAACAGAAAATGTTATGATGAACAATACACTGCTGTGCCTAGTCAGTTTCTCTAACCTGTGCCTGTGTGATAGTCTTGGTAATGTTTATTTGTTCAATGTGTGTTTGTGAGAGTGTGCAGACAGTGTATGAGAAAGACAGACACACGCACATAGTTAAAGACAGAATGAGAATGTGTGTGTGTGTGTGTGTGTCAGGCATGAAAATTCTCCGTATTTTCCGTATTTTTGAAAAAAATAAACCGTATTTTTTTTTATTTTCCGTATTTTTCCTTTTTTTGTTTTAAATTTTTTTTTTTTTTTTTTTCTAGTCATAGTTATAGTAAAATAGTTTTGGGGCCATGTTTGAATCCAATTTTAAGGCTCAGATAGCCCCAGATTGCAGCAAATTGCACCCTTGAAAAAACATTTTCCGGGGGAGCATGCCCCCGGACCCCCTAGAAGTCTTGGCGCTTTGCACCTGCGAAACTTGGCGCTACGCGCCTGCGAAACTTGGCGCCACGCGCCTTCGAATTTTTTTTTCAGTATTTTTTTTTTTTTCAGTTTTCATGCCTGGTGTGTGTGTGTGTGTGTGTGTCTGCACACAGGCTGCTTGATTTATCCAGTGATTTGTATCTGTGTACATGTACTCCTTTATCCTTGTATTTTTCCCTATTTCATGGCAGCATCAGTTTCTACATGTACCATAGTTTCACAACACCTTAGATATTTTTAAACATTTGAACATATCTCTTATTGAAAGGTTGTTTTTTTTTAAAATACAGGTACACAATGTTGTTCTCAGACACTGAAGACAGTAGGTCAGTTCGACCTGGATTCAAAATATATCTCGGTAAAAAAAAAGTCCTTGTCACAAAAACTAATTGTTGCGACAAAAGACATCCCCATGTGTCAAAACTTCAAACCTTCACCCAGCCTAGCTGGGGTCAGGTCAGATAATGGACCGAAGATCATGTGTCAAAACTTCAAACCTTCACCTAGCCTAGCTGGGGTCAGGTCAGATAATGGACCGAAGATCATGTGTCAAAACTTCAAACCTTCACCCAGCCTAGCTGGGGTCAGGTCAGATAATGGACCGAAGATCATGTGTCAAAACTTCAAACCTTCACCCAGCCTAGCTGGGGTCAGGTCAGATAATGGACCGAAGATCATGTGTCAAAACTTCAAACCTTCACCCAGCCTAGCTGGGGTCAGGTCAGATAATGGACCGAAGATCATGTGTCAAAACTTCAAACCTTCACCCAGCCTAGCTGGGGTCAGGTCAGACAATGGACCGAAGATCTAGGCATGGGAACAACATTGGGTACAAGTTTTACATGATAAAAGGTTTGACTGGAAATATTGAGTAGAAGATTATTAACATTTTTGTCAAATTGTGATTTTTTAAAAACTTTTTTTAATTTGCTTTTGACAATTTGTTTTTGTTGGTTTGATGTCACAGCTACGGCTTTAAAGAGGAAGATCTAGAAATGTGTTCTTATTCTGTCTGTGTCTGTGTGTCTGTCTGTCATGTGTGTGTATATGTGGCTTTCAATTCTTTCTTTCTTTATTTGGTGTTTAACGACGTTTTCAACCATTCAAGGTTATATCGCGACGGGGAAAGGGGGGAGATGGGATAGGGGAAAGGGGGCAGATGGGATAGAGCCACTTGTTAATTGTTTCTTGTTCACAAAAGCACCAATCAAAAAATTGCTCCAGGGGCCTGCAACGTAGTACAACACATGACCTTACTGGGAGAATGCAAGTTTCCAGTACAAAGGACCCAACATTTCCTACATACCGCCTGACCAAAATCTTTACAAACACTGACCATATTCTATACAAGAAACACTTAACAAGGGTAAAAGGAGAAACAGAATCTGTTAGTTGCCTCCCACGACATGCTGGGTAGCATCGGGTAAATTCTTTCTCGTCCCAACCAATATGGGACTCCCCCTAACCCGCGGGGGGTGGCTTTCAATTCAAAGACCTAGAAGCACATTGGTCACTGTGTGTTTGTGTGTGTGTGTGTGTTTTAAACAAATGCAATCATCTGCAAACACAACTATGTGTAAGTGTGTGTGTGTGTGTGTGTGTGTGTGTGTGTGAATGCGCGCAGAGGAGATTTCATGTGTTTTGTGACATCATTATTATTCATAAGAACACAAAACATGTTTTTTTTCCGAATCTTTCCATTTCAATACATGCGGTTCATTTCCTATCAGTACAGAACCAGCATGATCTTCTGCACATAGGCAGATGATTGTCACATGCAATTGTGGTTGGTTTTTCTATAATTTGTGAGTATTTAAACAAACATACCATAAAAGGCTTTAAAATTTAAAGAAACCTTTCAAACAGTTAAAACTGCAACAGCAAAAAAGCTCTACAATGGCATTAAAGGCACAGTAAGCCTCCCGTAAACCATCACAGATACTGTCAGGCTTTTACACACAGTACAAACACTCTTCCATTTGAACGCTCACCAAACAGGAACATCCTAGGTGCCCTCCGTAAAGAGCGAGCAATTTTCAAAGAATTTATTTTTGTGTGGTTTATCTTACCCCTGAGCTATCGTGAACCCGTGTGATCCAGTTTCCCTTTTTCACAATGTAGTCGTCAGTTAGTAATTTGAATGTGACTCGCTGTGAGCTTATCTGCAATAGCACGTTATTAAGTACCTCTGACTATATGCACGAAACAAATGGCTGTGGTTCACAAGAACTCTAGCGATGGCATTTGACTGTTCTGAGGAACTAAACCGTCGACCCCCCGCGGGTTAGGGGGAAGAATTTACCCGATGCTCCCCAGCATGTCGTAAGAGGCGACTAACGGATTCTGTTTCTCTTTTTACCCTTGCTTTTGTGAACAAGAAAAAATTGACAAGTGCCAGGCTCTATCCCATCTCCTCCCTTTCCCCGTCGCGATATAACCTTCGTGGTTGAAAACGACGTTACACCAAATAAAGTAAAAGTAAAGTACGAGAACCACGACCTTGCGTGACCCTGCTTCCGGGCTTTTCTTTTTTCAAACTTTCAAAACTTCAAATTGTACTGATCTTGTCTTGATGAAAAAAGAATGTTTGTGTGACAAGCTGTCAATTTATTATTTATTATATTTTAAAAGTTAGGTCTCGCGCCAAAACGGACCACGGTCCGGTTGTCTCTGACACAATCCGCAAAATTAATTCTTTGAAAATTGCTCGCTCTTTACGTAGGGCACCTAGGATGTTCCTGTTTGGTGAGCGTTCAAATGGAAGGGTGTTTGTACTTTGTGTAAAAGCCTGACAGTATCTGTGATGCTTTACGGAGGCTTACTGTGCCTTTAAGAGTGAACCTTCTAAAAACAACAGACCCCCACCCCCAACAAAATGAAAAATTTAAAGTCATGCAATTGCCCTTCAAGTGTATTACAGACATGTATTACAGCCTCTTTCACTAATGCTCTGCAGCTATCATCTGAGTGCAAAAATACATGCCACAACACACTGATCGATATGTGCTAAACAAAAATACACAAAATGAAAATATGAATTCTATTGTCACGAAACAATTTAAAAAAAATCATCTATCATAAACCCCCCCGCGGGTTAGGGGGAAGAATTTACCCGATGCTCCCCAGCATGTCGTAAGAGGCGACTAACGGATTCTGTTTCTCCTTTTACCCTTAAGTGTTTCTTGTATAGAATATAGTCAATGTTTGTAAAGATTTTAGTCAAGCAGTATGTAAGAAATGTTAAGTCCTTTGTACTGGAAACTTGCATTCTCCCAGTAAGGTCATATATTGTACTACGTTGCAAGCCCCTGGAGCAATTTTTTGATTAGTGCTTTTGTGAACAAGAAACAATTAACAAGTGGCTCTATCCCATCTCCCCCCCTTTCCCTGTCGCGATATAACCTTCGTGGTTGAAAACGACGTTAAACACCAAATAAGAAAGAAAAGAAAGATCTATCATAAAAATGCAAAACAAGAACTCATGCAATTCATCACCAAACAAATCATTTATTACAAAACAAAAGAAACAACAAAAAAATAATCGTTATCCCATAACAAAGGGGGAAAAGCACTGACAATGTTATCTCAACTGTAGAGACCCCAGAAAATAATCATAGCCCAAGAAAACAGAATAACAGAAGTGGTAATAAATAGAAATAAGTGAACACAACACTTCTGGAACAAGGTTTTCACTGTCACTGTCAGCTGTACAATGCCCGTTATCAAATAAACAAACAAGCAAAAGTTGCAACCACCTAACATATATCATGTAGTTGTACACTACAAATGTATATTGCACTGTCTAACTACAGTAAGTGTATTCTATACATGTACGTCAACAACCAACCATCATTTCTGTTCACAATGAGGGATTATTTGATAACTGAAGAACAACAAATGATCAATTACGGTACTGGGACTATAAGGCGCTTGTTATATAGGGCGCAACCCCCACTTTTGGGGTAAAATTGAGAAAAAACATCACATTAGGCGCTTCCGGTCTATAAGCCGCACATCAAAGGAAGAATACAGAGTGGAAATATATTTGTGCTCTGTGTATGCGGCGAGATCAAAGGCATGTCCATTGTAATAGCTGGGTGGCCTTGTTTATAGACACTGACCTTCTTCCCCTGGGCCAACGACCCAGTTTTAGCTATGAGAGGTGGTTCCCCTTTCATATCTGAGAGCGGAAACACTTCCTGCACCGGGGTCAGTGACCGAGTTTAACCTATGGGGCGTTTCTTGATGTTTTGAGAGGAAACTTGGCCAGGGTAGTACCTAGTAGCTGAAACATGCATTATAACAAGTTGTTTGACTGGTACTGAGGCGGTCTCTTTGATGTCTGAGATGAAACTTGGCCAGGGATTTCTATTTTAACAATACATAGGGCGCTTCCGTTCAATAAGCCGCAGGGGTCAAGATTGAAAAAAAAAGTTGCGCCTTATTGTCCGTAAAATACGGTAGCAAATCATCAATAAGTCCCATTTTGGTCTGGGTTTTATTTATCAAATGTCACACAAAACATTTTTTAAAGGTTACCAATTGCTTTGAGTTTTGATTCATACATGAAAAACCCCAAAAATTGCTCTTTAAAATGTATCTCTCATAGATTAACTCTGACCCCATCCTTCATCCACTATCCACAAAGTCCTAAGATTCAATTTGATATGGAAATGTGTTAGAACTAACAGAAATTTAGAAGAAAAAATACAAGTAGGTACATTTATTTTTTTCAAGAAAAAGAAGACAACATGTAACAAACATAACTTTGCAAGACACTGCAAACCACAACTCCATGCATTTTGTATTACATGTACATGTATGTACTTTGATCTGGCTTCAAGTTTGGAATTTGTTGGTTCTTTCCAAAAAAACAAAAACAAAACTTTTTTTTTTGGGGGGGGGGCATTTGAGTTAACTCATTTCCTCTTTGATTTTCACAGAGAGGGCGGAGAGGGGATGAAGGGCATAATAAACTTAAGCCGTCTGCAGTTACACATTATAGTCAAGTCAAGTCAAGTCAAATTTTTATTTCTAGAAACCCCATGAAAAAAAATACAAAAAAAATACAAGAACAATAAAGAGAGGAATGCAGGTTGTTCCATCAATATATACACATAAACTAGTTCCGTTGAAAAAAATAAAATATAAAATAACTTGTTTTACAATGTGGAAATCAAATCTCCAAAATAATCGTTCTCGTTCATTCCTACGTAACATTACGTGGGAATAAACAACTCCATCAAGTCTATAGATAAATAAACTGCATACCCGTTATAGTCAAACCTGCCCTGCAGTGACCTCTTCATTACATGTAGCTTATAATAAACCAGAGGTGCTAGACGTTGCTCACATAACTCTACATTTTCTCAACGGATTTGCACGAACCTTGTGAATGAATCCTGAGGCTTTGATATTTACCGAATATCTTATTTTAATTAACATAAGAGTGTCATATCTGGTACATGCCCAAAAGTCATCTTCATGAACAGAGGTGATGGTCCGACATCGCTAAAAATACAAACCTCAACATTTTCTCAAAGGATTGGCATGAATCTTGAGAACGATCAAGTCCCGAAACCTCAACATTTTCTCAAAGGATTGGCATGAATCTTGAGAACGATCAAGTCCCGAAACCTCAACATTTTCTCAAAGGATTGGCATGAATCTTGAGAACGATCAAGTCCCGAAACCTTGTAATTTACAGAATATTCTCAATTTACATAAACATTTCACATATATGTCATGTAACAGTTCTGTTTCAACCACACGGATAAACTCGGTCTGCTACTTTCTCCTCAGCCAATACCAAGAGCAAATCACAGCCTTTGACCAGTCAACTGTGTCGAGTCCTGAAGCGTATCCCAGCCATCCTTGGACAATGAACTCAGGTCTGATCCCTCCCTCAGGAGTTCCTTGCTGTCATCTTCATCCTGATTGGCTGTGTTTTCGGTATCCACGACAACATTCTCTTCCTGGCTTGACGTCAGGGACAGGTAGTAGTAGATACGTTCCACGAACAGGTACGTGCCCATAAAGCACATAGGGCCTGCAGACAAATTTTAAGTCAATAAATCAATTAATCAAATCCATCCATCAATAAATACATATCTTTGCACAGAGTTTTAATGGGAATGTTCCCCGGATCCGCTAATTTTAACGGTTAAGATGTCATGTGAAGATGTGACCAGGGGACGCTCACTGAAGTACATGTAGGTCAAAATTTAGTGTTGCACTCTAAACTCTGATCAAAGGTGAACGTGAGAGTAAAAAGATCAGACTCACAGAAGAAGAAGAATTAAGAAGTATATAAACAAAAGTCAATAAATAAGGGAATTTTAAAAAGGGTTAAAAATGTAACAGAATTCACAGCTTTTGCTTTGATTTTTCCTTCGTTAAAATTTGTTGTGTGGTTTTCTAAGAATTAGCAGCCTGTTTCTGTGACTCTCTATTCCTTTTTCCTTCCATATCTGAGTGAGTAAGTAACTCTCTCTCTCTCTCTCTCTCTCTCTCTCTCTCTCTCTCTCTCTCTCTCTCTCTCTCTCTCTCTCTCTCTCT
>NC_090257.1:24227262-24254762 GCF_037325665.1 Littorina saxatilis
TACCGTGCATTCAATAACATGACTTTTACGTCATTGTCATTGTCTTGGTGTACACATAGACATAACCGAGTCTTTTTATATACGTCATAAGTTGAGGCGACATTCCAGAAATACATTATGTAACACATTGTGCTAATTTTTTCTGGATCATTGAATTATAGTGTGTTTTGGTGTTGACGGAAAGTTTTGATCTTTGTTTAACAACACAATGTTTAACAACAACAAAAGTGACAACATCATCATCAACAACAAAAACTATGAACAAATGCAACATCAACAACTACAACGTAACTCACATCAATAGATCTACACCAAATGAAACAATGACAATGTTGATTATGCTTAGTTACTAGACAAACATACACCAATGGGTGGGAAGAACAATGTCAATTTTGACACGATCAAAAACGGCACATTGCCTTGAAATTATTGAAAATAAGAAAGATCCAGATCAAATAACTTTTCGCTGTGATAAATTCTACTATCCTTTCTGGAAAGCTGTTCTGATACAGGTATGTCACGGATCTACCTTCAAAAGGCTTCTCAACATCCTGGAAAGATTATCACCGAGAAAATGGGCATATGATACCATATTGTCCTTGTCTTATAATGATGATAAGATATCTTTAAATCAGGAGTCTGTGGAAAGTGTAGCACAGTCTACAATTAGACTGGATCATGATGGCTCTAAACTCTTGGTTATGCATATTTATGACAACCAGAACATTTTGTTTCAAGGGAAAAAATGCCGTCAATGGATTGCAGAGGATTTTGAAAAATTACAGACAATTGTACATGTACTTGCTGACACCTCAAAAACTGCTACAGACAATGATCTGACAAAAGTCTGGAAAATGACAAGCCTCATCTCACCTCCAGTTTCTGATAAAGAAGAAAATTCGTGCAACTCATACAACCTACTGGATAAAATCCTCAACCAAAACAACGAGGAAGAAATCATATCTTACCAAAATGCTCTCACTGACACCAACATCAACGACACTTCTGTTGAAGACACTTCTGGTAGTTGCAATGTAAACACATACAATATGCCAGAAGTAACAGCTATTAACAATGAATCTGCTTCTAATTGTAATGAGATCATTGACGACAGCAACAAAGAAACCAATACAAGTAAAACTCCTCTTGTTTCTGAAACCAGCATCTTCGTGCCTTCGAACGAAGAGCTTTATGATCTGGTGCTTCAGCTCCAAAGTGATTTGCTTGACTCACAAACGAGATCAGACAGAAAAGCAAAAGCCGAAAGGCAATACTACAGTGCAGAAATAGAAGAATTAAAGGGAGAAAACATGAGAATAAAACAGGAACTAGAATCAATAAATAAAAAGAATCAATCATTGCATAATAAAATTCTTGACTTGAAAAAAACTCAGCTTTCTGCTACCAAAAATACCAAAGTCAAGTCTTCCGTGACTGCTTCAAACGAGCAGCCTCCAACCCCCTCTCCCGTCTTATTGGAACATCTCCAGTCCCCTAGTTGCTCTACTAACCTGTCAAACGAAAGTACGGCTGTGATTTCGATGTCTACATGTGATGAACATCAATCTGACGGTGAGTGGCCTGAGCTGTCATCAATAGAGTCTGACACTTCCACCCTCATCATTGGTGACTCAGTTGTGTCAGGCCTCCATCAGGCAAAGATGCACATTGACAATGAAAAATCACAAGTATTGTCTCTTTCTGGCCTTGACAGAGAACAACTTATTGGGCTCCTAAAAGGAACAGCAATACATCCCAACGTCACCACAGTTGTCCTGCATGTAGGGATCAACGACTGCAAGCGTGGTGGCGTCCTTGGAAAAGGAGCATGGCGCTCGATCATTGCACACACTCGGCGCTGTTTTCCAAAAGCAAGATTAATCATGTCTTCAATATTGCCCCACCGAGATCAACATGAACATATCACAGCATGTATAAATGAATCAAACGACAACTTAATGCAGCTCTGTCATCAACAGCACATTGATCTTGTCAACAATGACGTCAGCTTTTTCACCATACGAGGGGACATCAAAACAAGATGGATGAGGGATGCTCTACACCCCAACAACAGAGGGACAAGTGCCTTAGCTATCAACATCAAGCGTAGTTTCTCTGGCAACATCCCTGAAAACAAACATTCAACAACATCAAGACAATATCATAATGATGTTGGACGATCAGAAAAACGAGGAAACGATGATATATCATCATGGTGTGATAAGACCCAACCACGTCCTCAAAGGCAAGCGACTGCATCATTTGTTGGACGTCACTACGGACCCAAAACTTCAGGCCCGCCACAATACCAACAACCTCCAGGTCAAGTTCCTCAACCTTTAATGGCATTGTCAACTGCTCCGGGAGTCAGCCAACAACCGGGTGTACATGTATTTGCTGAGCCCCACCCTCGGATCAGTGCAAGAAACCTGGATCAGCACCTCGGATGGCACTCACAGGAACAAAAACCTCCTCTCTTCCATTTCCCTAATATGCCACGTCAACAGCTGCCAGAATTGTATAGACCTGAACATATGTCTCTGCATCAACAGAGCATGAGATCAGAGGCTCTGAGTGCCCTCGACAAAAAGTTAATGTTTGATCTACTATCTAGAGCACTATCTTCCATTTAAACCCAGCGGTGTGCATCTGTGTCGCTTTTTGCAATATCAGTTATTGTGTTAGGATATAAACGGTTTCGTTTTAACCGAAGTCCTGAGTCTGAGACAGCTGCCTCTTTTCAAATAACCTTGTAAGTTAATTGTGTTCATTCTGTATAAATATGCGTTCCAAAAGTGGATTAAACATTGGACACGTGAACGTCTATCACTTGGGGAACAAACTGCATGATGTCAGTTTACTTCTCAATACGTCACCATCGCTTCATCTACTTGGGTTAACAGAGACAAGACTGTCAAACCTAAAGCATAATGATGATTCTGTTGAGATTCAAAATTATTCTTTTATAAGACGTGATGCTGCTCATCCAAATCACACGGGAATCGGTGTTTATGTGCACAACGATTGTTTTCATGTTGTGAAACGCCGGCATGACCTTGAACCACAGAGTGTAGAGTGTATTTGGCTAGAAGTAAGGCCAAACAATTCATCTCCTATTCTAGTTGGATTCTTATACAGAAATCCCGCCTGCACGGATGAATGGTTTGATGACTTTATAGATATGATGGACAAAGTCAACGTGTGCAATTGTAATATGCTATTATTGGGAGACTTTAATATTAACATGTTAGTAAACCAGTCTCAATGGATTGACAAAACTGAATCGCTAGGTATTACTCAACTTATAAAAGAGCCCACAAGAGTAACTAGCATGTCTTCAACTCTTCTGGATCATATATACACGAACAATGATAGCATGGTTCTAAATGCTTCAACATCTAATATTTGCATGAGTGACCACAAACCGATCACGTGCACTTGGTCGTGTAAACGACCAAAGGTAATGTCAAAAGGTCATACCTATATCACGTATAGATGTTTTAAAAAATTTGACAAGTCTGCGTTTTTACTTGACTTAAGTTTGGCAAATTTCCAATTGGTGTCAAATTGTGTTGATCCTGAAGAAACTGCATTGTTATTTGTCAGAACATTATTATCTGTTGTTGACAGACATGCTCCAATCCGCAGGAAAAGAGTTAAATTTTCGACTGTACCGAACTGGATGACAGGTGAAATTAAAGATGCTATGTTAGTTCGAGATTTTCTAAAAAAAATTAAACAGTTTGAACTTTACAAAAAAATGCGAAACAAAATTTCTGAATTGGTGAAACTTGCAAAAAAGAAATATTTTCAAAATCTTATAAGCGATAAAAATGACATATGTCAAATTTGGCGTGCAATGAATGAACTGACTAGTAAATCACGCAAAGCCCCATCCTGTATTAATCCTAATATAACTGCTGATGATTGTAATAGTTACTTTCTATCTATGACCGACAATGTTCTTGATTCCTCAGCCAGTTCTGATCAGATTGGCTATAAGGTGCCTGAAGTACTCAGTCAATTTTGTAATGAGAAACTTTTGCCATCTGACTCGTTTGATATACCTGTAATCACAGTCGTTGAAGTTGGTGCACTAATTTCTAAACTAAATAACAAAAAAACAATGGACACAAACAATCTTAATTCACAAATTGTAAAAATGTCACTTCCTTATATTGTAAACAGTTTAACCCATGTATACAATCTCTCTATCAGGAAGAATGTCTTCCCATCAGTGTTTAAAACGGCTAAAGTTATTCCAATACCAAAGTCAAAAGACACCGATAGCCTTGACAACTACAGACCGATATCTATTCTCTCTATACTGTCTAAACCCCTGGAAAAGCATATACACACCCATCTCCTTAAATATGTTGAAGAAAACAATATTTTTCATCCTTATCAATCAGGTTTTCGTCCTAAACATTCATGTCATACTGCCCTTACCCGGCTCTGTGATACCTGGCTAAAAGCAATAAACAATCGTGAAATGGTTGGAGCGGTATTCCTTGATCTCAGGAAAGCATTTGACTTAGTTGATCACGCTATTTTGTTAGACAAATTACTTATTTACCTGCAAAATAGCTCATCTGTGTCCTTTTTTACATCATATCTGTCAGATAGGAAACAAGCAGTCTACCTAAACGGTTCATATTCATCACAAGGCACTGTAAAATGTGGAGTCCCACAAGGTTCTATCCTTGGTCCCTTACTGTTTGGACTATACATTAATGATTTACCATTACACCTCAAACAAGAAAATGCTGTACTTGATCTTTTTGCGGATGACTCAACACTTCACAGCAGTAATACAGATATAAATCTCATAAGAAAAGTACTCCAAGAAAGTATAGCAAATATTAATGATTGGTGTAATTGTAACAGAATGGCACTGCATCCTAAGAAAACAAAAAGCATGTTAATAACCACAAGACAAAAACACCAGCGCCAGCCTCTGAGCCTTGATCTTATGCATGGTACAGTTAGCATTGCTCAAGTCCATCAACACCGTGTGCTTGGAGTTGTAATTGATGATGAACTTAACTGGCGCTCTCACATTGATACAGTTTATAAACGAGTTTCTAGGAATCTTTTCTTACTTAACAAGCTCTGGTGCGTTGTTTCTGTGGATGCCCTCAAAATGTTTTTCCACGCACACTGTCTCTCTCACATTTGCTATGCATCTATCTGGTGCAATGCCAGTGATGTTCATATAAAGAAAATAAACACACTTCACAAGAGAGGTGTAAAGTTATTAAACCGAGATCCCAATATGACTACTCAAGAAAAATACACTCAACTGAACATTCTTCCGTTACATCAGCAGTTCTTTTTAAATGCTAGTGTTTTCATGTTCAAAATGTACCACCATGAAACACCTTCATACATCCAAGACCTGTTTGAGCGTCCTCCTGGTAGAGCGAGGCTTTTGAATTATACGCTACCGCTCCCACGCATTGATTTGTATAAATCTAGTTTATCCTACTGGGGATCGCTTGTGTGGAATATACTTCCAATGTACTGTAAAACATGTCAAACCCTTTCATATTTTAAAACAAATGTTCGAAAATATCTTTGTCAAAAATAATTCTCTCCCTACATTTTAAAATCATAACTGTTACTGCATAACATATTAATCATCATTTTATTAATCAATGAACCACGTTATTATAACTAGTGTTTTGTTAGTTTTAACCTGATTACAAATTCTTAGTTAATTAGTTATTCGTTTGGCTGTTCAATACATGTTATATAAATATATAATTGTAATGTATAATGTCATGTATGTCTAAAAGGGACAGGTTGGAAGATTAGGCATTGCCTAAAACCTTTATCCCTTTGTATTAAAGTTTTGAATCTGAATCTGAATCTGAATCTCTCTCTCTCTCTCTCTCTCACCTACACCCACACACATACACTCTCTAACATGATCAATTAATATCCTTACAACTTACCAGTGAGGAGAAAGAGGACCGTGGCAACGATGAAATTATAACCAAAGAAGAGTGCAGTACTGGCCCAGCCTGTCATTTCCAGTTTTTGAACGAAGAAATAGATGGTGTAAAGAAAGTAGTAAACTGATAGTCCAACACCTGCCAGCATTGGCTTCCACCACCATTTGTAGTTCTGACCAAAGACAAAAACAAACAAAACCGAGATGTAAATTATACTGGTCAATTATTGCAAAACTAACAACACAATCGGCACTGAATAGTAAAGATGCAGCATTACTATTCCTGGTCTGCATTTTAGTGCGAGTTAAAAATAGTCAAGGCAAAGGCTACCAACAGCTGCAGCCAGCACACTGCTAAGCTCGCTTGCTTGTTATACCCAAATGCTTCCGCGCTACACCGGAAGATGGTACTCATCAGTGTATGCACCGCTCTGAGCAAGGCAGCACTGCTGTGTAGAGAGGTGGTGGAAAGGATGCTAAAAATAGCTCAGCCTGCCTGCAGCTAAGGAGGCAGAAATGAAGCCCTGGGAATAGCTGTGACAGGTGAAATTGCCCTGACGATCGAACACCTCTGGATAACAACCACCTGCCCATTACAACCGCCCCAAACGATAACAGGCGAGTTTCTTTTCTATATTATTCACATTTTCATAGCAACCATCTGTCTATAACAGCCAGTTTTGGTTCGGCCTATTTGGGTGGTGGTTTAAGACAGGCTTAACTTCATAAACCATTGTTGACGGACAATTGCATACATATATATACTAAAACCCAAAACGTTCTCAACGGATTTGCACTCATCTCTAGAATGGGTCCAGGGGCTTTGATATTAATGAAAAACTGTAAATTTATGTGAAAACTCATGTCTGAAAATCTTAATCAAACGAGGCAGAGTGCTAGTTTAAGATCTGAAAAACATAGGAACAGAAGCGCTCTAAATGCATACAACATGAGCAACAATCTCACGGCACCTGAGAGAATAACAATTTGCAATGAACAAGCGATTGAGTCACTCCTCTTGTTATATTCTCTCAGGTGCCAGGAGATTGGTTCCGCAAATTAAAGTCTCACCTACTCGTGTTGCACATGCTGTCTGACTTTAGAGCACTTACTTCCCTTGTTTTCTCAGAAACATGTCTGGAAATGTCTGTAGCGACAGAACATTCAGGTTCCCTGCTGGGGCGGGGACGTAGCTCAGTTGGTAGCGCGCTGGCTTTGTAGCCAGTTGGTCACTATCAGCGTGGGTTCGATCCCCACGTTCGGCGAGAGATTTATTTCTCGGAGTCAACTTTGTGCAGAATCTCTTCGGTGTCCGAACACCCCCGTGTGCACACATGCGCACGAAAAAGATCCCACGTTCACAGCGGAAGTCTCAGGGCTTGGAAAACACGAAGACACGCATGCATCATCTCTCGTCTCCGATTATCATGATCGTATTTCGATACTTTGACGAGACAAACCCAATGCTGGTGTGTCGAAGAAGACAGCCACAGCGGGCTTGTTCGAATCAAAGTATCACACCATATCTTCAACGTATTACCAATACCTGTCCCAATATAGACCAGTTAGTCTAAGAGGACGTTAAACCCTAATAGTCAGGTTCCCTGCACATATAACATACTCACCTGATTGCACAGCTGAAGGAAGCAGGCGTAGCAGGAGATACACACAGCGATGACAATGGTGGCAAAGAGGACCACCATCAGACAACCGCTGGCGTGAAAGTATTGAACAAACCTGAAACATTTAGCATATGCGTATGTATACCATTTTGCACGAATTTTATGTACAGTGGAACACCCCCCCCCCCCCCCCCCCTTTTTGAGACCTAAAACAATCTGAGAAAATCAGGTCTTAAAAAGGAGGGAGTCTTCTTCTTCTTCTTCTTCAGTGTTCCAGAATTTTCTGGTTACGTGTGAGCTCGTTTGCCCATTTGGGTTCCCCACACTATACTCTGAGAGCATAGTCAGCTCACTCCGCTTTCGTTGAGTAGGCATGCTGGGTATTTTCATGTTTCCATAACTCACCGAACTCTGACATGAATTACAGGATCTTTTCCGTGCGCACCAGGTCTTGTGCTTGCGTGTACACACGAAGGGGATTAAGTCACTAGCAGGTCTGCACATAAGTTGACCTGGGAGATCGGAAAAATCTCCACTCTTAACCCACCAGGCGGCAGCGACCGGGATTCGAACACACGACCTTCCGATTAGGAGGCCGACATCTTACCACCACGCCACAGCGCCCGTCGGAGGGAGTCTTAAATTGGAGGTAAATTTAGTTTTAATTTACAGAGGTTATGAACAAAAAATCTGAAAAAGCAAGGCCTTAAAAAGGAGGGAGTCTTAAACTGGGGGTCTGAAAAAGGGGGTTCCACTGTACAGTTGAAGGCATCTACAGACCTGGGAACCCATGTTTTGCACTTGGAGTATTCTCAAACAAACTTGGCGTATTTTCAGATAAATGAGTGTACCCCACACAACATTTGAACATCCATGATTCAAACATGGTTCGCACGCGTCCGTTGCGCCGTTAACTAAGTTTACCAATACATTTCAAACAATTGCATTTTTCAATGTTTAATGACAAAAGCTGTAATCATTGATCAAATGCAGAGTTATCCAGTTATTTTTAATCATTAATATAAACAGTGCCCCAGTAAATATACAGGAGTGACAGGGATGCGCTTGTGAAGAAAAGTAGTCTAGGAATTTTTCTCGTCGTATTATTTTTCACCGACCGTACTGATCGTATTTTAGACAATCAGGCGTGCAAAATACGGCGAAATCGTATGGGTTCCCAGGTCTGCATCTATAAAGACCACCCAAGGGGCCAACCAAAACTGGGCAGACCTATAGGTTTCATATAAAACCTATTATTGAAAGCGATTTTCTCATGAGACCTAAAGGTCCATTAAGTACAGGAGCTCGCGATGCGGATGGAAAAGTGAATCATACAGATCAATCAATCAATCAAATAATCAATCAATCAATCAATCAATCAATCAATCAATCAATCAATCAATCAATCAATATTCCTCTCCCATTCACCCGTTCACACACACACACACACACACACAGTGACACAAACAGACTAACCAAACACTGCTAAGACAGAAGAAGGCAGGAATAAAGATGGCAGAAAAGGGCAGTATCCCCTCAATAAGCACCAGAACTCCAGCCCACATGTAGCGGGGCTGTTTGGGAATCGGTGGCGGTGGACTCTCATCAGCGTTTTTAAGCTGAAATATGAACACATTTTGTTGTTTCTCTTTGAAGGATGTTGTACTTAATCAACAGGATGGATAGTTTAAGATGCCTATATTAAAAAAAATGCAATCAGCGTGCAAACAAATCTAAATATGCAAGTATACCAGCATATGCAGGCAGTATAAGGTGAACGAAGCATTATAAAGTTCTCTCCGAAACAGCAAAAAAGTTAATTTCAACCATATTGGTCACCCTCACCACCTTCATTCTGTGCGCTGAGCAGCTGGCCACCAGCGACTTATCTATCATTTTGTGAGAACGGGTCATGTATGCTCTACCCCTCCTCACACACACACACACCTAAACACTCATACATACACTCATGCATGCAGGCAGTTGCACACAAACATAAACTACCATGCAAAAACACACACACGCACAAACACACATGCAAACACACACTCACACACACACACACATGAAAGCACACACACACACGCACGCACACACAAACACACACACACACAAACATCCTTCTTCACACACACACACACACACACACACACACACACACACACACACACACACACACACACACACACACACTCTCTCCTACGCATGGTCACACACACACACACACACATACACACAAACACACACACAAGCACACTCCCAACCCCATAACCCCCCCCACACACACACACACACACACACACACACACACACACCACTCAGACTTATAACCAAACTCACATGTTCACCACGCTGATTCACAAGTGTCGTCAAGGCAAAGGAAAGCCAGCCTCCGACAAGCGTGCAAGGTACCGGCAGACACACCATGAGGAGAAACACCCTCGACAGGCTCCACACGTCCAGCGCACTGCTGCTCCCTTCCTCCCAGTGGATCAGATTCAGGCCAAGAAATATGCTGAACAGCAGTCTGAATGAAAAAAAAGTTGAACAAAGTGAGATTACAATAATAAAGTGCAACCCCCCTTTTAATTCAAGAATCACTCCTCTTTAAGTCCCTGTTTTCCCAGACTTTGCAAATTTACCCCTGTTTTAAGACCTGATTTTCTGACATTTTTTGAGGTCTTAAAAGGGGGGGTGGGGGGGGGAAGGTTCCCCTGTATAATAGAAACCCCCACCGCCCTTTTATGATTGCAAAAAAACTTGAAAAAATCAGGTCTTAAACAAGTCGCGTAAGGCAAAAATACAACATTTAGTCAAGCTGTAGCATCATAAGTCCACCGCTCGTGGCAAAGGCAGTGAAATTGACAAGAAGAGCGGGGTAGTAGTTGCGCTGAGAAGGATAGCACGCTTTTCTGTACCTCTCTTCGTTTTAACTTTCTGAGCGTGTTTTTAATCCAAACATATTATACCTATATGTTTTTGGAATCAGGAACCAACAAGAAATAAGATGAAAGTGTTTTTAAATTGATTTCGAAAATTTTATTTTGATCATAATTTTTATATTTTTAATTTTCAGAGCTTGTTTTTAATCCAAATATAATATATTTATATGTTTTTGGAATCAGAAAATTATGAAGAATAAGATGAACGTAAATTTGGATCGTTTTATAAAAAAAAAATATTTTTTACAATTTTCAGATTTTTAATGACCAAAGTCATTAATTAATTTTTAAGCCACCAAGCTGAAATGCAATACCGAAGTCCGGCCTTTGTCGAAGATTGCTTGGCCAAAATTTCAATCAATTTGATTGAAAAATGAGGGTGTGACAACTTTTACAAAAAGCCGGATATGACGTCATCAAAGGTATTTATCGAAAAAAAGAAAAAAACGTCCGGGGATATCATTCCCAGGAACTCTCATGTCAAATTTCATAAAGATCGGTCCAGTAGTTTGGTCTGAATCGCTCTACACACACACACGCACAGACAGACACACACACACACACACACACACACACCACGACCTTCGTCTCGATTCCCCCTCTATGTTAAAACATTTAGTCAAAACTTGACTAAATGTAAAAAGGAGGTAAATTCAGCATGACAGACCGAAAAACTGACACAGACCGACAGAGAGAAAAAGAGAAATGGGTGATGGGTGAGGAGAATTATGAGTTGGAAAAAGAGGTCATGAATTTGCCACAATTACACACTCATGCACACACACACACACACACATGACGCACATCTGCACACTTACTTACGTACTGCCCGTTATGCCGGTTGGCATGTAGGGCAGCAACATGTACACACAAGCAGAGTTTATTCTCACCCAGATATAAGCCAAGAGCGATAGTACACAGACAGAACGGCGCAACATTTCCCATCACCTTTACTCCGTTTCCCGATATCTGCAACAAACAGTTATACAAATCAAACTACAAGAGAACCCCCTCTAAAAAGATTTTTTGTTTGTTTGTTTGCTTAACGCCCAGCCGACCACGAAGGGCCATATCAGGGCGGTGCTGCTTTGACATATAACGTGCGCCACACACAAGACAGAAGTCGCAGCACAGGCTTCATGTCTCACCCAGTCACATTATTCTGACACCGGACCAACCAGTCCTAGCACTAACCCCATAATGCCAGACGCCAGGCGGAGCAGCCACTAGATTGCCAATTGTAAAGTCTTAGGTATGACCCGGCCGGGGTTCGAACCCACGACCTCCCGATCACGGGGCGGACGCCTTACCACTAGGCCAACCATGCCGGTCTCTAAAAAGATGAAGACACAAAAAACATTAGGCCTTAAAGGGGGAGGGGGGGGGGGGGGGGGGGGGAATCTCTTGAAAAGGGGGGAGGTTGGGTTCAACTGTATTCACAAGGCACATTGCAGAAAAATAATGGCATACATTTCACTGACAAGAGTGGTGCCTGAAATACAATAGACCCTCCGGAAGAGAGGACACCTCCCAAGAAAGATCACTTTGTGCTGTAAATTGCCTTTATCTGTTTTTAACCAAAATAAAACCACTGTACAGGGAATTCAGGGTTATTCACACAAGGTTTCCACACTTGCCTGACTCTGACCTCTCTATCTGCAGCAACTTTACACTTCAGATAAATACAATCAATTAATCAAACGTATCAATACATTTTTGTGTGTGTGAGGGGTACTTACTCTGAAAAATGTGCCGAGACACAAACCCAGCTGCCAATCCACTGACGCCGTAACCCCACTGGAAGAGAAAAACAACAAATCATGCAAAAATTGCAAAAGAGTCCAAGATGAAAAAAACTATATCCCCCACCTTAAATTCCCCTTACACTGCTGCCATATTCAACCATTACCAGACCTGTTTACCCTGACATTGACCCATGAGGAAGATTTGAAGGAAAATGAGGAAGATTTTCCACTTCATGCGGAAGATTTTTTTTGAAGCCACAAACTCGCTCTAAAGCAATAAAACACACTCTTTTTTTCATAATTTGCTGTGTGCAAAGAAATGATCAACTTAATTCTACATTACATGATAGCGTCATTGTATATTTGAGATGTAGTTTTCGGAGAAAGCAAATAGAAAGAAAAAAGTGATCGAGAAATGACTGTCACACAGCGTGCAGTAAGAATGGCTTGGTCCAAATTTCCTGGAAACCGTCAAGTCCGGATACTTCTTTGAGTAATCTTCTTTCCACTTCTGATAATAGATTCTCTTCTTCTCTGCCCCACACGCACTATCGCGCTCTTCATCGTCAGTTTCGTGACGGTGTCGGTGTTGTTCCTTTCTTTTTGGAGGCATTTTGCAAAAGGACACCAACAGGCAACACGTGTAACCAAAGTCCCGGAAGAAGACACCGTTCCGGAAATTGACGAAAGACGTCTTAATACTGAGAAAACTATCGCAACTTTTTACCGAAAACATCACAAATATTTTTTTCTCGAAATCGCGCCAAATTGCGGAAGATTTCAAGCAGTGCGCGGACAAGCGGAAAGACGATCTTAAATCCGTAAAACTTCCGCCCATTCCGTAAGAGTAAACAGGTCTGCATTACCATATCTGTGCATACATCCAAACAGAAAAAACCCACATTAGAACACTATACATGAATACAAAAATACAAAATTGTTTGTGGATTATTTGTATTCTTAAATTGAAACACAACCTCTGAGGCCTTTAATTGTTATGCAGCCAGCACACTCACTAACAGACACTGTGATGCACACAGACACATACACATTATCTCACACTGACTCACAAAAGTCGACACACAATGACACACACTCACATCTTATCAGAAATAGCCAAAAGGTCCTGACATTAACCAAAATCACCTTGTCGTACATGTGTCATGATGAGATCATGAAACTGTAAAACAAGCGTGCAATTAATCAGCCCCCACCAGTCCCCATGACCCCCATGTTTTTTTAACGATGCAAAATACTGCAATCTTGAAGTCTCAAGAATGATCAAGTGGGCTTTTAAAATGTCAGAAATTCTCCAACCACATGCATGTATGTGAAGATGCAAACAAAAAACTCACCATGGTCCATTTGACTAGTAGCCCTGGATTGGCAGGAACCAAAATGCCTACAGATCCACCCACTGTACACAAATAAACACAATCAACAGTTAGTTTGTTACACAAACACATAAACATGGCAGCTGAACTAATTAACCTGAAAGGAAAACAGATCCACAATGACATGGGGCGCAACTTTTACATTGCAAAAAGTTGCAGAACAACCACCCCCCCCCCCCCCCCCCCCCCTCTTTCCAATTCAAGACATACCCGCTCTTAAGACCTTGCTTTATCAGATTTTCTGTCCTTTATACCCTGCAATTTTACCTTTATTTTAAGACTAAATCCATTTTAAGACCAGATTTTCTCTATAATTTTGGAGTTTATAAAAGAGGGGTTCCTCTGTACATAAAAATGACTGACCCAAGACAGCCAAGATGGTGCAGAAAATCTGCGCTGCATTGCCACACAGTGCTGCCAGCATGACGGCGTTCTCGGGAGGCCTGAACACATCCCTGTCCAGTGCCTTCCACGCATCTTCATCAATTCTCTGCAACCCAAAAGTCATTTCATTGTCCACTTCATTTCACACTTTTTCGTCCCCATTGCTGGCATTTTTGAGCAAATCATGCTGTGTGAGTCTATATTTTAATTAAGGTGCAGTGGATTCCCCATATTCTTCAGATTCGTCAAATTTGCCAGAAATCCCCATTTGCAGACTCAGAGATGGTTATCCATCTCCCACCCCAGTGTCACCACAAAAGACTTTGATCATTCGACTGCCATAAGTGCAGGCGGCTTATTTACACCTTAAAACATGCATAAACCTGGGTATAGCGCAACTCTTGTTGCTGCTAGCTTTCCTGTGGGGCTGCAGCACCCAAGACCTCAGACTGACAGCCCACTTTGTCAACATCACGGGCCAACAAATTTAGACACAACCATCATCGAACGCTGAAGAAGAAGAAGAAGCTGCTTTTGCTTTCCACTGGGAGGAAGCGACCCGAATTTCACATCATTGGGATACTAGAGTAAATGAAATTAAATGAAAAATGAAAAAAAAATAGGGTAACACACCCACCCAGCTTTGTCTCAAGGTAAATCTATCATTGCAGGCTTTGAGACGCAGGTGAAGTTTGTGGAAGCGTGGATGTGTTCGAAGCAGCACCAACAGGACCATCGCACATACGAACAATGCTATTATGCCGGTGTTCATAACACTGGAAAACAAAATAACAACGGAAAAATTATCACAAAGCATGCAGTTCATTTTCCTTTCTGTTTTATTTGTTTTGATTTCAATCAACCCCCGCCCCCCCCCCCCAAAAAAAAAAAAAAAAAAAACCATTTAAAAAAAAGGAAAAGAAATCAGTTCAGTAAGTTCCCAACGTCAGACTTCCTTCATATAATGACTATAATAAATGTGTTACTAAATCGAAAATTTTTAATTAAATTTTGATTTAATATAATATACTTACCCAATTCTTATGAATGCATTGACTTTAGTCCCACATGCTAGATGTCGAAAAAACCTCTCAAATTACCTGCCCTTAGTAGGGTGGTAACCAAGCTAAAAGCGACGCCATAGCCGTTGCTATGGCCTGACCTTGCTCGGTTACCCATAACCCCCTGCGCACCACGTGAGCGCCAGCATCCGTAATGATCATTCGAGACTATTAATCAAACAAACACCCCAAGGACATAATCCAGCGGGGATGGATGGGAGGGTATTAACTATAAGAATTGGGTAAGTATATTATATTAAATCAAAATTTAATTAAAAATTTTCGATTTAATCACATATTCTTACTCCAATTCTTATGAATGCAGATTCCTCCTAAAGGTGGAGGGAACCTACTTATGTCCTTGTAAGAACCTGCCCTGCAGCAACTAAAACCAGCAATGAACTGGAGCTGTCTAGCCGCGTGCAGGAGATATCCCGAAGATAGAAACCGATGAACACATCATCTGATCTCCAGTCAGCCGTTTGCAAAGCTTCGCCTAGGCGACCAGAATGCAACACGGCCATACAGGAAGCACAAAATCTGTACCCGAGCTGTTGGCAAACCTCGCATAGGCGAGAGGAACACCACCAGCCAGAGAAGAACACCAGACTCTGGACTCCCGAACGCCTGAAAAGGAATAGAGGGAGGACCGAACGCCCCCCCCCCCCCCCCCCCCCCTGTTCAAAAACGCCCCATTCATAGGACTGTCCCATGAATGTAGCAGAGCCCCTAGAGAGAGACAAAGAAAAGATGTCTCTTTCGCTCCATTGTAAAGAAACAAGAACCTGAGCTAAAGCTCGTGGTTCCAAAAGACAGTAACATCAAAAAAGGGATTAAAAAAGTCTAACCAGACAGTTAGAAAATCCGAATCTCCCGGAGCGAGAATCCTCCCAAGAGGAGGGAATCAAACACCAGAAGATATTGACCAGGTTTCTGAAATCCCAAAACCTGACCAAAAACCGTGAACAAACGGAACCAAAAGCCCTAAGGCTACATCCTCTGGCAAACCCCAAAGCGCATGCGCCTCATTGCCCTATAGGGCTGAGGCCCAGAGTAAGTAGAACAAAGTCCCACGCGCTAAACAAGGGGGAGCCTCTAAACCTCGTAAAACAAGGTCCTTTGATCATGCCCACAAGAGAGCCATGAGCAACATAAGAGAGGCCTATTTGTTTCAAAACAGCTGAGATAGCCGAGACGCCGGAACCTCAAAGAAGAGGCCCAGCTGCCCAAAGCCAAAAACTGAAACAGAGGTGAAAAACCACCTGGCTTGAGAGAGGGGCGCTAAGGAGTTGCACCCCCGCTCTAAATCCCCAATTGGCCAAGGAGGCCAAAAAAGGAGTATACCCAGAAAAAGTGGAGGAAATATATGCTTCATGCCCAAAGACCAGAGTCAGAACCCATGATCTAAAACACAAACAGCACGCCTCCAGACCCGTAAGCAGGTGGGCCAACCACTGTGCAAGCCATGAGAGGACCTGTAGAGCGAGTCGGCCAGATCGCAGAGCTGGACGGGGAGATATTCCCCTGAGAAAATGATTTAGAGTGAAAACCCCAATCAGAATCCCTTATACTCTGTCTGACAGGGAGTGAGAACTTGCTCACCCCAGCTAGTTCACATAAGAAGCAACAGAAGAATTGCCCGAATGCAACAGGACAAGCCTGTAAATAGCCAAAAAGAAAGGCTAGTAGACCAAGAGCTACTGCTCCTAACCCCAGGCAAAAGAGAAGCCCAAGGAGTTGCGTCTACATCACAGCCTCAAGACTGCAATTGCCAGTGCAGGCCCCATCCAGACGAAAACGCATCCATAAAGCGGTCTAAGTCCAGGGGGAAACCAAGCTAGGGAAAAAAGACCCCTGAGCGATCCAAAAGGATTCCAGCCACCTTCCCGCGTGGAGGAAGCCACTCTGGAGGAGGCCCTCATGTCCCAGCCTGTGAGGCCGAACGCCCCAAAAAACTTGAGGAAAGGAGGGCCAGCATAGCTATCGATACCGTCCGACCGAAGATCGGGTCTAACGACCCCGCAGAGGCCTGCTCTCGTGCCAGTCTGGCAGTGAAAAGAGCTTAAAGCCTCCCTATTCTCTCTTGTGAGAAGAACAAACCTTCCAAGAGACAAAGTCGGACAGCATGCCCAGGTAAAAACCTGGGATAAGGACAGCTAGGAATTTTGTCTGGTTACTGAGAGCACCAGGCAAAAAGCCTGGTTCAACACCAAAAGAAAGTGCAGCTGACAAGCTGATTGACCTTGAAAAAGCTCAACCAGCCCCCGAGATAGTCCAGAGACCAACACCCCCCAGCAACAGAGCCCTTTCCTGTGTGCAGAAACGCAGAAGGAAAGCTCATGAGAGAGCACCGAGGAAAATCTCAGCCAAAGCTGAAAGCTCTAGCCCATGCCGACCCACCTCCCGCAGAGAGGGAGGAGGCACTGAACCAAAACACCCCTTTGTAACCGGGAGCGCAAAAACGCGCTGCCAGAGGTCCAAGAAGGAAGGGAAAGATTCCAGCTATTGAGTAGGTTTTAACAACCCCCGAAAAAGCCTGAACCTTGCTTCCTGCAACCAGCGTGAAATCAAACCCCTTGTAAAAGAAGGAGATCACACCAAGCAAAAACACTGTGGGCCTAAAACGTCACCGAGAAACTTCTCCGCTCAGTGACGACCCTAGCCCAAGCTGCCAGCAGCCTGGCTAAAGCCCTATCCAAGGCATCCTCCCTAACCCAAAAGAGCGCTCAGGGAGGATAAGATTGCCTATAAGAAAGCACAGAAGAGAGTCTCAACCAAAGCAGAAAACTCCAAACCATGCCATCCTAGCTCCTCCAGAGAGGAGAGGGAGGAGTAACATCATGAAAACTCCATGTTCCGTGTGGTCTGTAAGCGAAGCTAGAAACTAGCCCCTGGCAATAAAAAAGTCCGGATCAGACCCTGAGCCTGAAAAATTCCCTGCTATCTTCTTCCGCACTAAAAGTGAGGACGAAGCAGCCTGAAACCCCGAAGCCAGCAGACCCCTGCGTATGAAGCAGCGGGAAAGGTGTAGGCTGAAGACCACTATCCTAAGGTGCGGATCAAGCCAAAAAGTGTGGCATGTGGTAGGCAATCACCGCAGACTCAGCAAATGAAACAAATTGCGAGAAAGCCTGTGAAAACCCAAAGCCATCCCGGAAGAGGAAGGAGGAGAGACACCCCCAACCTATCCGGGACAAAGTAAACTGCAACAGCAGCCGCTCTATGTATGGGAAGCCTACAACCAGTAGGCGACCCTATACACTCCCCCTCCTCCAACAAGGAGTCCGAAGCTAACCACTAGTTGTGTAAAACACAAAAGGAGGGGAGACCGGGGAGGTCGCGCACTAAATCCTCCTGCCGATAACACCGCCAAGAGTGTGGATGAAAAGCGTGATCAGTCTCTGACTGCCAACCCAAAACCGCTCACCTGAACAAGAGGTGGGGGGAAGAGGGGTTGGTAACTGGCACAGATCTCTGCCGAGAAGGAGAGAGAGTGGAGAAACAAGACAAAGCCGGGCCCGGCGCGTCTTACCCCACCCGCTGTGCGAGAGAAGCATCCCAGTGCTAAGAACCAGACTACCTGGTTTGAACCACAACTCACCCCAAGTGGGGAGGGGGGTGGTCCAGCACAGTCGTAACCCCTAGAGGGGGTAAGGACTGAAACAGAGAAACGGCCGTAAACGGCCGAACCTCGCTCGTCCACCTGCCGAAGTCAAGTAGCCCTAGCACTCACCCACCCCTAGGAGGGGGGGGGGGGGGGGGGGGGGTGACCTATGCTGGCTAAGGACAATGACCACTGGCCAGGCGATACTATAGCCGAGTCCCCGCAGACCATTGTGAATACAAAGAATGGGAGACTGGAGAGAAAGAGTATGTTCTGTCTCCGCAAAGCTCATTGTTCCCTGACCACTGTGCGAGACACCCTGCCGAGAACAAAAGAGAGTCAAGCTCATTGTTTCGCGACCGCTACCCGCGACAAGCGCGGGCAGCTAACACAGCACCTGTCCCAAATGGAGCAGAGAAGGAGTATGTAACGTAGCCTGGAAAGCCGTACATAGCACCCCCGCTGTGTAGAAAAGCCTGAGCCACGCCATGCCCCGGATGGGGAGGGGGGCGGCTCTTCACAGCAGTAAGAGCGACGGAAAGAGACGAACCGAAAAACGGCCGACCCCCCTCCGTCCACCTGCCGTAGTCCTATAGCCCACCGCCCACCCACCCCGATAGGGGAGGAGGACGATTGTCAGGCCAGGACAATAGAGGCCCAGACTGTGAAGACAGTCCAACAGCGCCCACCCCATCCAACCCAGAGGGAGGGAAAGGGTGGAACGCTACTCCAGCCCCCACCCGATCCTGCCCAGTGGGCGGGAAAGGGTGAGCCACTGATACCCCCTCCACCCTGCCCCAAATGGAGCAGAGAAGGGGTATGTAACGTAGCCTGGAAAGCCGCCACCCGAACGCGCCCGGGGGGCGGGAAAGGGTGGGAAGCTAACACGGCCCCCTGCCCGCAAAGGGCAGAGTGGGACAAGCCCAGGCCGTGACTTACCGTGCCCCCCCACTCCCCCTTCCTCACGGTAAGGGGGCTGCATGACCGACCCAGCAGTGCTGTTTTTAAAGCAAGCCGAGCGGCCAAAGCAGGCGGGGAGCTGGCCCCCTCTCCCAAAGGAGAGAGTGCTCGCGAACAACCCAGTCTACCAGTGGCAGAAAGGACTGAACCGAACTGGCCGTTTGCACCAGGCGACGGTGCGATGCAGGAGCGCCCCCCCTATCCCCCCCCATTAGCGGGGGGCTGCGTAACACACTGCGAAGTACCGGCGGTAATCAGAGTGGTTAGACACAGGCAGGGAGCAGGCCCCCCCTCCTAAAAGGAAGGGGTGCTCGCGAACAGCCCAGAGCCACCAGAGGCAAAAAACGGGCTGAACCGAACAGGCCATTTGCACTTGACCACAGTGCGAAGCTGACGAACGGGAGGGCGGGAACCGCCGATCGCGCCTGAAACAGCTGAGAATACAGACCAAAACATTGTTAAGTCCCCCCAAAAGGAGGACATTGACTGATTCCTCTTACTCAGAGAAAGGGGAAAGAATAGCCACACGGCCACCCCCCCCCCCCCCCCCCATCAGTCGCACCGACGACGATGCAACAAAAAGTCTATAAGGAGCCCAAAGGCTGATTAACCCCAACAGGGGAAGCGAGCTGTGAAAGAACTGAACCCGCCCTCGGAGGGATAGGAACATAAAAAGAAGTGCTGTATGACGGATCTACGACCCGCATAATAGGCAAATCAAAGTTCTTAGGCTACTCTTAGGTATAGTTATCTAAACCAGGCTAAGAGCCTTGTCACCTTCCAGTCTCGCGCCAAGTTTAGCTTTGTTGTCGGCCATTTTAAGACCGGCGAAAAACAGTCACCCAGAACAAAAAACTTCTGCGTGCGTGTTCAACACAAAGCTATCAACATTTATACCAAACATAAACAGGAAAGATCTCACCAAAAGGTAGACGGACAGGTAGACCCCCAAGAACCGGCTAGTCTCAAGGACGAGCAGGCATGCGAAGGCCAAAAGTGAGAGCGAAATTCGGACACGTCCACCGTGTGTTGTCGAAAGTCGAGAATGATCATTACGGATGCTGGCGCTCACGTGGTGCGCAGGGGGTTATGGGTAACCGAGCAAGGTCAGGCCATAGCAACGGCTATGGCGTCGCTTTTAGCTTGGTTACCACCCTACTAAGGGCAGGTAATTTGAGAGGTTTTTTTCGACATCTAGCATGTGGGACTAAAGTCAATGCATTCATAAGAATTGGAGTAAGAATATGTGATTAAATGAACATTCATCCCAACTGTCCACTGGTGATTCGTAGCTCCAATGTTTATATTTTCGACAGAAAATGTTATGTCATATTTAGCACCTGCATAGCATACACATCAGAGTTGAGGTGTTCGTACCGATGTAAGTGTTAAGCCGATCGGAAGCATGGAACATGCTCCGGATGTTGTGAAAAGCTTGTCTGAGGTACATTTTTAGGGGCTCTTACTCTTTCAGACCGCTGAAAATGCAGACAGAGTTTATTTAAGAAAACGTCTATTTAAGGTTCCTCCATACTTGTTCTTTGATTCAAGAGCAATTTGATTCAGGGAGAGACTAAAATGTCAGCAGTACCAACAATCACTGACCTGAAGAACAGGATGTTGGTGTTCTTGTCAAGCAAAATCAAGCCCCAGCGTTCACTCCACCGTATATCAGACTCCTAAAAGCACAAATACATTCAGATATATATGGAATTTTATTACCAATTCAGTGCCACATATGGCTTTTTGACCAATCAGGATGGATTCTAGGTGACCCTCTAACTGTTAATATAACGTTCAGACAGGGACCCTTTTTATATTTAGTCAAGTTTTGACTAAATATTTTAACATCGAGGGGGAATCGAAACGAGGGTCGTGGTGTATGTGTGTGTGTATGTGTGTGTGTATGTGTGTGTGTGTGTGTGTGTGTGTGCGTGCGTGCGTGTAGAGCGATTCAGACCAAACTACTGGACCGATCTTTATGAAATTTGACATGAGAGTTCCTGGGATTGATATCCCCATACGTTTTTTTCATTTTTTTGATAAATGTCTTTGATGACGTCATATCCGGCTTTTCGTGAAAGTTGAGGCGGCACTGTCACGCCCTCATTTTTCAACCAAATTGGTTGAAATTTTGGTCAAGTAATCTTCGACGAAGCCCGGACTTCGGTATTGCATTTCAGCTTGGTGGCTTAAAAATTAATTAATGACTTTGGTCATTAAAAATCTGAAAATTGTAAAAAAAATATTTCTTTTATAAAACGATCCAAATTTACGTTTATCTTATTCTCCATCATTTGCTGATTCCAAAAACATATAAATATGTTATATTCGGATTAAAAGCAAGCTCTGAAAATTAAATATATAAAAATTATTATCAAAATTAAATTGTCGAAATCAATTTAAAAACACTTTCATCTTATTCCTTGTCGGTTCCTGATTCCAAAAACATATAGATATGATATGTTTTGATTAAAAACACGCTCGAAAGTTAAAACGAAGAGAGGTACAGAAAAGCGTGCTATCCTTCTTAGCGCAACTACTACCCCGCTCTTCTTGTCAATTTCACTGCCTTTGCCATGAGCGGTGGACTGACGATGCTACGAGTATACGGTCTTGCTGAAAAATGGCAGCTTGCGTTCAGTTTCATTCTGTGAGTTCGACAGCTACTTGACTAAATATTGTATTTTTGCCTTACGCGACTTAATTGTTGTTAATATCACGTTAAAAATAAACAAGACAAAGTACAAATTTAAATCAACAATATCAGCGTGATTTCTTCTAAAGAATGACACTTCAAATGCTGTCAGATAATACTCTCTTTATCTAAAAAATATTGAAAAGCGAATTTTGTCGGTGGGTGCTTTACGGCACAGCAAGGCACCACCCATCCTCTGAGTGTGCAATGCGCAACCCGATCACTGAAAACTAAATTGTCAAAGTTCGGAACAATCAAGTGAAATTGCGTCACTCACTTTACGTCACATGTATCTTTACGTCATTCCTGGTCTGGAGTCGGTTCTAAATCTGTCGATCTCTGTTCAACAAGAAAAACCGAAGCAACCGAAACGCATGTTCAACATGGTTTATCTTGTAATATTGTTGTGTGAACGCATTTCCCCTGTTAATATTCATCACCTAAGGTGAGTGATTGGCTGACCCAGGTCACGTGAATGCTTTGACTGACAGGCATAATTAGGTAGGAGCTTAAGTTCCCATTGCGGCTGTTCTGTCTAATTTGCGGGGTCGCTTCAAAATTTCTTATGGTCGAAATAAACGGTAATAAAACCGTTATTTCTAATATGCTGACAGTGTTATCAAATGATGACAAGACATGTCTCACAAATGACACCTCCCCCCCCCTCTACCCGCCTTAAAACACCCCCAATTTAAGGCTTCTCCCTTTTTCAAACCTTGATTTTTTAGATCTTTTTTCATGTACCCCCATTTTAAGACTACTTCCTATCTGTCACGTTCGGCAAGGGACCCGATTTTATCAGATTTTTTTCAGATCTTAATTAAAAGGGGGGTTCCACTGCAGTGACTAAAGCCGTGGTTTGTACCTGTAGTTTTAAGATCAAATTTTCACAAGAAAGACACACACTGCAGCTATAAGACTTTGAAATTTTGGGGAAATTGTAAACTTGATTACTTATCTAATCTAATTATCATGTCTGCTCACTTTGAAAGCACATTCGTCTTGAGAACACAGTTGGTACTAACCTAAATCTATGTTTAACCATGTCAGTACTTAAAGCCTCAATCTGCTTTTTGCCACAGCGTTTCAGTGACGTGCTTTCGGGTGAATTTCTAAACTGAAAACAATCACAAAACATAATGCAAACATCCAAACTTATGAACATATAAAACAAATCTGTAAGTGCATAACTACAAGCTTTGGCTAATTCTTTTTTTTCCTCAAAGATCATGTATACATATTTTACGCAGCAAAAACATATTTTGGAAACCAGACACGCAGTTTAACTACAATCATGCACAGAAACGGCACATGTGGAAGCAACCATCTTGAATTTGTTCTTAAGAAACCTGAAAAGTATGGAATTCAGCTAAGCTTATCTAGGGGAACAACTTTTGTTAGCACAAGCAACTGAAGACACTAGCTGGCACCAGTCATTTTAAAAGTACCCGAATTTTCAACGCTTCCTGCACCATGCTGTGCCATTATACCAATCACCTCCCCCCCCCCCCCCCTCCTTGAAATATGAGCAAAGGATTGCATTAACTCCATAGTGTTGAGAATGCTGATGTGAGCAAATAAATGTCTGATTTTAACAATTCTTTCAACCATGTAAATGCTACCTTAATTAGAAATATATATATACAAAATAAACTTTGTATTTATTCTGCCTTTATATTCCTTTCCTGTTACCGTATTTGACGGATTACAAGACGCACCGTTTTATAAGCCGCACCCCCGATTTAAAAAAAAAAAATTGGGACGAGCCACGTATAGGCCGCGTCACTATATTAGCCGCCGTCGAAAAAAATATAATCACATCGTGTGAATCAATCAAAACAACCAGGCAAATGAAAGTACGGCCGTTATTTGGCAAAATCGGCTCCGAGAATAAACAAGTGAAACAAAGAAGAAAAGTGAAAAAGTTTGAAGAAAAATATCACACACACAATTTGTAACCAACACACACATGTAGTCCCGCCCAGAATAAGCTTTTTGGGGATGATTTACGACTTTTGCGCACATTTCGAGCAGACGAAAACACAACATGGCGGCTCTCGCTCCTCCAACTATCGCGACACAAAAAAACGAAATCCGGTGTTTCTCTGTACGCTATCTTGTCACGATGATTTGTTGACAAACGAAGATTCGCGAAAGAAAGAGAAAAGCGCCGAGTCTTGAGTAGAGAGCTAATAAAGTACCGGTAATCGCTAATCGAGCGAAATGAAAATCCGCGGCGACTTCCATTAGGTGAATGCTATTCAAGTTTAACTCCGCCTAGATGCACCCTAAAGGTCTTTCAGCCGGTCCCAAGCCCGGATAAAGGAGGAGGGTTGGGCGTGGGGTTAGCAACTCCACCCCGCCAAAAAAACAACTTGCTACAGAAACCGCAACAAAGAAAGTTGTCGCGGCCCTATGCTCCACAGGGAGTCTACAGGAATAAGTCAAGTCAATTGAAGTATTCAAGTTTAGGTAACGTTTTAGCCGCATCTTTTTAAAAGCCGCAATGCGATTTTTTTGGAAAAAAAAGTCGCGGCTTGTAGTCCGTCAAATACGGTACACACTGTCTTTCCCGTGAAGATATTTTGGCTCACCATCTCAGATCTGGCTAAGGTTTTCGCATATATGGGATTAGGTTACATTCCCTCCACTTGGTCACATATCAAAAAACAAGTCGCGTAAGGCGAAAATACAATATTTAGTCAAGTAGCTGTCGAACTCACAGAATGAAACTGAACGCAATGCAACGCAGCAAGACAGTATACTCGTAGTCCACCGCTCACGGCATAGGCAGTGAAATTGACAAGAAGAGCGGGGTAGTAGTTGCGCTAAGAAGGATAGCACGCTTTTCTGTACCTCTCTTTGTTTTAACTTTCTGAGCGTGTTTTTAATCCAAACATATCATATCTATATGTTTTTGGAATCAGGAATCGACAAGGAATAAGATGAAAGTGTTTTTAAATTGATTTGGACAATTTATTTTTGATAATAATTTTTATATATTTAATTTTCAGAGCTTGTTTTTAATCCGAATATAACATATTTATATGTTTTTGGAATCAGCAAATGATGGAGAATAAGATGAACGTAAATTTGGATCGTTTTATAAATTTTTATTTTTTTTTACAATTTTCAGATTTTTAATGACCAAAGTCATTAATTAATTTTTAAGCCACCAAGCTGAAATGCAATACCGAAGTCCGGGCTTCGTCGAAGATTACTTGACCAAAATTTCAACCAATTTGGTTGAAAAATGAGGGCGTGACAGTGCCGCCTCAACTTTCACGAAAAGCCGGATATGACGTCATCAAAGACATTTATCAAAAAAATGAAAAAAACGTATGGGGATTTCATACCCAGGAACTCTCATGTCAAATTTCATAAAGATCGGTCCAGTAGTTTAGTCTGAATCGCTCTACACACACACACGCACACACGCACACACGCACACACACCACGACCCTCGTTTCGATTCCCCCTCGATGTTAAAATATTTAGTCAAAACTTGACTAAATATAATAAACAGCCCCAGTGCTCGCTGTGCACAGTGGAATTTCTATTTGTGAAATTTTTTTGTAAATGCAACCAGTGCCTTTTTAAGAAATTACTAAACCTAAAAAAAATTGTCAACGCACCATGCAGTCTGAGGGTGTTGATTTTTGGTATGTGACCAAGCAGTCTTATCCAATGATGACGATAGTATTTTTTCAAACCGGTACGCGAACTTTTATGATGCAAACAGTCCAGAAAAAAACGGTAAGCAGGGCATTGGAACCAGTATAAGTCGAACTCAGGGTACTGGTTTTAGTGCTTTACCAGCAGAAAAAAACCCGGTAGTTCTAAAAATCAACCAGTAGGTCATACCGGCAGCCAATTTTGTTCCGGTGTTTTTTCGTTTCAACCGGTAAAACACCGGTAATTATCGGTTAACGCCAATACTGCTTATCAGGTTAATAGCCTAAACTGTTTTTATGGGAAGGATTCACAGTGCCTTGAAAGAAAAAAACACCCACAAAAAACACATTGCATACCTTCCAGACCACGTCAAAAGTGAACGATATGGTAACGTCACGTTTACCGAAACGTTTGGCTGGGATCTTCACCGGCTCCAGTAAGTCTCCCCTTTTTTCACTGAAATATTTCATTAGAAACCATTTAAAAATTGTAGCATAACATAATGTTATTTATATATATATATATATAAGGACAAATCCCGCGTTAGGGCGACATTGTGTCACCCAAAGGGATATTACGTTCTTTCCGTCCTCTATAGGCGACGAAATAGGTCAAACTTTTCTGCATTTTTTAGTGCAAAATGCTTCGACGCCGGAGCGGGTACTGGACCCAGTGCCTTTGTAGTGCACTTGCACTACAACCGCACTTTGTAGTGCACTTGCACTACAACAGCACTGGGTCCAGTACCCGCTCCGGCGTCGAAGCATTTTCCACTAAAAAATGCACAAAATTTACAGGACGGAAAGAATGTCAATACCATAACCCGGTGGTATTGCAATAAGTCAAAGAACAGAGTCAGAAACAGTGAAAACCATTAGGGCGACCCAGAAACCGTCGCCCTAAACACCAAGTACAGTAAAAATATCCCTTTGGGCGACACAATGTCGCCCTAACAGCGGAATTATACTTATATGAGGCTTTGCCAAAAGGTGCTGGGGGGGTGCTTGGACATTTGTGACAAACTAAACCTTTTCAGTTGATTTTTTTTGGTGTTTTAAGTGATACATTAGTCTTTGATGAACACATTTGTGTAATAAAAGAATGGTTTGTGCATTTGGGAAATGTGTACGGTTTGATAATATGCCATAAAACGCCAATTTTGAGAAAAGCCACATGTGCAACAAAACTGACCACAGAAGCCATTAATATCATTTCATACAACTGGTAATGATTTATTTCTAGTAAACAGACCCTGCAGAAGCATTATCAGTCTTTAAAAGTACATTTGGAGCCAAATCTTGAATGCAGTGTCACGTAATGTCGCAAAACGCTCAAACATCATAAAAGTCAAAACTGATACTTTCTGCTAAGTAACCACAAGAAGTATAAACCCTAAAATAAAATATAACACTTCAACAGAAACACTGACACATGTTAAAAATATCCCTAAAAGTTGTTA
>NC_090257.1:24259762-24274762 GCF_037325665.1 Littorina saxatilis
ATATCTGTCTTTCTCTCTCTCTCACCCTCTCTCTGTCCCTTCGTGATATCTCTCACTCTATCTTTCTCTCTATGATAGATTCTCTCTCTCTTTCACACAATTATCTCTCTCTCTCTCACCCTCTCTCTGTCCCTTCGTGATATCTCTCACTCTATCTTTCTCTCTATGATAGATTCTCTCTCTCTTTCACACAATTATCTCTCTCTCGCTCACCCTCTCTCTGTCTCCCTCTCAAGCTCTCTTTCTCTCTCTCACAAACACACAATTATCTCTCTCTGTTTCACAACCCATCTCTCTCTCTCTCTAAATGCTCTCTTTCTTGATGATCTCTCCCTTTCCCTCAACCATTTCTTCCTCTTTCAGTGGTCCCTCTCTCTCTCTTTCAATGATCTCTCTCTCTCACACACAATGAAGGTGATAATACACTTTGTATCATTAGACCAATGATTAAACCTCACTTACACTCAGACAAAACCCTTGCCGCTCACCATCCCCGTTGATGTAACAACCAACAGGAAGCCCTGCCGAGCAGTAGAGAAATTCAGACTGCGTTTGGTAGCACCACCTCACCGGCAGATCATCCATAAACCTGAGATACATAAACACAACTAATTCAGACTGCGTTTGGTAGCACCACCGCACTGGCAGATCATCCATAAACCTGAGATACATAAACACAACTAATTCAGACTGTGTTTGGTAGCACCACCTCACCGGCAGATCATCCATAAACCTGAGATACATAAACACAACTAATTCAGACTGCGTTTGGTAGCACCACCGCACTGGCAGATCATCCATAAACCTGAGATACATAAACACAACTAATTCAGACTGTGTTTGGTAGCACCACCTCACCGGCAGATCATCCATAAACCTGAGATACATAAACACAACTAATTCAGACTGTGTTTGGTAGCACCACCTCACCGGCAGATCATCCATAAACCTGAGATACATACAGACAAGCAAGGATAGTGTGTTCAATAACACAGTCTCTACAACAAAATGAAGATGGGAGGGCACTCGAGAGATGTGACCTTGTGACGTTCCCGTTCCCCTATGACAGCGGAACCCCCCTTTAATTTAAGACCTCACAAAATCTGAGAAAACCGGGTCTTAAAAAAGAGGGAGTCTGGAAATGGGGGATACATTTACAGAGGTTATGAACAGAAAAACTATCCGGAAAAAGATGTCATGGTAATGAGTTAATCTTATCACTTCAGGTTTTGTTTCAGTGTAACCGAGTGCCGTAACACTATGATCACCTCGGGAGGCGAAGTGCAATCAAACAGGATTGAAAATGTTAGGGCCAATTTCTTAGCCCTATAAAAACTGTTATGCAAACCCGAAGGTTTCCATGAACATACAGACAATCGGAAACCACCAGACCCCATCACAAACAGAATTCCACAATCCACCGGTGTTGACTTAAAGGCCAACAACTCGGGTGCAGAGTCTGCTGTGAAAGGATCGGTAGCCTCCCCTGTCACATCAGACATAGACTTAACAAGATAGGCACTGGAACCCCCCTTTTAAGACCTCCAAAACTCTGAGAAACCAGGTCTTAAAAGAAGGGAGTCTGGAAATGGGGGTCAATAGGAAGGTTTCCGCCAGTTATCTCTCTGAGGTTTTGGGTGCGTGCCCCTTGCGGGGGCAAAAAATATCGAGGTCACAAGCAGGGTCAAGGGGAAGGTCGGCTGGGCGGACAGGAGTATGACGGCTTACTGGTGCCAAAACCTGGTGTTACCCATTTTCACGTGATAATTACTAATTAACGCTGTCAGTTACTGTTTTCATCTGTTAGTTACTAATCTTCACGGGAAAATTACTAATTTTTAGTTTCGGCACTAGGAATCCGTCAGGAAGTGAGCCAAAATTAAAAATTAGTAATTAACAGGTGAAAGTTAGTAATCTTTCCGGAAAAATTAGTAATTTTCCGGGGAAAATTAGTAATTTTCCGGGGAAAATTAGTAATTAACACGTGAAAATGGTAATTATCAAGAAAAAATTACAAATTTTCCCTTGATAATTACAATTATGAGGTTTTGGCACTAGTAAGCCGTCATACAGGAGACTACAATAGGAAGGTTTCCGCCAGTTATCTCTCTTTGAGGTTTTGGGTGCTTAGAGAGTACCGTACCCCTTGCGGGGGCAAAAAACATCGAGGTCACAAGCAGGGTCAAGGGGAAAGTCGCTAGGCGGACAGGAGACTATTTACAGAGGTTTAATAATTAACAAAAAATCTGAGAAATCAGGGTCTGAAAAGGGAGGGAGTCTTAAATTAGGGTCTAGACGGGCGCAGTGGCATGGTGGTAAGACGTCGACCTCCTAATCGGGAGGTCGTGAGTTCGAATCCCGGTCGCTGCTGCCTGGTGGGTTAAGAGTGGAGATTTTTCCGATCTCCCAGGTCAACTTATGAGCAGACCTGCTGGTGACTTAACCCCCTTCATGTGTACACGCAATCACAAGACCAAGTGCGCACGGAAAAGATCCTGTAATCCATGTCAGATTTCGGTGGGTTATAGAAACACGAAAATACCCAGCATGCCTCCCCCGAAATCGGCGTATGCTGCCTGAATGGCGGGGTAAAAACGGTCATACATGTAAAATTCCACTCGTGCTAAAAACATGAGGGAACGTGGGAGTCTAAGCCCATGAACGAAGAAGAAAAAATAAATAAACAAGTCGCGTAAGGCGAAATTACTACATTTAGTCAAGCTGTCGAACTCACGGAATGAAACTGAACGCACTGTATTTTTTTTCACCAAGACAGTACAGCTTCGTCAATCCCCGCGAGAAGGAAATCGCTCACCTCCCACGTGCAAAACGCAGTGATATGCACACGCCAGAATAGCGCGGTAGCGTATTGTGCTAAGCAGGAAAGCGCGCTTTTCTGTATTCGTGTTAACTTTCTGAGCTTGTTTTGAATACAACCTATCATATCTATATGTTTTTGGAATCAGGAAACGATAAAGAATAAGATGAAATCATTTTTGGATCGATTTCTTAAATTTTAATCGTAAGACTAATTAATCTATTTTCGTTAATTGTGATCACATTTTAAGAGTAAACATGAGATATGTATATATTTTCAGATTAAGAATGTCATGAAGAATACAATGCAATCAATTTTAAATCTGTTTGCAAAAAATCGATTTTAATGACAAATTTAATGAGCAAACTCATTAATTAATTTGTAAGCCTCCAAGCTGAAATGCAATACCAATGTCCGGGCGTTGTCGAAGATTACTTGACCAAAATTTCAACCAATTTAGTTTAAAAATGAGAGCGTGACAGTGCCGCCTCAACTTTCACGAAAAGCCGGATATGGCGTCATCAAAGACATTTATCACAAAAATGAAAAAAACGTATGGGGATTTCATACCCAGGAACTCTCATGTCAAATTTCATAAAGATCGGTCCAGTAGTTTAGTCTGAATCGCTCTACACACACACACACACACACACACACACGCACGCACATACACCACGACCCTCGTCTCGATTCCCCCCTCTACGTTAAAACATTTAGTCAAAACTTGACTAAATGTAAAAATGAGGGTCTTAAAAGAGGGGTTCTACTTAAAACACACTCAGAGGTAGGTTAAAACCACTAGACAAATCGATAGCTACACAAAGAGCCCATGAGTCTCTACTTGCAGATAGACAGACTGAGGCCGACGGATATTCTTACTCAGGTGAAGCCAGCTAAAACTCTTGACTGCATGTGTGCGTGTGTGTATTATAGGCATGAGCGTGTCTATATTTGTGTGTATGTGTGCATGCGTGTTTGTATGTGCCTGTGTGCATTTGTGAGTGACTGTGTGCAAGTGATTGTGTGCATTTCCATCTGTCTGTGTGCATGTGTAAAGTGCTTGGACACACTTATCTCTTAGTAATTTTACTGTTAGTCTACAAGTAATCTTTAATGGTAACCGGTACAGGTCACAAACTAACATAACCAACAACAAATCAAAACAAAAAACAAACAAAAATATAGCATCTTACAAATTATGCTTGAACTCTCCATCGATGGCTTTCTTGAGAAATTCCACTTCTTCCTCACTGGCCAAGGTCTGTTCGCACACCTTCCTTTTATACCTTGGCACACCGAACTCCATCTGATAGACACATAAGTTTGATTATATAATCCATAAAACATTGAATAATAATAATAATAATAATAATAATAATAATAATAATAATAATAATGGACCCTTATTAATTGACCCTTCTCACCAGTGCTCACAGCGTCTGTACAATCGCAAAACAAACATCATCACAGCACACTCACACACATATTATAGCTCTTTTTTTTTAACTATACTGTTCAAAAAAAGAAACGCATAGTTGCTACTTGCCAAATTTGTTTTATTTTTCGAAAAAATTAACAGAAAATCCAATATTTAGATTATTTGTTTGAAATTTGGTATGGACACAGTTGAATGCACACACAGTTCATTTGCATCTTCAAATCAATCAGTCAATCAATACGATTGGATGCCGAGGCTGTCAAGTCAGTAGGGGGTGTGACTGCCTTGAGCAGCAACAACTGCCCGGCACCTTCTGGGCATGGACTGGATCAGATGCCGGATATCTTGCTGTGGGATGGTGTCCCACTCCTCCTGAAGTGCCTGCAATAGATCGCGGTGATTTGCCGGCGCTTCTTCTCGCCTGTGCACACGTCTGTCCAATTCATCCCAGAGGTGTTCTATCGGGTTCATGTCTGGCGACATGGATGGCCAGGGAAGCACCTGGACATGGTGGTCGGTGAGGAACTGGGTGGTGAGTCGTGCTGTGTGCGGGCGGGCGTTGTCCTGCTGGAATATGGCATCCTGGTCAGCCAGAAGAGGAAGGGCGTGTGGGCGCAGAATTTCCTCCACGTATCGCTGGGCAGTTATGCGCCCTTGGACGTGCACCAGGGTGCTCCTTCCAGCGGTATTGATCGCCCCCCACACCATGACGCCTCCACCACCATGAACGGGTGCCTCATCCACACAGTTGGGCGCGTAACGTTCGTTTACTCTCCGGTAGACCCTCCTCCAACCATCGTGTCGCTGGAGCAGGAAGTAGGACTCGTCGCTGAACCACACGTGTCTCCAGTGATTCCGGACGGTCCAGCGAAGGTGCTGGTTGCCCCACTGCACTCGGTTCTGGCGATGGCGGCGGGTGAGGACAGCTCCTCTGTGAGGTCTGCGAGCTCTCAAACCAGCTTCATGCAGGCGGTTCCGCACGGTCTGGTCCGATAATCGGTGTGGCCCGGGGAGAGCCTGGACAGAAGATGAGGCCGACAGGAAACGATTCCGGAGGTGGCGGAGCCGTATGAAGCGGTCGTGAGCAGCAGTTGTCGCCCTTGGTCTTCCCGCTCGTGGCAAGTCAGCAACGGAGCCAGTGGCTTGAAACCTGACCCACAGTCTACTGATGGTGCTCTGGGACACGTGGAAGTGCCTGGCGATTGCACTTTGACTTTGGCCTGCTTGTAAACGACCCAATGCAATTTGGCGGTCTTCTCTGCTCAATCGGGCCATCTTTCGTCGCTGAATTGTCGTCTGATTTCTTTGTGGCGAACAATCCGCTTTTATGGGTTTTGGAAGACATGGTGAGAGCTCAATATTCCCCGAGTTTCACGAGGTTACACTGAAGCATGACGAGTGGTCATGCCAAATGAGCAATTTTGACATTGTAGCCACTGATAACGCATGCGTCACGTGCAGAGCTCACTTGTGGCAATGGACGAAAGGTCGACGACCAGAGAAACATTTTCTGCAGTTTGGTGGATATCCTTGTAGCCATATAACTAAATTAACCAAATATTACAAGCTATGCGTTTCTTTTTTTAAACTAAAATGTAACACAGACTGTACCTTGATACCTGTGCGGGTCAGTCTGTCGCCTGATAGGATGCGATCGTAGCTCTCAGGCAGAAGCGCAGAGTCGTTAAACAGGCACAACCCTAACCTATGAATCAAATGAATTCATACATGAATGGATGACTCACAGAATTAATCAGTCAATCAATTAAATTGCAGCTCAAATGTGGATGATAATAATGGGTTTACATGTACTAATAATAATTCAGACAACAATATCTCTCATGAAAAACACAGATATATATATATATATATCTATGATACATTATAATTTATACTATCAATTAGCACATCATCAAATGACTTCTGTGAGTGCATGAAATAAGCCAATTAACTCATAAAGGATTCACCATAAACTACAAAGCAGCCAAGAGGGACAGCTATCAAATAAACACAAACTTTGTGAAGTAAATTTTTCTGCTCCAAAAATATGACCAATGCGTTTTTATTTTATGCATTGCCCGCTTCAACTGTTCAAGCCGGGCATCTTCACAGGATTCATGTGTTTTTATGTGTGTCTGCATGTGTATGTATTTGTACTCTGTGAATGTGTGAGAGAGTGTGTGTGTGTGTGTGTGTGTGTGTGTGTGTGTGTGTGTGTGTGTGTGTGTGTGTGTGGGTGTGTTTGTGTGCATACATGTGTGCGCATACATCATATTATATTTGTGTTATGATATGTAGATCTATAGAGAGAGAGATCTTGAGAGAGACTATGATAAAGAGAGGGAGATAGACAGATAGATCAACAGAAAAACAGAGGTTGATGCAAGGAATGTAAATATTCAAATAGACATACTTTTGTGGCATGAAAGTCAGAGCTGACTTTTGGCTTGAAATCGGGTTGGCCAGAACACCAACTTCCCTCTGAAAAATATTCTTACAGGTTACAATAATAATTATTAACTAGAATGATAAAGTACAGTATGTGAATATTATATTACCATTCATATGTCATTAAAGAGCAATGATCAACAACTTTAAAGGCATCATGTACTCGATGACTATACACGCTAATTGCTTTACCAACAGCTGGAGACATGCTAAATTAAGTTCCCTGCAAAATATTGTGGTCTAGGACCGCTTCAATGTTGAGATATGTTAATTTTCATTTTGATCTGGATCGTCCTATTTATAGATTTGGCAACACATGTAACGTTGATGCAAGGGAGCTAACACCGCGGCTTTGTTGACATCCTCACTTTTTCAGAGGCTAGAACAAGCTGTAATGCATGTATTATGGTCCGCGCATGGTGACATATCATCATTATATGGTCTTATGGTGCGTTTGACATCGATTATGGGCAAACTACACTTTGTAAACACGGGAGCGCGTACATATGCCTTTAAACACTGAAAAATAATGGCTATAAAACTAGGCTAAAATCAAAAGAGAGAAACCTTAACTTAGGCTTATGCATCGATCATTGCATGTGCAGAAGAAAGTTATTCACGGGGTGGGACTGGGAGCTACTGTCAGCCATAGGGTAGAATTCATTGAAATCACAAACACGCATAGATACCTCAGTTATGAGCAATCCGACATCGCGACTGGTTTCCACTTGGTTTAGTAATGAACTAATTTCTCAAGCACACAAACCCAGGAAACTATTGATTGAAAGTACCACTGTGTACATGCATGCATTCCTGACTGCTGGCGTCTGTGGATACGTGTATGCAGCAGGTTTCATTTACTAGTGCGCCCTGCGCCTTTGGCGCATTAAATCTGAAAATGTCCCATCACAAAATTTTCCCTTCAGTGCGTCAAAGGGCGCATTGAGAATACGTACCATTGCGCCACCAAATATACACTTTACACACACACACACACACACACATACAGAGATAACACGATATAGCGGCTAATTCTCGCACCGAATTGCACCATTTTGCATCTTTGGTCAAAACGCGTACAGGCCTCTTTGGCGCTTCTTTCTTCCCATCGGAATTTGGTTGAGGGGGACAAATGTCCCATTGCCTTTTTCTCCCAGGTTAAACCCTGGTATGTGCTTGTGAGTGTGTGCTGTGCATGTGTGTCAGTCACTGACTCAGTGACTGTGTATTTGTGTGTCACTGCATGTGTGTAAGTGTAACTGTTAGTGTGTGTATCACTGTATCATGTCTTATCGGGTTGGTAGAGCTTAAAAAAGTTAAATTGCAATCAAGGTTTAATACTTTAAGTTAAAAGTCATGTGGGATATATAATTGTCACATAAGAAAGTTACTTGTAATGTACAGAAAGAGAATTGACAATTACATGTACCGTGTTTCTAGATTTTGTATTGAGTGAAAAGTTTCTGTTAGTGTAAAGTTCTCTAAGTCTGGTACATCAGTGCTGAAAGTCCACAAAATGGTGTACTGGCCTTTGGCTAGTACTTATAATTTTACTAGCCAGAGAAATTTTTTTAGTATTTTTACTCGCCAAACCAACCATTTGTTTCAACTTTCAGCAACTTGACTCACATTTGGCGAGTAGATTAACATTTCTACTCGCCATTTACATGTTTCTACTCGCCATGGTGAGTAAAATACTTGCCACTTTCAGGCGTGCACATGCACAAATGCAGTACTGGTAGATTTTTTTAATTTTTAATTTTATTTTGAAAATCGCATGAATGCATTGTAATGCTCAATGTCAATTGTCATAATTCTCGAAGTCGGACATCCGGGTAACAAACCACGTGATTTCATTGACAACCGCAGCGGCCATGTTAGCGTGGTTGAACGAAACAACATGCCGAAGAGTTGTTGTGTATCCGGATGTACAGTAAATACAACAAATTCTCCTGGTTCCAAAAAATATTAAAGGAAGATAATAAAACTGTGACACTGTACGCCCAAACGAACAACAAATAACATTGAAGAAACAAGACACAGTGGCTTGCCAACAAGACATGCGCTACCAACCAGCTAGCAACCAAAATAAACAAAGCACATAGAGAGCAATCGGACCGACCTCCTCAATAAAGGAGGCGGCCAATGGCCATATGTACTCAGTTTGTTGTGGTCACACTGTCAGTGCAGAGAGAGAGCATACATAGTGCGTGCTTCCATTTTATTTTACGTTTTGGGGGAGTTTGTTTCAGAACTACACGGACAATAACTAAAATCATATTATTTTAAATCCACAACTGGTAGTAGTAGTAGTATGTAGGGGCGGCTATATTTGTTAGCCGAAGGCCGCGAGGCCTTATTGGTGCCCCTTCTTTGTCAGATACTTTGCATGCCTAAATCCCTATTCTTTCAATGCTTTCAATCAAAGTCGTAAAAAAGGTTAAGAAATTTTGGAGATTGTCCAAGAAGTTTTTGAAGGCGTCTACTGTGGGTGCGAATTTTATGTTAGCGGGTAGTGCATTCCAATTGTTAGCAACTCTATGAGAAAACGAAAACTTGCGCTTGTTAGTCTTACAGTGTTGAACAAAGATTTTTCCCTGGCTGTTTCTGGTGTTGTCTGTCTGCTTGAATGTGAATATTTTGTGCATGTCAATATCATCCACCCCATTTATAATTCTATATGTTTGTATTAGGTCACCCCTTGTCCTCCTTCCCTTCAGAGAGTGGAGGTCTAAGTATTTGAGTCTGTCCGCGTAAGACTTATCACGGCACTCCTTTAGAATTTTAGTTGCTCGACGCTGCACCCTCTCAATTGTCTGAGACTGTCTCTTGAGGAATGGGCTCCACACCACATTTGCATATTCCACCAGTGGTCTCACAAAGGCTTTGTATAGCTTTAAGAAGGTGTCCTTGTCAAGAAATGAGAACGTTCGTTTGATAATGCCAATCCTCTGATTAGCTTTTGACACAACTCCTCGAATATGCGGGTCGAATGACAAATTGCTGTCGAAAACAACACTGATGTCCTTTTCCTCATCACATTCATTTATTTTTTCAATAGCATCATTGACAGTCATCACGTAGTCATATTTGGGATTCTTTTTACCAGAATGCAGAACATTGCACTTTGAAACATTAAAAAATAATTTCCATTTATTTGTCCAATCCTGAAGTAAGTGTATGTCTTTTTGCATGACTGAACTGTTTGTTGCTTTATTGTACAGCTTTGTATCATCCGCAAATATATCTTCACTATACCACTAACCACATCTGGTAAATCATTAATAAACACTGCCCTGTGGAATTCTGCTGAGAACTGCTGCTTGGCTCGACGTTGCCTGGTGTGTTGACGTTTGACAAGTTGTTTTCTTGGGTTAATGAAAGTTGATTCTTAACTAAGTTAAGTTTGTTAAACGTTGTATTAATGAATTTTGAATGCCCAGTGTATAAGTTTGTTTGTTCTTTTGTGGAATTGTATAAAGGTGAAGATGTTGACAACCACACCATATTTGAACTAACTGTGCTTTGTTGTTATTTCTGTAAACTTTCTTTTTCTTTTTATTTGTTATTATAAGGGGTCAATTGAAATAATGAATCTTTCAACTGGCTTCATTGATTTGGCAAGCAGCCCTGAAAGTCCCACAAATAGTGAACTCGCCTTTGGCTAGTGCTTCTCAAAATGAACTAGCAAGAGAGCAAATCATACTCGCCAAACGAACCATTTCTTTCAGCAACTTTACACGCATTTGGCAAGTAGATGAACATTTCTACTCGCCAGTTACATGTTTTCTACTCGCCATGGCGGAGTAAAATACTCGCCACTTTCAGGTCTGACAAGGAATTTCTAACCCTGATTACATTTCGATATAAGAAGGCTTAGGAACCCCCTATTCCTACCCTCTGCACTCAACCATAGATATCCCTTACACATCTATGACTCAACCCACTCACCGTCACCAAGCCAATCGCATGTTTGTGTGAGTGCTGCCCGAAAAAAAAAATCACTGTACTCGAGTTCTGCTTATATGTTTACTTTTCGTTGAGAACTGAAGAAAAAAGTGAATTATATATCAACTGTTTTGCCACTGTCATTACACATCACTGACACATTCAAACGGCCAAACATCTAGGCCCTACACAATTAATGAAGTTTCATAACTTTGATGAAAGCTTAAAATTTCATTCAAGTTGACCTTTTCCTTTGCTCTTTTTATATTTAGTCAAGTTTTGACTAAATATTTTAACATCGAGGGGGAATCGAAACGAGGGTCGTGGTGTATGTGCATGTGTGTGTGTGTGTGTGTGTGTGTGTGTGTGTGTGTGTGTGTGTGTGTGTGTGTGTGTGTGTAGAGCGATTCAGACTAAACTACTGGACCGATCTTTATGAAATTTGACATGAGAGTTCCTGGGTATGAAATCCCCAAACGTTTTTTTCATTTTTTTGATAAATGTCTTTGATGACGTCATATCCGGCTTTTCGTGAAAGTTGAGGCGGCACTGTCACGCCATCATTTTTCAACCAAATTGGTTCAAATTTTGGTCAAGTAATCTTCGACGAAGCCCGGACTTCGGTATTGCATTTCAGCTTGGTGGCTTAAAAATTAATTAATGACTTTGGTAATTAAAAATCTGAAAATTGTTAAAAAAAAAAACAATTTATAAAACGATCCAAATTTACGTTTATCTTATTCTCCATCATTAGCTAATTCCAAAAACATATAAATATGTTATATTCGGATTAAAAACAAGCTCTGAAAATTAAATATATATATATAAAAATTATTATCAAAATTAAATTGTCGAAATCAATTTAAAAACACTTTCATCTTATTCCTTGTCGGTTCCTGATTCCAAAAACATATAGATATGATATGTTTGGATTAAAAACACGCTCAGAAAGTTAAAACAAAGAGAGGTACAGAAAAGCGTGCTATCCTTCTTAGCGCAAAGTTCTACTACCCCGCTCTTCTTGTCAATTTCACTGCCTTTGCCATGAGCGGTGGACTGACGATGCTACGAGTATACGGTCTTGCTGAAAAATGGCATTGCGTTCAGTTTCATTCTGTGAGTTCGACAGCTACTTGACTAAATATTGTATTTTCGCCTTACGCGACTTGTTTTCCTTTTTTTTTTCTTTTCTGTTTTTACTTATTCCCCCCCCCCCCCCCTTTCTTTTTTTTTTTAACCTTTCAAAAAAGTTCCTTATTCGCCGCTGCCACTCCGAAACCGTAACCTTCACATGTTAATTTTCTTTCGTTTGCGTGCGCCTGTGTAGAACGAACTGATTTCTGATTTTTGATCAAATAGTTGCATGTACACATCGTGGTATTCCAACGTCGGCCATTGTTTGGGATTGTTTGTCCACGCGTCGGCTGGTTCCTTAAAAGGACACTTATCCACTCCAACCAACTCCAGCTTAGCCAAATACCTTGTTCTGGCTTCAACAGGCAACCCTTCTTGATAGTCGTACGACATTTTGGCTGAGTGAGTGTGCTTCTTTCAACCACGCTCTCTGTAGTCAGGGAGGTCACGTGGTTTCCGGTTTACTTGTGACGTCAGTCCGACTTGGAGAATGTCAAAACGTTTCGCTCCACTAGCTGTTCGCCCACGAAAATGAAATACTTGTCCCTGGAATTCTAGTACTACTACTTCTCTTCGTGATATTGCTATAGCTTACATGAGGTACAGTGGCGGGTGTGTCCGAACCGAAAGGGTATTAAATTTTGGGAGTACTCTAAATCAATTCTGATGAAGCCCCTCCCAAAGTTGTAAAAGCAGCGACTATAATAAATCATGTTACTTACTCTACAATAAGCCGTCTCTTCTTGACAGTAGGTCGTAGGTTCGCCGATAACAATGTAGGACCCTGCGTTTGCATGACTGAAGGCAGCTGACAATAAAATCAAGCAAGTAAGCCACAATGTTGTCTGTATTCCAATGTTGACATCGCAAACAGACGCCATCTTTGAAGACTGGTGAATAAAAAGTGCTGTTTGAGAATGAAACCAACCGCAAACTTTGTGATGTCTGGACAAAACGTTGATGATTATTCTCTCAGAACACATTACTATTTTGTGATAATTTATATGAAAAAGGATGCCAATCCCTTTAATACTCATTGCATATATCAAACCATGAATATAATGTAGTGAGAGGCATACTGACATTTGGGCTAAACATATATAGTCTTTCAGTGCATATTGTCCAAGCGATTTTTGAAACTGTTCATTGTCGGCGCTTCTACCACATTCTTGTCCAAGGAGTTCCATGTGTCTATGATTCTGTTCGTGAAGAAAGATTGTCGGAGAGCTGTTCTGCATTGTTTCTTCTTGAGCTTGAACTGATGTCCACGGGTATTACACAGGCTATTCAGCTCCAGTGGGTTCTTGCAATCGTAGTATCCATGCACGAATTTGTATGCTTCAATCATGTCTCCCCGGATACGCCTATAGCACATGCTTGGAACTTTCAAGACTCTGAAACGCTCTTCGTAACTCAAGGTCTTCAACCCTGGGATACACTTCGTGGCGGCTCTTCTTAACACACTTTCAATCAGATTTTTATCTTTCTCGCCGGAGTCGGGGACTCCACACCACATTTGCAAATTCCAGATGAGGCGTGAGTGCAACAAAGAGAAGTCTTAGCGTTTCTGCGTCCAAATGCTCATAAGACCGTCTAATGAGACCCAGGATTCTATTTGCTTTGTTGACTTGTGTTTCCACGTGCTTTGAGAATTTCAATTCACTGTCTACATTGACCCCAAGGTCCTTTTCTGCACTTGAGCTTTCCAGATCAACTCTGTCCACGCTGCCAGGTTTTCTCATATTATACACAAGTTTCTGATTTTTTGTACCCAACTGTAATGTCTTACACCTATCTGCATTAAAGCGCGTCTGCCCAGTCGACCAAACTGTCCAAATCCCTCTGGAGTTCTTTGCTATCTTCACAAGTTCTGATTTGTCGGTACACTTTCGTATCATCAGCATACATGCTGCACAGACTGCTCACAACTTCAGGGAGATTGTTAATGTATATAACAAACAAAACTGGGCCTAGCACGTACACTGCCCTGGGGCGGCACTCCACTTGTTCGTCGCGATACGATAACCTTCGTGGTTGAAAACGACGTTAAACACCAAATAAAGAAAGAACTCCACTTGTCACGTCTTTCCAGTCTGACATAGACCCATTGACCCTCACCCTTTGCTTTCTATCACTTAGAAAATCACCGATCCAATTTTTGACCAGTCCATGGATACCATATGCTTCTAATCTTTTCAGTAACCGCACATATGCGGAACACAATCGAATGCCTTAGCAAAATCAAGGTACACAGCGTCAACCGGTACTCCATCATCTAAGCTATCTGTCCAGTCGTCAATGACGCTAATTAAGCAAGTTTGTCACGCATGATCGTTTTGCCACAAAACCATGCTGGCAATCTGATAACAAGTCGTTGGCTGCCAAATGAGAGAAAACACTGGTTCTTATCAACTTTTCTAACAGTTTGCATGGGATGCTTGTTAAACTCACTGGGCGGTAGTTGCCTGGACTGCTCTCACAGCCCTTCTTGAAAAGGGGTGTCACATTTGCCTGCTTCCACTGATATGGTACTGTTCCTTCAGCTAGCGATGCCCTAAAAACAATCGCTAATACTTCAGCTAAAACGTCAGCCAATTCTTTCAACACTCTTGGATGCATATTATCAGGTCCAGTTGACTTCGAGGCGTCAAGTGCCTTAAGCAACTTCAGGACAGCGTTCGTGTCAATGTCTATGTTATTCAGTTCATTATTCAACTTCCTTCCCTCACAATCAGGGACGTAGTCAAGATTTTCTTTCGTGAACACACTACAGAAAAAGTCACTAAGCATATCCGCTTCAAGTTCTCACTGTCTTTCGTTGCTTGTTTACCACTCTTATCAGTTAGATCGGACACACCATCCCGGGTGGCCATCTTGCTTTTGGCGTAAGCGTAGAATGCTTTGGGGTTGCTCTTAGCAGCTCTAGCAATGTCTTTCTCATGATCTTTTACCGCATTTTTACATGCCTTCTTAGCTTGGTTTCTGGCCTTTGCATACAATAAGTAGTCTGCCCCTTCCCTAGTTTGCATATATCTCTGATATGCTGAACGTTTCTTTTTCACTTTGGCCAATGCTTTTTCATTCATCCACAGTGGTTTTCTTTTCTTATTGAGTCCATTTCTCCGAACATGAGGGACATATTCACCCACTAGTGTCTCTATATTGCTGGACAAGATGTCCCATGCCTCCTGTGCTTTGAGTCCTTCTTGGCGTG
>NC_090257.1:24277262-24279762 GCF_037325665.1 Littorina saxatilis
TAGTTTTACTTGATTTCTGACCTTGTTTTGCACCACTTTAAAGTTGATATGTACTCTTTCTTCTGTTCTCCGAGCGCTGGCACTCACTGTCGCTGATTTGGGGAGTCCTGATGAACTCATCAACGTCTGTGTGTGTGTGTGTGTGTGTGTGTGTGTGTGTGTATGTGTGTATGTATGTGTGTGTGTGTGTGTGTGAATGGTTGATTATGTTTGTGTGCGTGCGTGTGTGAGTTTTGAGCAGGTGTATGCGTGTCTATGACCGTACACACGCATGAGAGAAACCCTTTTTGTGTGTAATATGATATAATATGTGTCAGTGACGAATATGATCCATTTTTGACGGATGCGTCCATTTTGCGCAAAGGGGAGAATGGTCACACACCAGAAACGAATTGTTTGCTTTTCCAAGTTTTAGGAATTCCAGCATCTAAAAGTATGAAAAGATAAAGAAGATATGGATATCATCATCCCCATTGTCATTATAATGTCCCCCTACCCCCAACCCCTGACCCTTTTCCTCGATCTTTATCTTTTTCTTCCTCGTTTTGTTAACGTTGTTGCTGTGACGACGACGACAACAACCATATCATTTCTGTCAGTCTCCTGCTTTAGAATTATATTCTTGTCGGAACATGCTATGAGTTTGTTGCATCGATTATTTCTATTGAAATCAACGGCACTCAAATTATTTATATTGATTAAACTAGTAATGTCGTGGACGTTGTAAGTTCCTAATTATTTTCTGTACAGCTCATCAGTCTGTCATGACAAAGCAAAATCATGTAAAAGGAATTTCCTGAATCAGCAATAAACGCAAGGCTTAACCCCTCCCCCTCCCCCCCTGTGAAGGAAATAGACTATTCGAACTAATCGGGAAGTGTCTTGTTTCTTTGGATGCTTAGTATAAAAGATGGGACAGAACTCTGGAGCAGCGGCCGATTCCCAGCATACCAACTGGAGTTCTCTGCCCCTCTTCGCAGGATTTTCTCCCCTGCCTAGACACCATGACGTCATCGGCACTGACGTTGGCTTTCGTCGCCCTTCTGGCTCACGTAAGTTCTGTGTTGTGTTATTTTGTGTTGTGTTGTGTAATTTTGTGTTGTGTTGTGTTGTGTTATTTTGTGTTGTGTTGTGTTATTTTGTGTTGTCTTGTGTTATTTTGTGTTCTGGTCTTTTCTGTTATTGTGTTTTCTGTTGTGTTGTATTATTTTAGGTGTGGTGTTACACATTGTTCTATTTTTAACTTGTATTGGGAATCCCGAGAAACGTTGTTTGTTTAGTGGCGCTTGACGAGAAAATCGCGATTGGTTTTTAACGTGAGATACAATAGAGCATTGTGTAATTAATTGAGTATACTCCTATTGCGGTTAGGCGTGTGTTATTGTTTTTGGACTCAATCCTACGTCTATTTACATCCCATACTGGGCATCAGAAAGTGTTGTTCACAATGTGCTTGGTAGGTATAAGGCTGCGCTTGAAAGTAGTCCGATAATTTTGCTGCATACTTTTTCACTTGCATTTTGATCTGTGCATGAACCAAAAATCCTGTTCAAACTGCAGCAATCTGGAGAAACAGCATAATTATCAGTCAAACTTGATACATTACAAAAAAAGAAAAAGAAAATGTGTTTTAGTAATTTGACATCATCAATGCCAAGGGCGTTCTCTTGGCAACACGAGTTTTTCAAGCGCAGAGTTTCTGTCCTAATTCACTGACGTTCATGTGATCTAGTTAAAGTTAACGGAAGACCTGGCGTGACAACAACAAAAAACAAAAACAAAAAAACAAACACTGTTTTGCAGTACGTTATGATAAGGATGAAGAAAGCGAGTGCTGTTGTGGAATAGACGAATGTTTGTATGGGGTGTGACAGAGTGAATGCCCTTGCTTTTTACTCGGAGAACCAATGGAGGGGCATTAAACCACTAGCGAGGGGTGTGTCGGAAACACGTGGATAAAAGCCCCTGTGAATCTATTTATCCGAGGAAAAGCAAGGGTTTCATTCTTTCACAGCAGATACAAACCCGACGGAGTTATTTCCGAAAATCGTCTATTCTTTTCATCATTTACAAACATTATTACTCGTCGCTCTCAGCTCTCACCCATACTGTGAACGTTCTTCGATGCAGACGACACAATTTTAGCGTGTAAGGTTTCCTTGACTGAGTGCATTTCAGTTACAAAGTAATATCATTATCTTGCGGACCATGATAACAAATACAGATGGTTAGAAAATATTCCTCTCTGCAAATTGATGGGACTAGAGATTTCGGTTCGAACTGTTGTAGCTTATCTAACTTAGTGGTTTCTTCTTTGAATTATTGTTGTTATTTTGTCGCGAAGCTACTGGTATTGCTTCAAAATAGTCGTCATATACAGACCCTTTTTTCATAGAAAACGTTTTATTTTGTACGTATTGTTTGTATTTTCAGGTGGCTCTTACATCAGGTACGTTAGAATTTGATTCTCTTACAAGCAATGATACCGCGCAGTGGCCGT
>NC_090257.1:24282262-24307262 GCF_037325665.1 Littorina saxatilis
ACAGAACCAGATCTTCAGAGACCCGAATGGAGGCATCGGTAAGATGAACGCGTGGTTTTCCGGTGAAATTGACATCGGTGACCTGCACAAGCGTACCGCACGTGCCATTGATGACAGACTGTTTGAGAGAGTGGCCCCTGGCGGCAAATCTCAGCTCTACAATCTCATCCTCGACGCACTGGAGCAAGATGACTACTGTCAGTTTGAGGTAAGTTGTGTAGGATCCCACAATTAGACATGATCAACCGACCCCCGTAGCGCAGTGGTTAGCGCATCGGGTTTGGACCGGGAGATCGTGGTTCGAATCCCATAAGGGGTGCGTGGGTTTTTTCGAGCTTCGATCGGCTCCTACCCAGAGTGGAAGTGCTAAAGTTCCAATGGGTGGCTGGGATCAAACAGCCGAGTGTCATTCACTTTACGAATGCGATTGACTCTGAAAGCGCGAAAAAAAGAAGAAAAACAAAAGACATTATCATGGAATGATACATTCATTGAAACGTTTAATTGTAAATTAACTTGTTCAAGGGATCTATTATGTTTTATGTCAGAGGTGTACGTACTATATTATCAGAAGCCATTTTTGGGAAAGATTTCTGGCGAATTCGATTCAAAGTTAAGGAACATTTGGTGTGCTGTAATTTAGATAACTTTGAAGGATTTGGTTGAACATGCTTTGTTGCTTAGCTAATTAATAACATGCATTTTTGTGATTATCTTGGAAGAGATCACATCCAAGTCATATTAAGATCATTCTTTTTTGTATTTGTTTCATTTGTCTCATAATTATTTTTCTGACTGTCCCATATCAAGATTATCGGGTCGAGGTTCTTGTAAATGTAGGTTTCGTCAAAAATTAAACGTTCCCAAAACTATAATCTTTCTTGCATTTTGATTTTTAGACTGAATTCCTTTTTTATATTTAGTCAAGTTTTGACTAAATATTTTAACATCGAGGGGGAATCGAAACGAGGGTCGTGGTGTATGTGCGTGTGTGTGTGTGTGTGTGTGTGTCTGTCTGTGTGTGTGTGTGTGTGTAGAGCGATTCAGACTAAACTACTGGACCGATCTTTATGAAATTTGACATGAGAGTTCCTGGGTATAAAATCCCCGAATGTTTTTTTCATTTTTTGGATAAATGTCTTTGATGACGTCATATCCGGCTTTTCGTGAAAGTTGAGGCGGCACTGTCACGCCCTCATTTTTCAACCAAATTGGTTGAAATTTTGGTCAAGTAATCTTCGACAAAGCCCGGACTTCGGTATTGCATTTCAGCTTGGTGGCTTAAAAATTAATTAATGACTTTGGTCATTAAAAATCTGAAAATTGTAAAAAAAAAATAAAATTATAAAACGATCCAAATTTACGTTCATCTTATTTTCCATCATTTTCTGATTCCAAAAACATATAAATATGTTATATTTGGATTAAAACCAAGCTCTGAAAATTAAATATATAAAAATTATTATCAAAATTAAATTGTCGAAATCAATTTAAAAACACTTTCATCTTATTCCTTGTCGGTTCCTGATTCCAAAAACATATAGATATGATATGTTTGGATTAAAAACACGCTCAGAAAGTTAAAACAAAGAGAGGTACAGAAAAGCGTGCTATCCTTCTTAGCGCAACTACTACCCCGCTCTTCTTGTCAATTTCACTGCCTTTGCCATGAGCGGTGGACTGACGATGCTACGAGTATACGGTCTTGCTGAAAAATGGCATTGCGTTCAGTTTCATTCTGTGAGTTCGACAGCTACTTGACTAAATATTGTATTTTCGCCTTACGCGACTTGTTGTATATTACTAAACATCTTGATTCCGAGTGTACAGCTTTAAAAGCGCATTTAAAAACAATCCAATGTACTCGTTTTTTTCATGCTTCTTCTTCTCCTTCTGCTTCGTTCATGGGCTTATAGACTCCCACGTTCACTCATATTTTTAGCACGAGTGGATTTTTACGTGTATGACCGTTTTTACCCCGCCATTTTAGCAGCCATACGCCGCTTTCGGAGGAAGCATGCTTGATATTTTCGTGTTTCCATAACCCACCGAACTCTGACGTGGATTACATGATCTTTTCCGTGCGCACTTGGTCTTGTGCTTGCGTGTACACACGAAGGGGGTTAAGTCACTAGCAGGTCAGCACATAAGTTGACCTGGGAGATCGGAAAAATCTCCACTCTTAACCCACCAGGCGGCAGCGACCGGGATTCGAACTCACGACCTCTCGATTAAGAGGCCGATGTCTTACCACCACGCCACTGCGCCCGTCTTTTCATGCGACTGTCACAATTATCACCGTCTCTGCGACATAACAGGTGCAGTTCGAGGTTGCCCACAACCACATCCACTACCTGGTGGGAGGTCGTCACCGCTACTCCATGTCCACACTGGAGTACTCCGCCTACGACCCCATCTTCTTCCTCCACCACTCCAACGTGGACAGGATCTTCGCCATATGGCAGCAGCTGCAGAAGAAGCGAGGCAAGCCCTACGACCATGCTGACTGCAGCGTCGAGCTGTTCAATCAGAACCTGCACCCCTTTGACAGAGATTCCAACCCCATTCAGTTAACCAGGACCTTCAGTCAGGCCAAAGATCTGTTCAGGTTAGTCCAGCACGCGCACGAATATTTTTCTCTGTGCAATCCATTCGTTTGACAGCAGTTCCAACCCAATTCAGCTGACCAGGACCTTCAGTCAGGCCTAAGACCTGTTTAGGTTAGTCCAGCAAGGATATTTTGTTTCTATGCTGTCCATTCGCTTGTAAGAGATCCCAACCCCATTCAACTAACCAGAACATTCAGTCAGGCCAAAGATCTGTTTAGGTTAGTCCAGCACGGATATTTTGTTTCTGTCTATGCTGTCCATTCGCTTGTTAGAGATCCCAATCCCATTCAACTAACCAGGACCTTCAGTCAGGCTAAAGATCTGTTTAGGTTAGTCCAGCACGGATATGTTGTTTTTTCTATGCTGTCCATTCGCTTGTAAGAGATCCCAACCCTATTCAGCTAATCAGAACCTTCAGCCAGGCCAAAGATCTGTCCGGGTAAGTCCTTCGCAGATATACTTTTCTGGGCAGTCCATTGGTGTTGTATTATTTTGCACCCCTTTGACAGAGATACCAACCCCATTCAGTTAACCATGTACCAGGACCTTCAGCCAGGTCAAAGATCTGTTTAGGTAAGTCCTTTGCAGACATATTTCTACCGGGCAATCTCCCTTGAATTTCCCTGTCGAAGTGACGCTGCATACTGAAAGTACTCATCTCATGATCAAGTATGGGTCACCACAGTCGACACACTGAAATATGTATTCATTATTATCATTACTATTTTTTTTAAAGTGATTATTGTGAGTGTCAACCAGTGCGACGGTGAGCCTTAAAGGGAAAATTCGGGAAGCTGTTAGCTAACCCATAATTATTTATTTTTTTAGCCACCTCCAGCTTGGCTACACATACGATGACATGTCCCTGAACGGACTGTCCCTTGATCAGCTCTACAGTCTTCTGGAGCAACGCAGGGCCCGGGAACGAGCATTCGCAGTCTTCTCTCTGCACGGCCTAGGATTCTCCGCCAACGTTAAAGTGGAGGTACGTTTAGTACAGCAAACGATTGATTGTTTTGATTATTGCTTTTTAAAAAGAAAAGTTATTTTTGTTGTGGTTGTTGTTGTGGTTGTTGTTGTTGTTTTTATTATTGCTTTTTTTTTTGTAACCGCTGCTAGTTACATGTTTGACGTTTGCAGTCTAGCTGTTGTTTGTTTGGATTATTGCTTGTCTTTTTGTCGTTTTTGATTTAGTATTTTTATTATTGCTTGGTTGTTTTAGCATTTGTTTGTGTGGAAGCGCTGTTAGTTGCATGTTTGATGCTTTTAATCTGTTGTTTGTTTTGATCATTGCCTTTTTATTTTTATTTTATTTTTTATTATTGCTTGGTTGTTTTTATCATTTATGGGGGTATTTTTTGTAAGCGCTGTTAGTTACATGTTTGATGGTTGCAGTCTTCTCTCTCCAGGGTCATGGGTACTGCGCCAATATTAGAGTGCAATGATGCCCGATCAAAGACAATCCTATAGTAGTTTTTGATTGTTTTGTTGGTTGGCTTTTTGTAGTTTGCAGTCTTCTCTCCCCACAATCTCTAATTTTCCGCCAATGCAAAAATGGAGACAGCACAGGCTTAATAACTTTACAGGAAAAACACCAACACTACACACTAGTTAACGTTTATCAACCTTCACTTTGACTTGACCCTAGGTTTGCGAAGGCAGCGACGAAGACCACAGCGACCACTCCAGACACCATTGCGAGTTTGCCGGCGATTTCTTCATCCTGGGCGGATCCAATGAAATGCCTTGGGAGTTCCATCAGCCCTATTACTTTGACGTCACAGACGCCGTAGAGCAATTAGGCCTGCCATTGGACGGGCGCTATCACGTGTCCGCTGAGGTCTTCAGCGTCAACGGAACGTCTCTGGGATCCGGCGACCTGCCTCACCCTTACGGCTCCCACAGGCCTCCTCATGGACACACTGACCGTGAGTGTGGTGGAAGCGGGGGGGGGGGGGGGGGGGGGGGGTGAGGGAAGGATGGGGAAATTAAGACTGTCACTCTCAAAGAGCGATGTGGCTTTTGAGCTTAAGTAGATACGATCGTATTAGAAAATGTGAAAAAGCTATAGGCTTTTTGGATCCGTCTTCACTCTACTGTGATGAACCTATGTGTAAACAGTATCAAATATGGAGACCCACAACGTAAACTAAGAAAGAACACAACATTGAAGGGACACGGTAAACCAACAACCAAACAACCATCGTTGTGTCCTGAGTGTTGAGGGGGGAGGGGGGAGGGGGGGGGCACATGCAATTGCTTAGCAAAACTGTAAGGATAACAACATTAATTCTTCGTGAGTGAAGTGTTTTCTTCTTCACTTACTTGATTCCCGAGGACTATTTTTTGTGTCAATCATTTTCGAAATATGCCTAAAGTAAAATATATCTAATCATCTCCCGATCCCTTCTTTATATGAGCTTGATATGGGTTTTTTTAATGTCCCTTCTGCCTATTAAGCATTTAGGGACCGGTTCAATTTTGTTTCCTTTTTTGTGGTCACCTGTTTGAATCAATTTACATCTAGATCCAAAAGTAAAGTGAAGAAAGGTCATATCTTCTTACACTTGTTACCTCAAATCTTGTTAACAATCTGGATCTCTTTCAAAAAGTTAACATCTTGTCTGAGGGTACCTCCCAGAAGCTTGATGTGTCTTTAGTGGCCGGAACCCGTGTGAGCAGTATCCCTTAGATGTCAGAGAAAAGAAGATTCATTTCTGAAGTCTGCAAATCAAGTTTTAGCTTTGTACTCTTTTTTGTATGCTATTGTATTTTTTAAAGAAGAACAACAACAACAAAAATCGTTCTATGGCCATGAGGAAAAAATTGAGTCGGCACGGAAACCGGAAACTTTATAACAAATATTTTGTTCACGCCTTATGTTCACTCTGTATTGTTATGACAATGACAATGACAATGACAATGACAATTCTTTATTTAACGAGGGTAATAGATTAAGCAGTGGTCTGCTTTTTTACATCCAGCCCTCGCCCTAACTAAATAAATGAAATAAAAATACAAGATGAAAATAGAAAATAGAAAAACTAAAATTCTAAATTGTTACAGATAACTAAAGTACATATACATATGTACACAAAATGCATTGCATTGAGGTAAATTGCGAGTTAATTGATGTGAATTTAGTGGTATAGAGCAGCTTGCACTTACTCAACATCATGCTCTAAGCCACACATTGCATTTTAAAGAAAAACAATCAAACAAGCAAGACATTGCAAAAATCATCACACATCTAAATAGTGTTGTTGCCCATACAGCCACCCCTGGCGACGGCAAGGGGCCCACCACTGTAGTCCGCAAAGACATCGCGGTGTTGACGGACGAAGAGGTGTATGCCCTTCGTCAGGCTATGGCGCGCTTCCAGAACGACACTTCCGTGGACGGGTTCCAGGCTGTGGCTGAGTTCCACGGACTTCCCGCCAAGTGCCCCCACCCCGACGCCGCTCTTCGTTACGCCTGTTGCATTCACGGCATGGCTACTTTCCCTCACTGGCACCGACTCTTCGTTGTGGAGGTGAGTGTTTCCCTGAGAACATGATTTGATTCAATTGAATTTACTCTGTTAGCCCATTGCTGGGAAATTCGGGACGCTTTATCCCAGTGGAAAGCTAGCAGTATCATACGAGTCGCGCTACCCAGGTGTATGCGTGTTCAGGTGTAATCAGCCATCTACATTTATGGCAGAATGACCGAGGTCTTTTACGTGCCACTGTGGTGGGACATGGATATCGTCTCTGAGTCTGCACATAAAGTTGGACCGTGTCCGTCCTTACCGGGATTAGATCCTGAGACCTTAGGATTGCAAGTCCAGGGCTCCACCAACTGAGCTACCCGGATGTGTTAAAGACCTGTTACATTCGCGGCATGGCTAACTTTTCTCACCGGCATTGACTTTAGTTGTAGAGGTTGAGTGTTACCCAGGGAAAATGAACTTTAAAGATGTATACTACTCGTCTTAATTACCTACGAAAGGTGAACAAAACTGAATGCTTTGGCTACAAATTTGATAGATCCTTCCACAAACATGCACAACTTGTACAGTGTAAGCTGTAAATTTGACGCGGTAACTGCTTTATGGAGTTTGGTTTTCGGGAGTGTTTGTGTTTTCAGTTCCATTACTTAGACATTACCTCATATAAAAATCTGTTTGCTGAATAAGAAGTTCGGTATACCGTACTGTAACGGGACCAAGCCTTATGCTGTCATTCCATTCCTGGCAGGTAAAACATTATTATACCTTGACTCTTATCATACCTTGACTGTTTGAATACCAGGTCGAGGACGAACTGAGAAGCCGAGGTCTTGAATTCGGCATCCCGTACTGGGACTGGACCAAGCCTAATGCTGCCATTCCGGCCCTGGCTGCGGACATCACCTACACCGACCCTCACTCTGGGGTCGAAGTTCACAACCCCTTCCATGACGCTGCTGTGGCCTTCCTCGGGGAAAGAACCACCAGAGACGTAAGAATTCTTTCTTTGTCTTTTTTTTTTTGGGGGGGGGGGGAGATGCAGACAACAACACACATTCCCCGCCCCTCCCCCCCACACACACACACTCACACACACGCACGCACACACACAACTCGAAATACCTTGGACGTTCTTTTCCAAGATTATTAACCACTCTCTTTCCTCTCTCTGTCTCTGAATGTGTCTCTGAATGTCTCTGTCTGTATGGCTATCTCTACATGTATCTCTCTCTCTCTCTCTCTCTCTCTCTCTCTCTCTCTCTCTCTCTCTCTCTTCCTCTCCTTTTATCTGCTCTAACTCTGTTCACCAATGAATATGTGCCAAACTGTTATCACTTTCTTTATGCAACCCCAATTTTTGTAGTTGTTTACTACCTTTAATTTTGTGAACACAACTCAAGAATTTTCCTTGCCATACATTTGCTTGGCTTCTACACCAGTCGCACATTTGACATTTCGACATCGTCGTGCAATTTTGGCGTAACTCGTTTTCAACAGCCTTTCAGGAGAAGGACAGAACTGATTATATTTATTATCATATATATATATATTCGTTAGATCATACATTGTCAATCGTATTTAAGAGAATATTTCTCACGGAGAATGATTTACTTAGTCTAAAACACAAAAACATCAAAATCGGCAAGAATCGAGTTACGCCAAAATTCCACAACGACATCGTTTTTTTCGTTTCTCTTTTAACGATGATTCCACAGCGCACAGTGTTAAAAAAAAGAGCATTTTCTATGGGGGTTTTCAGACGATGGTACTGGAGTTGTCAAAGAACGCAGAATTCGGAGACCACACGCCTCTGTTTGACGGCATTCTTCTGGCATTTGAGCAGACCGACTTCTGTGACTTTGAAGTCCAGTTTGAGGTCACTCACAATGCGCCTCACTTCCTGGTCGGAGGCTTCGCGCCCTATTCCTTGACCACTCTGCACTACTCTGCTTTTGACCCCATCTTCTACCTGCACCACTCCAACGTGGACCGTCTGTGGGCCATCTGGCAGAAGCTGCAGATCATTCGAGGTCTTCCTTATAAGGTCTGCATACTCCTAGCTTTATTTATTATGCTTAAGTGTGCTTGATTAAGTACTATTACGTCCGTCTATCCCTCGCCTAGATATGGAAGGCAGCGGGGTGTTCCCTATCAGGTCCAGAAACCCTCAACTATATTCAATTTCTACCTTATTGCTATCAGTGTTGGGGTATTATTATATCCATCTATGTCTCGCTTACAGACAAAATAGTGGGATCTTCCTTATAAAGTTCAATGATTCTACTATCAACGGTGCTTATAATGTGTATCGATAAGAATGGATCGATCTGCCCATGAAATGTATGAACAAGAAAGTTGGAGTATTGTATTCATTTTATTTTTAAGCAATCATTGCTTGACGTTAGTGGTATTTAGCAGACTTTTCCATATAAACCACATTATTTTTGATATTCTTCTACGGAGAGTAAACCATTTTCAAGTTTCATGTCACACGCGTCACCACGTTTGCTGAGCAGCAGCGCTATTTCTGCATTTAGTTATGAGCTTGAATAACATTTGTGTGTTTGTGGAAGATATCGAACTTTTCACCTCCTTTTTCGCCTGTGGATTTTGTGCATGTGCAATGTTCAGGAAGTTTAAATCTCCAGACAAAAAAGGATGTAAAAACCGACTTCAACTCATTTTTCGATATTTTGTCGATGTCTCAGTACTGACTTCAACTCTTTTGTTGACCTTTTTTCGATGTCTCAGTACTGTCTTCAACTCTTTGTTCTACCTTTTTTCGTTGACTCATTACACATTTATTTTTATCCTCGTTGTCCAGGCCCACTGTGCCAGCACTCAGACCCAAGAAGTCCTGAAACCTTTCGGCTTCCCTCCACCGTGGAACAACGACGAGAAGACTTTCAACAACGCTCGACCCACCAACGTGTACGACTACGAAAACGTGTTGGATTACACGTACGACACGCTCCAATTCGGTGGTATGACAGTGGACCAGCTTGAACACTACCTCGAGGAACGTCAGACGAGGGACAGAGCTTTCGTGGGAATCGCGCTGCACAACATCGGGGTGTCTGCCTGGGTTGATGTCAAGATCAACGCTCCCGGGGGTAGGATCCTCTGTCTTTTTCTCAAATTTTCGTCAGGCAAACGCCGACTAGTCTTCATTAGGATGGTAATGACAAATTAAGGAACGACGGCACGTGATGTACAGTGTATTGTCATGATGGATAAACTGTCTTTTTCTGTAAGATTTAAAGGTAAAGTCGTTCTTACGAACGCAGTTCAGCTCACTACCCCACATGAAGCGTCCAACTTAGCTGCAAAATAAAGACTTCTTTTTTCAGACCTCCAAATATCTGAGATCGTTATTTAGAAAAAGGAAAGGGCCTTGAAATAACTACAGCGGTTATGAAAAAAAGCAAGGGTCTTAAAAGGGACGAAGACTTAAATCGAGGAGTCTCTGTGGGTGGGTTACACAGTTCGTCTTCTTCGTTCGTGGGCTGACACTCCCACGTACACTCGTGTTTTTTTCACGAGTGGAATTTTACGTGTATGACCGTTTTTTACCCCGCCATTTAGGCAGCCATACGCCGTTTTCGGAGGAAGCATGCTGGGTATTTGCGTGTTTCTATAACCCACCGAACCCTGACATGGATTACAGGATCTTTTTCGTGCGCACTTGGTCTTGTGCTTGCGTGTACACACGGGGGTGTTCGGACACCGAGGAGAGTCTGCACACAAAGTTGACTCTGAGAAATAAATCTCTCGCCGAACGTGGGGACGAACTCACGCTAACAGCGGCCAACTGGATACAAATCCAGCGCGCTACCGACTGAGCTACGTCCCCGCCCGGGTTACACAGTGATTATAACTAATTATAAGGATAATAACGATAACACGATTTCATATAGTCCTGTGAGCTTCCCTCATGGAAACTCGGGCTGCTTTGTCAGTTAGGAAAGCGAGCTGCCATGCAGTACGGCGCCACCCATTGTTTTCCTGTTCACGCATGCGTGTATTCGTGGTTTCAAGCCCTGAGACTTTCGCTGTGAACTCGGGATCTTTATCGTGCGCATGCATGCACACGGGGTTGTTCGGACACCGAGGAGACTCTGCACAAAGTTGACTCTGGGAAATAAATCCCTCGCTGAACGTAGGGATGGAATCCACGCCGATACCGACAACTGGTATTGAAGCCAGCGCCTCCTAACGATTGAGCTATTTCCTCGCCCTAGCAAGTGTGTGTCTGTTTGCGTTGCAGGCGAGTCTTACCAAGTGGGCCATGTCGCCGTTCTGGGCGGAGAGAAGGAGATGGCGTGGCACTTTGACCGCCTCTTCAAGCTGGAGATCACCGACGCCCTGTCGGCCCTGGGTCTGCGCTACGACGACGACTTTGAGGTTCATCTGCACATCGTTGACGTGACGGGCAAGCAGTGGCCAGAAGACACGTTCAGCCATAGCACCATTCTGCACAGCCCCGCTCAAGGTTGGTGTTTGTCATTGCAGTGGTAGGGGGATTAACGAAAAACAAGAAAGGGGTGAAATGGCAATGCGAAAAAACTGAATACTATGGACAATAAAGGCAGAGAGATAGAAAGAGAGAGAGAGAGAGAGAGAGAGAGAGAGAGAGAGAGAGAGAGACAGACAGAGAGAGAGAGAGAGACAGACAGACAGAGAAAGAGAGAGAGACAGACAGAGAGAGAGACAGACAGACAGACAGACAGACAGACAGACAGACAGACAGACAGACAGACAAAGAGAGAGACAGAGAGAGAGTGTAACTCTCTTGTTACCTTGAACCTGTCTCACGTCGATTTCTGAACTGGCAGTTAGTTTCTGCTTTGCGCGTAACGACGTCAAAGTACCTCCAGCTTATTCCTTCTTTGTCAAAACAGTTCACGAACACGAAGGCATGACATTCGGCGACAGGGAGTACTTGCGAAGTGACGTCACTTCTCTGTCACGTGAGCAGATCCAGAACCTTCGTGACGCCATGCAGAGTCTGGAGAGCGATACCTCAATCAACGGCTACAACCAGATCGCCGCGTTCCACGGACAACCCAACTGGTGTCCCTCGCCCGATGCTGAGAAAAAGTACGCGTGCTGTGCTCACGGAATGGCAATCTTCCCGCATTGGCATCGTCTGTTGACTGTTCAGGTTAGTATACGTTTCCTTTACTCTTCAGTTTTGAAAAGCTACACTGCAGATATATTTAGTGTTGAATTAACAGACACAGAACAGAAACAGATAATGATTTCAAATTTCCAATGACAAACAGAATTACGTTACTTACAGGGTTCAAGGTTTATTCCATCAAATGGGGCTAACGTGGTGCATGGGGCTCAAACAACACCAAAAACAACAACAACAACAACAACAACAACAACAGCAACAACAACAACAACAAACAGAACACAAAATATAAAATGGTCACCATATTCATAACTATCCCCACAGGCAGAGAACGCTCTCCACGCAAACGGTCTTCAGGACGGTCTGCCCTACTGGGACTGGACACTACCTATGGAGACTCTGCCGGAGATTGTCCGAGACGAAACTTACATCCACCCCAAGACCGGCCAGTCCACGGAAAATCCTCTACACCACGCGGTGGTGGACGGACACAAAACGGTTCGTACCTTGAGGGAAGAGGAGCTCTTCGAGGCGCCCGCCTTCGGCAAACTGACCAGAATCGCTGAGAAGGTCATGCTGGCTTTCGAGCAGACCGACTTCTGCGACTTCGAGATCCAGTTCGAGATCGCCCACAACTACATCCACGCCTTGGTGGGAGGGAACGAAGAGTACTCCATGGCTTCCCTGAGATACACAGCCTACGACCCTATCTTCTACCTGCACCACTCCAACACGGATAGGATCTGGGCCATCTGGCAGCAGCTGCAGGAGTACCGGGGTCTTCCCTACAACTCTGCCAACTGCGCCATCGCGTCGCTCCGCAAGCCTCTTCAGCCTTTTGTCCAGAGCAGCGTTGTCAACCCAGACCCGGTCACTCGCGACCACGCCGTGCCTTTCGACGTGTTCAACTACGAGGACAGCTTCCACTACCACTACGACAACTTCCAGTTCAACGGTCTGTCCATCCCTCAGATTCAGCGTGAGGTGGTGCGACGACAAGCCAAGGAGAGGATCTTTGCTGGCTTCATGCTGCACGGCGTTGAACAATCCGTCCTGGTTGTCTTCGAGATCTGCAAGCCGAACGGCGACTGCAAGGAAGCTGGGGAGTTCTATCTTCTAGGTAATATTTGACGTTTTTGTTCAGAATGTTTTTGTGCTTTTATGTGTGAATATGTCAAAGTCACAACCGAAGGTGATGCAGCTCAAATGGTGCCAAGTCATGCAGTCAAGCTGGGTTTCATTTTTTTCACATACATTGTTTTGCGCTTTTGTTTTGAGTTCTATCTTCTAGGTAATATTTGACGTTTTTGTTCAAATTGTCTTTGTGTTGTTTGTTTGTGTGAATATGTCAAAATGACAACTTTACGTGATGCAGCTCTTACTTAGGTTGCCAAGTTATGCAGTCAAGCTGATTAAAAATAAAAATTTCACATACATTGTTTTGCGCTTTTATTTTGAGTTCTATCTTCCAGGTAATATTTGACGTTTTTGATCAAATTGTCTTTGTGGTGTTTGTGTGTGTGTGAATATGCCAAAGTCACAACTGTATGTAATGCAGCTCTAATGGTGCCAAATTATGCAATCAATCTGGTTTTCATTTTTTTTCACATACTTTTTTTTATAATTTTTTGGTTTTTTTAGTTCTATCTTCTAGGTAATATTTGACGTTTTTGTTCAAATTGTCTTTGTGATGTTTTTGTGTGTGAATATGTCAAAATGACAACTTTAGGTGATGCAGCTCTGATGTTGCCAAGTTATGCAGTCAAGCTGATTTTTGTTTTGTTTTTCACATACATTGTTTTGTGCTTTTATTTTGAGTTCTATCTTCTAGGTAATATTTGACGTTTTTGATTGTGGTGTTTGTGTGTGTGAATATGTCAAAATGACAACTTTAGGTGATGCAGCTCTCTGGTTACCATGCAGGCAAGCTTGTTTTCCATTTTGTTTATCACATTCTTTGTTTTGCGCTATGACTTGAAAAATGGCGAGTCGTTCGCAGTTATGCTATACTGACTGGTGTTTCCTTCCATTTTCCCTTTTGTATAGCCATAACAAATGCTTTTAATGTGTTGTATTTCTGAAGTCTGATTTTGAAAGTAACTCATTTTAGTTGACCAGGTTTGTCACCTAAGCCTAAGCTTTCGCTTTGTATCGTTTTGATAGGGGACGAGTATGAACTTCACTAGATGTCCAAAAACAAAAAGACTGCCAACGTTTCAAAATTCAGAAGAAGAAAAAAGCAAGCAACGTTTTAGGAACGTTTAGTTGTGACAAAACAAAACGTTACTTCTCTATCAATCAATCAATCAATATCAATACTTCTCTACAGCTGAAGCAGCCTAGCCATGCCAGCTGAGTTCGTCACACAATTGAAAAATGAGTCTGTGCATCATTATTTCAGGCGACGAGTACGAATTGCCATGGAGCTACGATCGCCTCTTCAAGTACGAGATCACGGACCAGCTGCACGAGTTTGACCTGCAGCACGGTGACAACTATGACATACATTACGTCGTGTATGACCTTGCTGGGTCCTCGCTGGGAGATGACCTCTTTGGCAGTTCCACCACCGTCTACAGTGCTGGTAAAGGCTTGTTTGTGTTGTGCACATCTCGCTTAACGCTTTACCTTTATTTTGCATTATTTTAGTTTTTGTGTGGTTTTGTTTGCTCCGGGTCGGAATTTTGTTGTTTGTTTTAACGTCTGTTGGTTTTGGTCGGATTTGTTTTGCCTTCAGACATCTTCCACATTCATATTTCATGCGATCTTTTTCGTGTCTGTTTGCCCCCTCCTCTCTGATGGCGGCTTTCATTGTGTATGTTTGCTTTTTATATTTAGTCAAGATTTGACTAAATGTTTTAACATAGAGGGGGGAATCGAGACGAGGGTCGTGGTGTATGTGTGTCTGTGTGTGTGTCTGTGTGTGTGTGTGTGTGTGTGTAGAGCGATTCAGACTAAACTACTGGTCCGATCTTTATGAAATTTGACATGAGAGTTCCTGGGAATGATATCCCCGGATGTGTTTTTCTTTTTTTCGAGAAATGTCTTTGATGACGTCATATCCGGCTTTTTGTAAAAGTTGAGGCGGCACTGTCACACCCTCATTTTTCAACCAAATTGATTGAAATTTTGGCCAAACAATCTTCGACAAAGGCCGGACTTTGGTATTGCATTTCAGTTTGGTGGCTTAAAAATTAATTAATGACTTTGGTCATTAAAAATCTGAAAATTGTAAAAAAAATTTTTTTATAAAACGATCCAAATTTACGTTCATCTTATTCTTCATCATTTTCTGATTCCAAAAACATATAAATATGTTATATTTGGATTAAAAATAAGCTCTGAAAATTAAAAATATAAAAATTATGATCAAAATTAAATTTCCGAAATCGTTTTAAAAACTATTTCATCTTATTCCTTGTCGGTTCCTGATTCCAAAAACATATAGATATGATATGTTTGGATTAAAAACACGCTCAGAAAGTTAAAACGAAGAGAGGTACAGTAAAGCGTGCTATGAAGCACAGCGCAACCGCTACCGCGCCAAACAGGCTCGTCACTTTCACTGCCTTTTGCACTAGCGGCGGACTACGTTCAGTTTCATTTTGTGAGTTCCACAGCTTGACTAAATGTAGTAATTTCGCCTTACGCGACTTGTTTGTTACTGTATCCGTCTCTCTCGGGTTTCAGCCCCTCGTTGGCCATTTCTCTCCCTCCCGAATTTTGTTTTCTTATACCCAACTCTCCAACCTTTTATCTGTATTTATTCTTCTTTTTTATCGTATCTCTTTATATCTTCTCCAGCTCTGTCTAATTCCTTCATCTCTCTGTCTTGTGCCATATTTCACAACAGTGGGTGCAAAACCGTGTATTAATCTTATTTCCCCCTCAAAAACACAGGACGGTTTGAACCTAAAATCTACATGATTAAATCTACATCAGAACACTAAGGAAATGATAAAATACACGTGTGTGTGTGTGTGTGTGTGTGTGTGTGTGTGTGTGTGTGTGTGTGTGTGTTTTGAAGGTAACCAAGACGGCAACGCCTACAGACAGGAGGTGCAGGCGTCATCGCACGTGCGACGTAACATCGACGACCTGACCGAGGGGGAGGCAGAGAGTCTTAGAGCGGCTCTGCTCCACATGGAAGAGGATGGAAGCTTCGAGGCCATCGCCAGGTCAGTTGTTGTTGTTTTTAGTCAGGTGATGACTATGAGTTGCTGGTGTCCTTGTAGTACAAATACATATAGTAGTAGTAGTCGTAGTCGTAGTAGTAGTAGTAGTAGTAGTCGTAGTAGTAGTAGTATTAGTCGTAGTAGTCGTAGAAGTAGTAGTCGTAGTAGTAGTAGTAGTCGTAGTCGTGGTAGTAGTAGTAGTCGTAGTAGTGGTAGTGGTAGTAGTAGTAGTAGTAGCAGCAGTGGCAGCACCACCACCACCACCACCAGCAACAGCAACAGCAGCAGCAGAAGTTGTAGTAGTAGTAGCAGCAGTAGTAGTAGTAGCAGTTGTATTAGTAGTAGGAGTGGTGTTGGTGGTGTTGGTGTTGGTGTTGGTGCTCTTGTATTGAAGAGTAGTAGGAGTACTACCTTTGCAGCAGGAGTTGAAGTAGTATCAGTTTTAGCAATGTTTGTAGTATCAATTGTTGTTTTTGTTTTTGTTATTGTTGTAGTCCTCGTCATCAACGAAAAGTAATACGTTTACAGAAGAATAGGTCTGAGAATTTGCTGAAGACATAGTCAACGCTTTAACACCTAAGACAATACACCTGACCAGTATTCTATCATTGCACATAGATTCAGCTGGTACCTAAAGCTATGCAGAACATTAAAAACAAACCTTTTTTTCAACACAGGTTCCATGGCTTCCCCGGACTGTGCGAACTGAACGGAGAGAAGAAGGCTTGTTGCGTGCACGGGTCCCCCACCTTCCCTCACTGGCACAGACTGTACGTGGAACAGGTGGAGAACGCCTTGTTGTCCCATGGCTCAGCGGTCTCCGTGCCCTACTGGGACTGGACCCAGCCTATCAGGAAACTGCCCGAGCTCATCGATGCTCCCACTTACTTCAACTCCCGCAGCCACACCAAGGATACAAACCCTTTCTTCAGGTTTGTAATGGTGATGCCTGCCGGTCGGTTGGGAGACTGTGCATGTTCTTTCTTTCTTTATTTGGTGTTTAACGTCGTTTTCAACCGTTCAAGGTTATATCGCGACGGCTGTGCATGTTGAAGATTGTTTGTTTGATGTCATTAGTTGAACAGATGTTGTTTCTTGACTGTGGAAGGAAATATTGGCACTCTTCGTCCAGCTATGACCGTGTTCTTGTGTTGTCTGCCTGCTTGTCTGTCTGTCTGTCATTAGTTCTGTGTGGCTGTCTGCTTGTCTATCTGGCCGTCTTTCTGTCTGTCTGTCTGTCTCTGTCTGTCTCTCTGTCTGTCTGTCTGTCTGTCATTAGTTCTGTGTGGCTGTCTGCTTGTCTATCTGGCCGTCTTTCTGTCTGTCTGTCTGTCTCTGTCTGTCTCTCTGTGCCCGTTTTTATAGAAAAATCATTGACAAGATTTTTGTATCTCTTCGCAGAGGGAAGATCAGTGACACCGACAAGTACACCACCCGCGATCCTCGCCCTGACCTGTTCAACAACAACTACTTCCTGGACAACGTTCTGCTTGCCTTGGAGCAGACGTCCTTCTGCGACTTTGAGGTGCAGTTCGAGATCGTGCACAACGCTCTTCACTCCTGGCTGGGAGGCCGTGGCAAGTTCTCCATGAGCGGCCTGGACTACTCGGCCTTCGACCCCGTGTTCTTCCTCCACCACGCCAACACGGACAGGATCTGGGCCATCTGGCAGGCGCTGCAGAGGTACGAATAGTTTTATCTATTTCTGGTACAGTAGAACCACCATTTTAAGACCTCCAAAATCTAAACAAAATTATACTAATACCAAAAAAACATGTTCGCCGCATAGTTCCTAATCGTGTACAAAAACATAAAAATTATCCTAATCTTTGTAAAAAATCTAATACTGACATGCAAGCAAAACATTTCAGTTTGTATCAAATAAAAAATAAATAAACATGTACACTTAGAAACACGCCTTTCACTCTCTCCCACAATTCAACAGTTGTTCTTTTACCACAGGCACCGCGGTCTGTCGTTCGAGGAGTCCGACTGTGCGCTGAACCTGATGAGGAAACCCCTGCACCCGTTTGACGACAAGACGCAGAACGAGTTCGACCTAACCAACCACTACAGTCGGCCTGCCGATCTTTTTGACTACAGCGGCCACCTGGACTACCACTACGACAACCTCAAGTTCAACTCCTGGACCGTTCCGCAGCTTGATGAGGTCTTGAAGCAGCAGAGGTAAAACTGATGTTCCTCTTCTTCTTCTCCGTTCATGGGCTAAAACTCCCACGTTCACTCATGTTTTAGCACGAGTGGATTTTTACGTGTATGACCGTTTTTACCCCGCCATTTAAGCAGCCATACGCCGCTTTCGGAGGAAGCATGCTGGGTATTTTCGTGTTTCCATAACCCACCGATCTCTGACGTGGATTACATGATCTTTTCTGTGCGCACTTGGTCCTGTGCTTGCATGTACACACGAAGGGGGATAAGGCACTTGCACGTCTGCACATAATTGACCTGGGAGATCGGAAAAATCTCCACCCTTAAGTTAACCCACCAGGCGGCAGCGGCCGGAATTTGAACTCACGACCTTCCGATTAGGAGGCCGATGAATTACCACTAGGCCACTGCGCCTGTCAGCCTGATGTTAACGTGGGCAATGACAACTTCACGAAGGTCGCTTCACGAAGGGTTGTAAGAGTATTTTTGATAAAAAAAGACCTCGAAATCTAATTCAAGAAGCTCACTACACGAAGCTTTGTTACTGACGTATTTGCGACGTCTACTTTGGGCCCAATGAAGGGCAGCCTTTAAGCCTCGAATTTACTGGCAAAGTCGACAACGCGAAGTCTACTTGACGAAGCTCACTGCGTGAAGCTTTGGCACTAAATTGCCGCTTAAAAAGAGTTTGCGAAGTCCTCGCGAAGTCCACTTCGAGCTCAATTAAAGCCACAGCTTTAGCCTTGAACACATGGTTTGTGAATCGTCCTTAAAGGCATAGTCCTGATCGTGAACATTTTTTTAACATTTTTCTAAAGATTTTTTTATGCTCTATCCAGTGGTGAAAACCGTTTTAGAAAAGAGCGAAAACTGTTTGAGTTATACGCCTGTGACTAAGGTGACCCTCACACTATTACCAGACACTCCCCAGACTTATATTAAGTTTAGCGCAGAACCGCGCGAGGTGACATGCGACTCATTTCGTGGTGGAGGCTCATATTTCTGCTCACTGTCTCAGGTCTGCCTAGACTGTCTTTTACTTGGGATAAGGCTATCCTCCACTGAGCCTAGACACACAACAGAAATCCATACCCTGGATGCTTTCTCTTCTCATGTCAAAACCTGAGCAAATCCGAGATACTAGTACACGTTCCACGAAAGCAAAACCTTGATTTTGAGGTGTGAATTAAAGACTTGAGCTTTTTAGAACCTTTTTCGTTTTTACTGTTTTTTTAATTTTTTAATTTTTAGGTTTTTTTTTATTTGGTGTTTTACGTCGTTTTCAACCACGAAGGTTATATCGCGACGGCGTTTTTACTGTGATTGATCTAAATGTAAGTAATTTATGACACGTAACCAACATGTAAACTGAGAAACAAAACAAAAAAGGAATAGGTCTCGTATGGCCAAATACCGTGAAGGGATGTTCAAAAACGAGCAACCAGCCAACCACCTGTTATCGATTTCCTAATGACTTTTGTGACTGCAACTATCCTGTCTACACTGTCATGCCATCTTCGTCCTTCTTCTATACCTATGTCGACGTGCACGTGTTTTGATTTGTCTTTACATGATGCCAACCACCAACCTTTCGTGTTTTTATTCAAAACTTTGCAGTACAAAACATCACCTAGGTTACTTTATTTTAGACATGCATTTTCTTCGGTTTTCTGATAAGTTGTACACAGTTTGGGCTTTTTGTTGCTGTTGTAGATCACGTGACCGATTGTTCGCCGGTTTCCTGTTGCACAACATCGGGACGTCAGCGGACGTGGAGATCGATGTCTGCGTTGCCACTGGCAACGGTGCTCAGAGCTGTAACCATCCGGCCGGCAAGTTCGCCCTGCTCGGAGGAGAATACGAGATGCCCTTTACCTTTGACAGACTCTACAAGTGAGGATTTATTTAATGTATTTCATATATATAGCTTACAATCAACTGTATTATTTAACATGGAGAAATTGCAGTTGGTGGTACATGTAACATAAAGACAAAGGAAACACAACAGCATTAGCATTGTATTTAAATGTATGTACTAAATAATAACATTGTCCTCAACAAAACACCTCTCTGCATACAAAACTCTCGCTGTTAAGATGTAAGACAAATATGTAAAAGAGTCAGACACAGAAATTCCATTCAATTCCACTTAGAAATCCCAAACTACAGTAACGTAAAGAGAAGCAATTTTATTTTCTTAGTGAGAAAACCCAAGCTCATAATCATATAGATGAGGATACTAGCTGTGTCGAAAATAAAGCGGTTTTGTAGACATGCAGACAAGAACATTACTGCTCAGTAAAACTGCAGACAAGAAAATTGCTGCTAAAGTTGCAGACAAGAAAATTGCTGCTAAAGTTGCAGACAAGAAAATGGCTGCTAAAATAGCAGACAAGAAAATGGCTGCTAAAATAGCAGACAAGAAAATGGCTGCTAAAATTGCAGACAAGAAAATGGCTGCTAAAATTGCAGACAAGAAAATGGCTGCTAAAATTGCAGACAAGAAAATGGCTGCTAAAGTTGCAGACAAGAAAATTGCTGCTAAAATTGCAGACAAGAAAATTGCTGCTAAAATTGCAGACAAGAAAATGGCTTCTACTGCTGTTGGTCGCTATTATAGAATTCATGTCGAGGAAGACCTGTGCGGCTGTCAATCACGTTGTTTTAAGTCTTCTCCCATTAATGTTATTTTTGCCCTTACTCTGATAGCTAGAGATCAAGACTCGGAAGTATGATTATTCGCTATAAAAAAAATATATAACTGCGTAACGTTGAATGTAAACAGCTGTCAATCACGTTGTTTTAAGTCTTCTTCCATTAATGTAATTGTTGCCCTTACTCTGATAAAGATCAAGACTCGGAAGTATGGTTATTCGCTATACAAAAAATATGAAAAAATGCGTAACGTTGAATGTGAACAGAATAAAATGCGTTTTTTAATGGACGGCCATTAAAGGTAGAGATACGTTCCGTGTTTTCATCTCTCGAATCTCTCGAATCTTACGTTTGATGCTTCGAGTACTGGTTAGTTTTATGAGTTCTTTTCAACACCGAAGTTTGTGTAGCTTGAACAGATAGCAGGAGGGGCATAGTGGTGGGAGCGTTTGCCCCACCCGCTGGCTGGGCGAATACAAATGCTCGATTTTTCCAAGCGCTTTCCAGTCCACCCATCTGAAAAAGGGTACCTGGCCTTATTCAGGACCGGCGAAGGCGAAGGCAGCGATGGAGAGGAGATGGGCACCGCTCTCATAAAGCTAGCCATAGAGAAGTTGAGATATCTAACATGTCGCTTCCCTACGACCAAACATGGTTATGGAACTACCTGTGCATCAACCTTATTTTCAGGTTCGACATCTCCGACACAGTGAGGAAGCTAGGTCTTCGCCTGGACAGTGCAGCGGACTTTGACCTGGAGATCAAGATCAAGTCTTACAACGGATCGTACATCGATTCCAACCTGCTTGGTCGTCCCTCAATCATTTTCATGCCTGGAGAAGGTAGGGTATTTGGTGGTATTTTCAGTGTCCTCTAGCTCTCCCTTCTTTCTCTCTTTGTCAGCGCTCCCTGTTAATGTGTGTGTGTGTGTGTGTGTGTGTGTGTGTGTGTGTGTGTGTGTGTGTGCGTGTGCGTGTGTGTGTATGTGTGTGTATGTGTGTGTGTATGTGCGTGTGTATGTGTGTGTGTGTGTGTGTGTGTGTGTGTGTGTGTGTGTGTGTGTGTGTGTGTGTGTGTGACCCATGTGAAAGAATGAGCAGTCCAAAAAGCGTACTGGATAGCCTTGGTAAATTAGTTTCAGGACATGGAAAGTCTGAATCAAATGAAACAAGAATCTAAATCTAGCGAGCAAAAAGCAACCACAAAGCAACATTGTAAAGCTTATTTGATCCTGAAAACAATGTCTATGTAAGATGCTTCGCCAACAAGTATGTAAGATCTATGGCAGTAACAATTATCATGTACGTGGCAAGAACAGTACTGTTAAACTGAAAACTTCACTCCTCACAAGGCAAACACCAGGACGAGCATGGCCACAGCGAGAGACGCCTGGTCAGAAAAGACGCCTGGGCTATCAGCCCCGCCGAACGCCGCTCTCTCGTCATCGCTCTCCGCAACCTACAGGCCGACGATTCTGCTGACGGGTTCCAATCCCTGGCCGCTTTTCACGCTGTGCCCCCTCTGTGCCCCAGCCCCGAGGCTTCTGAGCGGTTCGCGTGCTGCGTGCATGGACAGGCCACGTTCCCCCAGTGGCACAGATTGTACACTGTCCAGTTTGAGGATGCCCTGAGAAGACACGGCGCTCTGGTTGGAATTCCATACCTCAACAGCTTGGAACCTTTGCCGTAAGAAAGCCTTTTTTAATTTTTTTTTTTAATAATTAATCGTTCCAATAAACTATAATTCTAGATTGTGTTTAATGTTTTGAGTAAGAAGGCTTGGTTTTATTACTTCTATTTCACTATCTTATAAGAATTGACTGTTTTATTCAGTACTGTCATTGTTAAAACTTGGCCTGTTCTTTTATTGAAGAAGGATTTGGTTTATAACTGCTATTTCACTATCTTATCAGAATTGACTGTTTTATTCAGTGCTGTCATTGTTAAAACTTGGTCTGTTCTTTTATTGAAGAAGGATTTGGTTTATAACTGCTATTTCACTATCTTATCAGAATTGACTGTTTTATTCAGTGCTGTCATTGTTAAAACTTGGTCTGTTCTTTTATTAAAGAAGGATTGGGGTTATTACTTCTATTTCCCTATCTTAAAAGAATAGACCGTTTAATTCAGTACTGTTATTGCTAAAACTTACATTACTTTTTTTGCCAGCATAAGAACGCGGAGCTAACAGCAGAATTTGCTTCGGCTATTGACTTTAGAAATAAAAGTCTATTGTTTGCTTTGCCATTACTGTCAAGTGCGATATGATTCGTATCGTATTCTACAACGTGTTTAATATTTACGTTTCTCACAGCGCGTATTACTGAACCAACCATCTTCTGCAAAAGAACCATTCAGCATGTAGTGTTTACCTGAACTAAAAGGTATCAACGACTAAATGCTCTTCTTCTCGGAACAGTAAAGGTTTCTTTCAGTAGCTAACTCTGGAGAATAAATCCCACAAACCCAATTAAAATCCAACTGTTAGACATTGACATAGGCATAGACATAGACAACTTTTTTTTTCAAGAAGAGAAATGCAGGGGTGGTGTTTACATATATCAGCATCAGACAACATACAACATAACACGTAACAACACGAAACAGTAACATTCCTTGCACGCACATCAAAAATACTAACAACAAACATTGCAAGTTGAGAGTCGGAACTACGAAGAAGGCCAGCCTGCCTAAATTAACTATATCTCTTCTCTTTGCCCTCACCAGCATGCTTCCAGTCCTGATGTCGGACGAAACATGGTACGACCCTCTCTTCAATTCGGACATCCCCAACCCATGGGCCGGCGCGGACATTGAGTTCAAAGGGGCCAAAGTTGCGCGCGACGTCCAGAGTGACCGCCTAGCCAAGAAGGGACCCCACGGTTACGATACCTGGTCCTGGAAACAGTATCTGTATGCCTTGGAACAGGAGGACTACTGCGACTTTGAGGTGGGTCTGGACGTGTTCTACTTTGAGGGAAAAAGTAATAGTGTTACCATGGTTATGATATCTGGTCCTGGAAACGGTATCTGTATGCCTTGGAACAGGAAAACTACTGCGACTTTGAGGTGGGTCTGGACGTGTTCTACTTTGAGGGGAAAAGTAATAGTGTTACCATGGTTATGATATCTGGTCCTGGAAACGGTATCTGTATGCCTTGGAACAGGAAAACTACTGCGACTTTGAGGTGGGTCTGGACGTGTTCTACTTTGAGGGAAAAAGTAATAGTGTTACCATGGTTATGATATCTGGTCCTGGAAACGGTATCTGTATGCCTTGGAACAGGAAAACTACTGCGACTTTGAGGTGGGTCTGGACGTGTTCTACTTTGAGGGGAAAAGTAATAGTGTTACCATGGTTATGATATCTGGTCCTGGAAACGGTATCTGTATGCCTTGGAACAGGAAAACTACTGCGACTTTGAGGTGGGTCTGGACGTGTTCTACTTTGAGGGGAAAAGTAATAGTGTTACCATGGTTATGATATCTGGTCCTGGAAACGGTATCTGTATGCCTTGGAACAGGAAAACTACTGCGACTTTGAGGTGGGTCTGGACGTGTTCTACTTTGAGGGGAAAAGTAATAGTGTTACCATGGTTATGATATCTGGTCCTGGAAACGGTATCTGTATCCCTTGGAACAGGAAAACTACTGCGACTTTGAGGTGGGTCTGGACGTGTTCTACTTTGAGGGGAAAAGTAATAGTGTTACCATGGTTATGATATCTGGTCCTGGAAACGGTATCTGTATGCCTTGGAACAGGAAAACTACTGCGACTTTGAGGTGGGTCTGGACGTGTTCTACTTTGAGGGGAAAAGTAATAGTGTTACCATGGTTATGATATCTGGTCCTGGAAACGGTATCTGTATGCCTTGGAACAGGAAAACTACTGCGACTTTGAGGTGGGTCTTGAAGTGTTCTACTTTGAGGGGAAAAGAATAGTGTTACCATGGTTATGATATCTGGTCCTGGAAACGGTATCTGTATGCCTTGGAACAGGAAAACTACTGCGACTTTGAGGTAGGTCTTGAAGTGTTCTACTTTGAGGGGAAAAGTAATAGTGTTACCATGGTTATGATATCTGGTCCTGGAAACAGTATCTGTATGCCTTGGAACAGGAAAACTACTGCGACTTTGAGGTGGGTCTGGACGTGTTCTACTTTGAGGGGAAAAGTAATAGTGTTACCATGGTTATGATATCTGGTCCTGGAAACGGTATCTGTATCCCTTGGAACAGGAAAACTACTGCGACTTTGAGGTAGGTCTGGACGTGTTCTACTTTGAGGGGAAAAGTAATAGTGTTACCATGGTTATGATATCTGGTCCTGGAAACGGTATCTGAATGCCTTGGAACAGGAAAACTTGAAGTGTTCTACTTTGAGGGAAAAAGTAATAGTGTTACCATGGTTATGATATCTGGTCCTGGAAACGGTATTTGTATGCCTTGGAACAGGAAAACTACTGCGACTTTGAGGTTGGTCTTGAAGTGTTCTATAATGTGAGGGGAAAAGTAATAGTGTTACCATGGTTATGATATCTGGTCCTGGAAACGGTATCTGTATGCCTTGGAACAGGAAAACTACTGCGACTTTGAGGTGGGTCTGGACGTGTTCTACTTTGAGGGGAAAAGTAATAGTGTTACCATGGTTATGATATCTGGTCCTGGAAACGGTATCTGTATGCCTTGGAACAGGAAAACTACTGCGACTTTGAGGTAGGTCTTGAAGTGTTCTAATGTGAGGGAAAAGTGAGAGGGATAC
>NC_090257.1:24312262-24332262 GCF_037325665.1 Littorina saxatilis
GCTTGTATTTGTTGTGGCATTATTTCGTGTTACAAAGGAACAACTAGTTTAATAGTAACGAATCTGTTTTTTCTTAACAGAGCAATACCCGCAGTTATAACTCTTGAGCTATGTCCACTTTACGTTAATTATTTCATAAACATGTTGTCTGTTCTGCCACTTCAGGGACATGTCAATCAATCAATGTATTGTGAATGTTACGTTTTGTCTGCAATGAAACATTTTTATTACAACATTTTCTTGTTTTTTGATTGTATTTTTTCAAGGTACAATGTGTATGCTAATTTCTTTTACATTGGCAAAACGAAACAGAAGTTAAGGATATTGTTTTCAGGGGCAGGGTCCAAATGCAAAATCGGAGTGTTTTAGTAAGTAACATGCATGTATTTGTAGATCTTACTTTTTCTGCCCCAAAAATGTGTACATTTTGTATCTTTTGAAACCAACTAAACATTACAATTATCTGTTGACACCAACTAAACATTACAATTATCTTTTGACACCAACTAAACAATAAAACTATCTCAGTATAATCTCAACTTTTTGAACGTTGCAGGCGACTCACAACTTCACGAGGTTGCCCCCAATCATGTACGCCACGACCTGAGTCATCTGAGCGAGCGTGACGTCATGAGTCTGAAGGCCGCCATGTTGGACATGCAACGCGATAAGGGCACGAGTGGTTATCAGGTACACAGGTTTTTTTATTTTTTTTTTTTTTAAAGAATCTGCAGTATTTTGTATGGCGTGGGCTGAAGCGCCTTTAAGCTTTAAAAGACAGAAATTACCTCACGTTGTTAGTCTGAAGACCGCTGTCACGAACTGAGAACTGCCTGAACAATCCCTCTCAATGCGGTCAATGCGCATGCGCCAATCTTGGGGAGATTAATCAGGTCGTTAACAACTTGACCTAACCCTAACCCTAACCTTTACCCTAACCCAAATCCTAATCCTAATCCTAACCCATGGTTCGTTCGGTTAAAAGGTCACATTTTTTAAGTCCAAGATTGGCGCATGCGCATTGACAGCATTGAGAGGGATTGTTCAGCAGAGTTTTCAGCTCGTGACACCGCCATGCTGGTTTTTTTTCTCAGCAGGATAAGGACACGAGTAGAATACAAGTTCAATGACCCAAAACAATACAAGTTAAAGTAGCTAAAAGCTTTATGAAATATGAAACTGAACTTGATTGTATTTTTACATGCCTTGTTCACCTTTTTTCAAATGAAGCTTGAACCGCAGGTTGCGGGTGTGTACAGAATGCACAAGGGCGGAAAGAAGCTAATACACCGCTGACCCCCCCCCCCAACCCCCCCTTCTCCACCCATATTGAATACGCATATTAAAATACGCACCCAGTGACTATCTTCATTGAAGTGTAGCTCACCTACTTTGGCGTAAACAAAATTACTGAGATATGCAGGGCTCTTGAGAAGAAGCTAAAACGGTTACATATATGAAACAATGTTCAACAACAGTATTGAGCCATTGACGAAAACGGAACAATAAAAACTATAAAAAGAGTTTAATTCGCCATATTGCATAAATACCTTTGCTGCTATTGTCCTGGTGTGGGTAATGAAGTGTTTGAAGCATCCATTTGTTAATTGACTCAGAATAGATATATAGGGACTACATCCTATCCTTTCCAGGTGTTTCTGTATATCTTTGGTTAACAATCCAAAAAATGTAAACTAAATGGTACAGGGGACTGTAGGTGAGAGAAATAGAACACGATAACAATAAAAAAGTACTCACCGGAAAACAGCAATAAGAATACATAAACAAGAACTAGTTTATATATTAGAACAGTCGAAAATAGTTCTTGTTTAGGCCTAAAAAAAAAAATAGGTGTGGTTTCGGTAACCCGACCTACCCTATTTTTAAGGGCCGATCCTATAACTTTTTATTACATTTGTCAAAACAAAAAAAAACAAAAAAGAGTGAAAATAACGAGTGCAAAAAACGCAATGAAAGCGAAAGCGCCCGAGTCGCACACTTATTTCCCTGTCAAGTAGGTTTAATTTGTACACATTAGAAAAAAAAGTAAAAAAAAAAAAAAAGTGATTGCCTACCTACCTACCCTATTTTTTTGGCTATGTTACCGTAACCACACCTATTTTTTTTTTTTTGGCCTTATGTATTCTTGTTGCTGTTTTGTGGTGAGTACATTTTTATTGTTATCTTGTTCAAAAACAGAGAGACTGCCAACGTTCCAAAATTCATTATTTTTACATAATATATCTTTGGTTCAACTCTGCATAATTTATAGTAGCTTAAAAATGGTAATCTTCGTCTTTGCGTGGGCCTGCAGAATATCGCAGCGTTCCACGGAGCCCCGGCGATGTGTCCCACACCTGAGGCTGCCGAGTATGCCTGTTGTGTTCATGGTATGCCTACCTTCCCCCACTGGCACAGGCTCTACACGGTAGAGGTGAGTATCGCATTGCAAATGAATATAATAAAGACGACAACAACAGCAACAAAGACGACGACGTTGACGACAGTAGAAACAACATGACACGACGACGACGACGACAAAAACAACAGTAACAACACCAACAACAGCAACAGTATTGTCACGCCCGACACCTTAATAATAATGTATTTGTTAGGGCCGAGCAGTACAAGCCTCCTCCTCTTGAGTTCACGAACACATAGTTATATTAGGTCACAATCAAAGAAAATTGGTTATAGTTTGGCACTACGTTCGCATGCTTCGCGGACCCGTGTCAGTCTTCGGGTTTGGCCAGCGAAGCCTTAGTACATGTAGTCTCCGTGTAGGCTGTCTTTTTAGTGTTGCTCTTTCAGTTTCAGACCGACAGATTGACGAACGTTTTTTGTTTTTGTATATCGCTTCACGCGACTTGTTTTTCTTTTTTTCCTCCTGCATCATTACTCATCTGGCTAACATCTTATTTAAACCAGACACTGTAGTCTAACCATCCTTGTCTGTCTGACACCAGATGGAGGACGCTCTGATCAAGCACGGGAGCAGCGTAGCCCTGCCATACTGGGACTGGACCCTCCCCATCGAGCATCTCCCTGACCTCTTCACCAAAGAGACGTACTACGACGCGTGGCGAGACGAGGTCATGGACAACCCCTTCGCTAGAGGCTACGTGTCGTCTGTGGGCGGCTTCACGGTCAGGGACCCCCAGCCTGAGCTGACCAAGCTGTCACGTGACGGCAAACACTCGGTGCTGTTCGATGAGGTCTTGCTGGCTTTGGAACAAACCGACTTCTGCGATTTTGAGGTGGGATTTGGTTTGTGAATGTTCTTAAGACCGTACAATGTGAGGATGAAAGTTGCGGAAAAAAACGACTATTGCGATTTTAAGGTGAGGTTAGGTTTGTAGGCTAAATGTTCTTAAGACCGTACAATTTGAGGATGAAAAACGGTTGTTCGTTTCAATGTTTGTTATTTTCTCAGATGCCAGATGATTTGGTAGCTCTCACTTACGCTTGTTGCGTATGTCTGCTTTGATTTTTTTTCTGTTGGCTTATAATTGATTTGTTTGAATTTGTGTGTATTCGTTTCTGTTTACTACAGGCACGATGATAAAACATGTGCTCATTTGTGAGAAGAAAAAAAAAGATAAGCGATGGGGAATTACTTAAGTTCCTGGTATGAATGATAACTTGTTTAAAGTCCTCTTTTACTTCATTTTTAATGTGGACTTTCTGTTAAAATGATAGCATGCACAGCTATGGCTAAATTCATTCCCTAACATGCTGGTATGGTGCGTTCTGGTGAGGGAAAATGCTTGTTTTGTGCGATATTTTTGCTTCATGCCTTTCCCAAGCCTTGTGTGGTGAGATAAATAACTAAAATAAATAAATAAATAACATAAATTATCATGAGCTTTTTAGGGACGAAAACAAACAATCACATTCCAAAATTAAACGTTTATTTTTATTTTTTATTCATCACTCACATAGGTGCAGTACGAGGTTCTCCACAACGCCATCCACTACCTGGTGGGCGGCAGGCAGACCTTCGCCCTTTCCTCTCTCGAGTACTCTTCCTACGACCCCATCTTCTTCGTGCACCACTCCTTCGTCGACAAGATCTGGGTCATCTGGCAGGAAATGCAGAAGCATCGCGGACTGTCCCACGACCGGGCCGACTGCGCCGTCAACTACATGAACGAGGTACTGCACCCCTTCGACTGGGCCCAGTTCAACACGGACGTCCGCACGCGCGCTCACTCCCTCCCCCAGTCTGTGTTCGACTACGAGGATCTGGGTTATCACTATGACAACCTGGAGCTTGGAGGCAAGACCCTGGAGGAGCTTGAGGAGCTGATTCACGACCAGCAGAGTCACCCCAGGGTGTTCGCCGGGTTCCACCTCCACGCCATTGGGACCTCTGCTGACGTCATGTTCGAAGTTTGCAAGACCGACGACGACTGCTACCGGGCTGGAGGGTTCTTCATCCTTGGAGGTCATCTGGAGATGCCTTGGACCTTCGATCGTCTCTACAAGTAAGTGCTCGATCACCCATGTTCCCATTCAAACCTCCACAATGTTTTATGCCACACAGTAGTTCTTGCTTTGAAAGTGGTCCTGTGTAGCCAAATAGGTTGACGAGACGTTAAAACTCAACGGCCAACCTGGTTTGGAAAGTTTAGAGTTACGAATGACGGCAGGCCTTGCATTTAAAGAGGAGAATTGTAAGACTTCAAAATAAGATTGCAAATATCGTGTTATTGACAGACTCCAGATACAGCCACGTGGAAGTGACGTCACAAACAAAACGAAGATTGCAAAGTTTGTTAACTCAGCTCCATGTTTGTTTGCTTGTTTGTTTGTTTTTTGCTTAACGCCCAGCCGACCACGAAGGGCCATATCAGGGCGATGCTGCTTTGACATATAACGTGCGCCACACACAAGACAGAAGTCGCAGCACAGGCTTCATGTCTCCCCCAGTCACAGTATTCTGACACCGAACCAACCAGTCCTAGCACTAACCCCATAATGCCACACCCTAGGCGGAGCAGCCACTAGATTGCCAATTTTAAAGTCTTAGGTATGACCCGGCCGGGGTTCTAACCCACGACCTCCCGATCACGGGGCGGACGCCTTACCACTAGGCCAACCGTGCCGGTCAGCTCCATGTGATAATTAAGTAAACATATAGTGCAATATTCTTAATACAATAACCATACGTGTTTTATCTGCCTCTTTTGAATGTTCTTGTTCTTGTAATTTTATTTCGGTGTGTATTTTAAAGTCGTTGACAGGCAGGTTAGACGTGTCGAAGGCAATTGTCCGTTTTAATGTATTCATTTTAATGGACAATAAAGTGATGTTATTGTTATTGTAAAAAAATTATTATTATTATTATTATTTATATTAATTCAGCGTGAGGACGAAGCTCACTCGGGGCTAAATGTAGATATGGGCGTATTTTTTATAAAACCAAATATGCTTTACATCACAGGTATGACATCACGGACACTCTCCATGACGCAGACATCTCCCCAGAGGACGTGTTCAATGCCCAGACCCCCTTCACGATCAAGTACTCGATTCACGCTGTCAACGGATCTGCCTTGCCTCTGTCTTCTGTTTCACCTCCCACCATCATCTTTGAGCCCGCTCATGGTATGCTATGAATACTAAGATCGTATTATTTATATTTAGTCGTACTGTATTATCCCATTGCTGGGGAATTTGGGTCGCTTTCTTCCATGAGAAAATACGTTTGCAGCAACAAAAGTAGTTCATGGTATGGATACTTAATTCGTACGTATGACATGAATACTAAGATCGTACTGTTTATATTTTCTCCCATTAGAAAATAAGCTTGCAACAACAAGAGTCGCGCTACCCATGTATGTGTATGTTCGTGTGCAATCAACTTCCTCTACATTCTGGCGGAATGAATGAGGTGTTTTACAAGTCAGAGTGGTGACACGGTGTTCGAAATGGTTTTCGAACGTTAAGTCTACCTGTTTAGGCTTTCTGCATGAAAGAAAGTGTTTATCTTGTATCAGTCTACTGTAGAGGGCTTACAAAAGATGGTAAACTTCATCTTGAACGATGATCTCCAAGGTGAACAAGAAGGAGAAGCCTAACATATGATCCATCAAGCCGGGGCGGGGATGTAGCTCAGTCGGTAGCGCGCTGGATTTGTATCCAGTTGGCCGCTGTCAGCGTGAGTTCGTCCCCACGTTCGGCGAGAGATTTATTTCTCAGAGTCAACTTTGTGTGCAGACTCTCCTCGGTGTCCGCGAACACCCCCGTGTGTACACCGGCGCAAGCATTAGACCAAGTGCGCACGAAAAAGATCCTGTAATCCATGTCAGAGTTCGGTGGGTTATAGAAACACGAAAATACCCAGCATGCTTCCTCCGAAAACGGCGTATGGCTGCCTAAATGGCGGGGTAAAAAACGGTCATACACGTAAAATTCCACTCGTGCAAAAAACACGAGTGTACGTGGGAGTTTCAGCCCACGAACGCAGAAGAAGAAGAAGAAGAAGAAGAAGAAGAAGGTAAAAGACTTCGCGAAGTCTTCGCACAGTTAACTTTGGGCTCAACCAAGGACATCCTTAATGGCTATAACGATGTGAGGATCATTCAACTTTAGAAGATCTACCGAAGATGATCAACTTAACCTTGAGAGGCAATCTCCGAGTGTGACTTAAACTAATTAGATAAGCATTCCATAAACTTGAGATGCGCAAGAGAGGCAGACCCAAGAACACCCGGCAACGAACGGTGGAAGGAGAACTGAAGAACCTGAACCATACGTATGAGTGGGGTACCACCCAGAGACTCGCCCAGAACAGACAGGAGTGGAGGTCCCTCGTTGTTGCCCTACACACCAACCGGTGTAACACGAGAAAATTACTCCCACGAGATTTTTACTCCGGAGTAAACATTTCGTACGAAAAAGTTACTCCCTTTACGAAAAAAGCACTCCCCCATTGCACGAGAAAATTACTCCCCAAGACAAGTGAGTTCCGAGTAAAAAATTCGTACAAAAATGTTACTCCCCTGACTAATAAATAACGAATAAATTACTTCACCCCAACACGAGCAATTTAACTTCCCATGCCAGGTGTACGAAATGTTTACTCCCTTGTCCCTTGTTAGTCTTGGTGGTGGAAGGGGTGGAAGGAGGGTAGCGCGACATTCGTGTGCGCGAGATCACTTATTGGCATTATCCCTTCGCCCGCATCCCATTTTTACGTACGAGATTTTTTACTGTAAGTAAAAAAAAATGGGGAGTAAAAATTTCGTGGGGGGAGTAATTTTTTCGTGCCTTGGGGAGTTTTTTTCTCGGACGAAAAGTGTACTCGGAGTAAGAATTTTGTACGAAATATTTACTCCGGAGTAAATTTTTCGTGGAGTAAAAATTTCGTGTTACACCGGCATAACTAGCAGTAAGCAAGTAGGTTAGTACGTCCATCAACTTACCTTTCTGGACTTTTTCCTCTCTCCTCTAGGTGCCTCTCAGGACCACACGTCCTACTCCGTGGCCGGGGTCGGGGTGCGTAAGGACATCAACACGCTGACAGCAGAGGAGACGGAGAGTCTTCGTGACTCGCTCCGCGAGATGCAGGAAGGGGGAAGTGGGCTGCCGTACCAGCAGTTTGCCAGTTGGCACGGATGGCCCGCATCCTGCGAGCACGACGGACACCCTGTGGCCTGCTGTCACCACGGAATGGCTAGCTTCCCTCAGTGGCATCGCCTGTATGTCAGGTGAGATGGGCACAAACCTGCACGTGTATTTGGCCTTGTTTTATTTCTCCTGGCTGGCGTATGACAGGTGTCATATTTGCCAGCAAACCGGACGCACTGTTAGCACATCATAGCTAACTTCTCTGAGTGACATCGCCTGTGTGCCATGTGAGATTGAGAGATATATGATTTCTGTTGTGTTTTGAGTCCTGCTGCCATCAATACATAGCCAATTGTCCACGGTTGCATCGATTTTTGTCAGGTAAGTTTTTCACAAACGTGCTCATGCGTGTATCCTTGTTGCCTTTCCTGTTTTTGTGTACATCTTGGCTGGCGAAAGCGACAAAGTGTCATCTCTGCCAGCAAAATAGAATCATTGTCACCTGCTCTCGTCACTACATGACAGGCTTCTGTGAGTGGCATCGTCTATTTGCAATGTGAGTTAGATAAAAATTGAACTAGAAACAGAGAAACACAGGAGGCATTCATAAATAATGTTTGCTGCTATTACACCCTTGGAAGCGGGCGAAGGGACTATTTTTGTTCAACAAAACTGACTTTAAGTCATTGCACAGGAGACCCGTTCAAGACGCCCTTCATTATTGCAAACTAAAACTGAATGTCATTTAGATTTTGATGGTGGTTACAGAACCCTTGAGATTGTGATGGTGATTGTGATGGTGATTGTAATTATGATTATGATGGTGATTGTGATGGTGTTGATGATGGTGATTGTGATGGTGGTTACAGAATCCTAGAGATGGTCATGACGTTCCGAGGAGCCCGGGTAGGCATCCCTTACTGGGACTGGACCCAGGCCTTCACAGAGTTGCCCGCCCTAGTGACGGAGGAGGAGAACAACCCGTTCCATCACGGCGTCATTGAAGCCCTCAACATGACGACGTCACGAGCCCCACGACCTCAGCTCTTCAATGACCCTGAGCACGGCGATGAGTCCTTCTTCTACAGACAGGTATGACTTGTGGATAGTTTTTTTTAAGGAGCTCTTTTTCGATTGCTTGAGGAACTCTACAATATGTTTCGTATGGGAGGAAATGTTTCCTGAAATAAACATTAACTTTAAACAAAACTTCTGACTGTTTGATGAACATTGACGTCTAGGATCTGGACGTTCAGTTCACTCTGACCTTTCTATGTCAAGGTGTTGCTGGCCTTCGAACAACGTGACTGTTGTGACGTAACTGACGTCATCACTACCTTTACCTATGTTTAACACTGCCTCACCCTATATTTTCTTTACGCCAGGTGTTGCTAGCTTTCGAGCAGCGTGATTACAAGGACCGAACTAACGTGACCACTGCCTCAACCTATATTTTCTTTACGCCAGGTGTCTCTAGCTTTCGATTTGCGTGATTACAAAGACCAAACTAACGTCATCACTGCCTCAACCTGTATTTCCCTTACGCCAGGTGTTGCTAGCTTTCGAGCAGCGTGATTACAAGGACCGAAATAACGTGAACACTGACTCAACCTGTATTTTCTTTATGTCAGGTGTTGCTTGTGTTACATTATGCGCAGCAGTACGTGCACCGTCTTACTAAGCAAAGGGAACTAACGCTGTTCGTACTTCCTCTTCTGTCCAAATGGCGCACGAGTAAAAGCCAACCGCCACCGGTAGCTGTTGATTTGTCTTTCTTGGTATGAGAGACGAAGGAAGAAACATAACAGCTAGCCTTCGAGCTGCGTGATTACAAGGACCAAAATAACGTGATCACTGACTCAACCTATACTTTCTTTACGCCAGGTGTTGCTAGCCTTCGAGCAGCGTGACTACTGTGACTTCGAGGTGCAGTTCGAGGTGGCCCACAACGCCATCCACTCGTGGATTGGAGGCACCAGCCCCTACGGCATGTCCACCCTAGAGTACTCTGCCTATGACCCCATCTTCTTCATTCACCACAGCAACGTCGACAGACAGTTCGCCATCTGGCAGGTAGGGTTTTGCGCTGTATGACAACGGTGATGATGATGATGATGATGATGATGATGATGATGATGATGATGATGATGATGATGATGATGCACCTCCCTTATTTCTTCCTACACGCTTGAAAGAAAACAAGCAAACACAAACACAAGTAGAGTACTCCGAGGCTGCTGATTCAAAGGATAAAACCTGATTTAAATGGGATTTTGTTTTGAAAATCTGTTCTCTCCAACCTTTGTAGAAGTAATGTGTGCCTTCTTTAGCGTTCTCTGCGTGCTTGGACAAAGAAGCAGAAATAGAAAAAAACGAGCAAAGTCCTTCTCACATTGTGGCTGCAGATTCAAACGCTAAACCTGATTCTAAATATTGATCAAAACAATTACCTAACCTGGTTACTGGCGTGTCTTCTTTTTATCTCAACGTGCATCATCTTTTGTCGCCAGGCTTTGCAGAAGTACCGCGGGCTGGACTACAACACGGCCAACTGTAACATACAGGAGCTGCGCCAGACTCTGGAACCCTTCGACAGCCCTCACAACCCCGTCTCTATAATCCGCGAACACGCCACTGCCATCGACGCTTTCAACTACGACCAGTTCAGCTACCAGTACGACAACCTCAACTTCCACGGCCTGACCATCTCACAGCTGGACGATCTTCTGGAGGAGCGCAAGGACGAGGATCGTGTCTTTGCCAACTTCCTGCTGCATGTGAGTTCATGGGATCAGTGGCTTTTTGTTTCGTGTTAATTTTGTAAGGTTTTTGTTTGTGTGAGTGGAGTGCGTTTATCCTTTGTGAGTTTTTGGTGTTAGGGTTGTCGTTTGGTGATCTCTTGGAGAAGCAGAAGGATGAGGATCGTGTTTTTGACAACGTTATGCCGCATTTTTAGTTTATTGTGTCTCTCCCTGTGTTTGTTTTATTTAAAAAAAATGTTGGTCAATTGTGTGTGTGTGTGCGTGTGACATAGACATAGAACACTTTATTATCTCAACGAGAAACTCAGGTGTGTGTGTGTATGTGTGGGGGGGGGGGGGGGGGTTGGGTTTGCGTTTCTGTGTATTTCTGTGTATTTCTGATTGTCTGTGGCTGTGTCTGTGTCTGTATATCTCTGTATGTCTGTCTATGCCAGGCGACATGTTCAGATACACTCAAAAGTAAACAAAACCAAAAAATTGTCTGATCATGTACGCGTTCCAGTTCTCTCCTGCAACTGAATTAATATCCCTGTCTCAAAAATCCATCCCTCTATTTTCTAAACAGAACATTGGCACAAGCGCCGACGTGGAGTTTGACCTCTGTGACGCAGAGGAACACTGTCAGTTTGCGGGCACTTTCGCTATTCTTGGAGGCCCGCTCGAGATGGCCTGGCGTTTTGACAGACTCTTCAAGTATGACGTCACTTCCGTCTTCAGGCAGATGCGCCTGCGCCCTGACTCGGTGTACCACTTCCGGGTTCATCTGACAGCTGTGAACGGCACAGAACTGGACGCGCATTTGATCGAAGATCCCTCCGTGAGCTTCCTCCCCGGCCGTGGTGAGTCGGGTGAAGAGACCTATTTTTCTTGAAGTGAAGTGAAGACCTCGCAGAGTAGCAATATAATGTCAAAGCGCCGTCAGGCAAATATGGCTGCTAATTCTTGGACAGTTGACAATGAAAATGACAATTCTTTATTTAACGAGGGTAATAGGAAAAGCAGTTACCTGCTTTATGTGTGCATCCAGCACTCGCCCTGAAGAGGGACTAACTAAAAAACTAACAAAACAATTCTATATTTTAACAAATAACTAAAGTGAGAACACATTATACATATGAACACAAAATGCATTGCATAGAGGCAAATGGCGAGTTCATTGATGGGAATTTAATGGTATAGAGCAGTTTGCACTGATAAAACAAGAGACACTGTGAGTGTTAACCACACACAGACTGCTACATACACGCACTCATTTATGCATGTGCTCAAGGACATACACACACGCACTCACTATTAACACACATTCGCATACGCTCTCCCCCACCATCTCCCCCTCACCACACACACAAGAGCACGGACACACACGTAACACTATCGTTCAAAATTCAATCAGGATCGGCTTTTGACTGAAGGCGCATCATTTTGATTGTCTTAAACATTCTTTTCAAAAGGCAGCCAGATTATGTAGTTTTTGGATTCCGTCATGAAGCCATATTCTTTATCATTATTTTCACTCTGTGGTTGTACAGGTGAACATTTACTGACGATTAAGTCAGTTTTAAAAATAATATTGCGGCAAATAATTATGATGCTGAAAAGGCGAATAAGATTCTTTCTTTCTTTCTTTCTTTATTTGGTGTTTAACGTCGTTTTCAACCACGAAGGTTATATCGCGACGGGGAAAGGGGGGGAGATGGGATAGAGCCACTTGTTAATTGTTTCTTGTTCACAAAAGCACTAATCAAAAAATTGCTCCAGGGGCTTGCAACGTAGTACAATATATGACCTTACTGGGAGAATGCAAGTTTCCAGTACAAAGGACTGAACATTTCTTACATACTGCTTGACTAAAATCTTTACAAAAATTGACTATATTCTATACAAGGGTAAAAGGAGAAACAGAATCCGTTAGTCGCCTCTTACGACATGCTGGGGAGCATCGGGTAAATTCTTCCCCCTAACCCGCGGGGGGTGGCGAATAAGATATTGACCGAGAATGAGGATGACAGTGACAGGGATAGCAGCGTATTTGACAACCATAATGATAAACATACGCGTAATTTTTTTTGTTATAAAACTCATTAACATTATAGCCTATGTATTGACGTCCTGAAGCCTGTCTTGTTCCTCGGGAATGGGGGCGATATACCCCCAAATTGTCGAGATATAATAAATCAGAAATAATAATAAGGGTATTTATAGGGCGCAAATCCTAAAATCGTTCTAAGCGCCAATGATCATCATTGTTTGTGTTTTGCCTTTTCGGTTTCTATATACATATATGTATTTCTCAGATCACGGCGTAAGCCACGCCCATGCTCATGAAGACCCAATCCCATTGGCCAGTGAAGACGTCACACGGTATGAGGTGTCCTCCCTGAGTTTGGAGCAATCCAGCAACCTTCGCAACGCCCTCTACAAACTTCAGGTACATATCTCTCATTGCTAACTTTAAAAGAAAAACGCAGTTATTTTCAGAAATGCAGATCTCCGCAACGCCCTCTACAAACTTCAGGTACATATCTCTCATTGATAACTTTAAAAGAAAAACGCAGTTCATTTTCAGAAATACAGGCAAAGTAAAAGTCTCACCGAGAACGCAAAGCAGGGGGTACAGCCCATATCATTTCTAAGATGATTGACAATCTCCCGCTATTCTTCATGGTTAGGAGACGTTTCGAAATCCAACTTGGACACAGACATTTCTTAAGCAAGGTTTCATATATACAAAAAAGTGTCACGGAGAAGTGACAAATAACGTCATGGGGGCCGGTCTACAATTTCATTTCAAAGATGAAGTAAAACGACTAATAAATCAAGAAAGAAACAAATCAACAAGGACGAAGACAAAAAGAACCGAAGACAAAAATAGACAATCGATTGTCATATAGGAAGCAATAGAAGAATGGTGCTCAAGGGTTAGACTGAGAGCACAGATCGAAACTTGCTAAACTCTTTTTCTTGCAAATCAATTTTCTCTTGCCATCAGTCAATGCATTGATTTTGAATTAAGCACAGTTTCCCTGATTTGAGCCATCTGTCGGCATAGTCCAGGGGCGGGTCCAGGGGGGAGGGGGGGGGTGTCTGGGGTTTCAGGACCCCCCCCCCCCCCTAGCCTAAAAAAAAAAGAAAAAAAATGAAAATAAAGAAAAACTTATGGCTCAGATTGCACCAGATTGCTCCATTTTTCCTTGTTTTTTATCCAAATGTTTCCGGGGGGGCATGCCCCCGGACCCCCTAGGAGCCGGCCTTTCTTTTCTAAGTGACGATTTCAGAAAGTAGTTGGGTAATTTATTGGCTCAGGTTACACCAGATCGGTCAATTGTCCTTGTTTTGATCTAAATATGTGTTCTTAAATTTAATTTTTAGAAGGTGTATAAGAGGAAGTTTCTTGGCTCAGATTGCACCAGTTTGCTCCATTTTCCTTGTTTGTATCGAAAATGTTCGGGGAGGGGGGGGAGGTGCATCCCCCCGGACCCCCCTAGGAGGTTCGAACGCTTGACGCCCTCAACTATAATCGCTTCGCGTCGTCGAATTGTCCCTAAAAAAAAATTGGAAACCCCCCCAAAAAATGATGTGATCCGCCCCTGTAGTCCGACTGAAGCAGCTGCCCGTGACTCCTAAAAAGTAAACAGATTTCTGATATCGATACATAAATGTGACCCTCCACCACGAAATGAGTCGCATGTCACCTCGCGCGGTTCTGCGCTAGGCTTGATATAAGTCCGGAGAGTGTTCGGTAACAGTGTGAGGGTCACCTTAGTCACAGGCTTATAACTCAAACAGTGTTCGCTCTTTTCTAAAACGATTTTCACCACTGGATAGAGCATAAAAAACTCTGTATGAAAATGTAAAAATATGAAAATCATGCAAAGGCGACATGCGACTCATTTCGTGGTGGAGGGTCACAAATGGCGTCTGTATGTTTAACCGATATGTGACATTTGACAAAGACCGTGACAGTCATTATTCAACTAACAATGATTGTGTAGATCTGTGTCGAATGTTATTTTCATATTAGACAGCTTTCCCGAAACTACACAAAAATGCACATCTGACAAAAATTGACGCGAACTTTGACAGTCGCTGTCCAACTCGAACAGCTTGCACAGTCTCCTAGAACAATGACTGTCTCGGTCTGCAATGTCTCTTGTCATAATTTAGTCAAACATGCAAGTCATGTAACATTTTTCTCGTACCTAGAGCGACCATGGACCCAACGGCTTCGAAGCCATCGCCAGTTTTCACGGTGCCCCGGGCCTGTGCCCGGAGAACGGCGGGAAGCTTCGCATCGCTTGCTGCAGGCACGGAATGCCCGCATTCCCTCACTGGCATCGCCTGCTGACTGTTCAGTTTGAGCGTGCCCTGAGAGACAAGGGGGCGGTGGTGGGTGTGCCTTACTGGGACTGGACACGCCCCGTCAAAGCCCTGCCTTCTCTGCTGACTGACCCGTATGACAACAACCCTTTCAGATCGTGAGTTGTTTGTTGATGGACGTACTAACCTACTTGCTTACTGCTAGTTATGCCGGTTGGTGTGTAGGGCAACAACGAGGGACCTCCACTCCTGTCTGTTCTGGGCAAGTCTCTGGGTGGTACCCCACTTATACGTATGGTTCAGGTTCTTCAGTTCTCCTTCCACCGTTCGTTGCCGGGTGTTCATGAGTCTGCCTCTCTTGCGCATCTCAAGTTTATGGAATGCTTATCTAATTAGTTTAATTCACACTTGGAGATTGCCTCTCAAGGTTAATAGTAGTTGAGACTTTTCGTAGATTCATTAACTCATCTAAGAAGTTAACACAACAAGAGCAAGAATACTTATCTGTTTGTATGTTTCACAACGGCAACCTACTTATTGACCAAATACCTGCTAATGCTTTTTTTCCGCGGTCATCGGGTTTATGTCCCCACAGGCCTGGCCTGTTTTCAAGACGGCGACATTTTAAATCCAGAAAATTGCATTGAAGTTAAAGGACACACAGTAATGTTCTGAGACCCAGCACACTTGAAGCTAACGGAATCCCACAAAACGAAGTATGACTGCCTAAATTGCGGGAGAAAACGACCATACAGATGAAAGACCATCATGTGTGTCTACAAGTGAACTTGGGAATTGCAGCCCACGAACGACGAAGAAAAAGAAAAGAAGAACAAGAACAAGAACAAGAAGAAGAACAAGAAGAAGAAGAAGAACAAGAAGAAGAAGAACAAGAAGAAGAAGAACAAGAAGAAGAAGAAGAACAAGAAGAAGAAGAAGAAGAAAAAGAAGAAAAAGAAAAGAAGAAGAAGAAGAAGAACAAGAAGAAGAACAAGAACAAGAACAAGAACAAGAACAAGAACAAGAACGGTTACCTGGTTTACCGCTTTGCCCGAGCGACCTTACGAAGATTTCTTGACGAACACATCATACAATAATAGTCTGTGAGTGTGACTCCTCGGACTTAAGACTAACAAAAAAATGGTGTTTTCAGGTACCGCATCAGCTTCGTCGAACAGTACACATCGAGAGACGTTCAGGCGGAACTGTTCAAACATCCGTCAGAAGGAGACCTGGAGTCGCTTTTCCACCAGGCCTTGGAGACGCTTGAAGAAAACAACTACTGTGACTTTGAGGTCTGTCGTACAAACGACCTTACACTCCATACACCTTTAATATTTGCAGATGAAGAAACTGTATGCACTGTACTTGTGTTTTTAGTCTTCCTTTGTGCTGTAAAAGCGCCGGCGCAACACTCTGTTGTTGAAATGTATGTCTTCCCTTCTTCCATTCTTGTGTTACAATCGATTGTATGCACTATACTTGTGTTTTTAGTCTTCCTTTGTGCTGTAAAAGCGCCGGCGCAACACTCTGTTGTTGAAATGTATGTCTTCCCTTCTTCCATTCACGCTTGTGTTACAATAGATTGTATGCACTATACTTGTGTTTTTAGTCTTCCTTTGTGCTGTAAAAGCGCCGGCGCAACACTCTGTTGTTGAAATGTATGTCTTCCCTTTTTCCATTCACGCTTGTGTTACAATAGATTGTATGCACTATACTTGTGTTTTTAGTCTTCCTTTGTGCTGTAAAAGCGCCGGCGCAACACTCTGTTGTTGAAATGTATGTCTTCCCTTCTTCCATTCACGCTTGTGTTACAATAGATTGTATGCACTGTACTTGTGTTTTTAGTCTTCCTTTGTGCTGTAAAAGCGCCGGCGCAACACTCTGTTGTTGAAATGTATGTCTTCCCTTCTTCCATTCTTGTGTTACAATCGATTGTATGCACTATACTTGTGTTTTTAGTCTTCCTTTGTGCTGTAAAAGCGCCGGCGCAACACTCTGTTGTTGAAATGTATGTCTTCCCTTCTTCCATTCACGCTTGTGTTACAATAGATTGTATGCACTATACTTGTGTTTTTAGTCTTCCTTTGTGCTGTAAAAGCGCCGGCGCAACACTCTGTTGTTGAAATGTATGTCTTCCCTTCTTCCATTCACGCTTGTGTTACAATAGATTGTATGCACTATACTTGTGTTTTTAGTCTTCCTTTGTGCTGTAAAAGCGCCGGCGCAACACTCTGTTGTTGAAATGTATGTCTTCCCTTCTTCCATTCTTGTGTAACAATCGATTGCTATTTTTAATCACTGTCCGATCTTTTCTCGGGATGGAAGCTGGTTTTTGGTATGTGTCCAAGGGATGTTCTTATTAAAATTTCATGTAAATGGCAGATATCAGATGATGAGCTTCACTGTTTTCATGGGAAAGACTTTTCCTTTTTATTTTCATTGTAACTGGTATTAACTTTTGATTTCTTTCGTATGTTACTTTAAATGGACATTCTGGCATTCAAGAAGTTTGGAATTTTACATTTCTTTAATCACATGTCGTCATGAAACATTAGGTAAGATTTTGTGAGCATTTATAGTACATTTCTAACTTGTTTTGATCCTGTTATAAGTATGTTGTGGTGTTCTCTCAGTTTTTCTCTCTCAACAAAACAACAAAGAAACAAACAATTTTCATCTAACCTTACAGGTTCAGTACGAGATGCTTCACAACGCGGTGCACGAGCTAGTGGGCGGGTCACGCAAGTACGGCATGTCCACGCTGGAGTACTCTGCCTTCGATCCCTTCTTCATGATCCATCACTCCAGCATCGACCGCATCTGGAAGATCTGGCAGACCCTGCAGAAGCTTCGCCACAAGCCGTTCAACTTCGCGCGCTGTGCCGGCCGCAGCCTCTTCAAGCCTATGGAGCCCTTCGCCTACGAGAGCGTCAATGCTGACCCTATCACACGCGCCAACGCCGAGCCCGTGCATGTGTTTGACACGGAGAAGTTCCACTACCACTACGACAGCTTGGAGCTGAACGGCCACAGCGTGAAACAGCTGCAGGAGATGGTGGACAGCATGCGCAACAGCCCCAGGGTCTTCGCTGGCTTCCTTCTGCACGGTGTCGGCACCAGCGCCAGCGTCCACGTCGATGTTGTGGCTGCTGATGGTAGTAAGGTGAGTGTAGGTGTGGGTGTTTTTTTAGAAAGTGTGCAAGCGCAGATCGGTTGGTTTTTCATTGTGTGTGAGGTAATGCGGTTTATCCTACATACGTGAGAGAGAAACTCGTGAGATAATAATCGTTCAAATCACACGTGTGTATATCATGTAAATGAGGTCATGTCAAACAAGTCTGGCAGGGACCTGTTTTTCCACTGCTTATGATGCCAAAGTCACCGAGACAAACGTCATTATAGAATTAAAAAAATGCGCTCGCTAATTACCTTCGATGAATTTTTAGAACTTTCGCTTTCGCTCGCAGTTCAATATTTAAAAAAACAACCTCGTGTAAATCTGGTACGACACAGCAAGCCATGTAGTATTCTCTATATACTACTTGTAGTGATTTATCGTGAAAAGGCTTAGCTTTGTTGTATGGCTTGTATGAGTGTCGGTTTACATAGAAAGGGCGCAGATCGGCTGATTTGGAATGGTGTTTGAGAGAATGCGGTACATAATTATAGTGATTTCTCGTGACAAGAATTAGCTTTGTTGTCGGGCTTTCGGGTGAGTGTTGGTTTTGATAAAAAGTGCGCAGATCGGTTGGTTTGGCATGATGCGGTATAATAATAGTGATTTCTCGTGACAAGACTTATCTTTGTTTTTGGCCTCGCTTGGAACTCCTTTTTCTTTTTCCTCCTATCCCATTGTAATGTCATGTTGCTGCCTTTCTCACTGTCTCTCTGTCTGTCTCTCTGCCTGTCTCTCTGTCTCATGTCTCTGCCTCTCTCTCCGACAGCTTTAAAAGAAACATCTTTTCGTCGTCTCTTTATGCAAAGTCGTCCCTGGTGACGAATTTTATGAACAAAGAAATGAAACGGAACAGACACATCTTCAATGTCATATTTTATCCACACAAAAAGCCACCTAAGTTAATAATCACACACCACACATCTCCTTCCGTCGCAGGTGAACGCAGGTAACTTCTACGTGCTGGGAGGAGAGGAAGAGATGCCGTGGGCTTACGAGAGACCCTACAAACTGGACATCACAGATGCGATCAGCAAAGCCGGGCTCGCTCACGGCGACACGGTCCACCTGAGCACGAGGGTCGCGCGCTACGACGGCACCCCCTTGAACGTCACCTTCCCTTCCTCCCTCATCATCGAGCGCCCGGCCAACGCCGACTATGACGTGCTGGTGGTGCAATTTGGAGCTGAACAGGCTAAGGACTACAAGGTAAGGGTGTGTGTGTGGGGGGGGGGGGGGTGGGGGTGTGTGTGTTGTGTGTGGGGTTGTATGTAGGGGGAGGGGGTAAGTGTGTGGGGTGGGGGCTGTGTGTGTGTGTTTGCGTGTATATGTATGTGTGTGGGAGGGGGGTTGGTTGTGTGTGTGTGTTTGTGTTTGTGTGTGTGTGTGTGTTAGTGTGTGTGTGTGTGTTAGTGTGTGTGTTAGTGTGTGTGTGTAGGGAGGTAGGTCTAAGTGTGTGTGGGTGTGGGTGCGTGTGTGCATAGTTAGAGGTGTTGTCAAACTAGAAATCTGTTTTGGTCTTTGGTCTTTGGGACCGTGCACTGCTGCTGCTGCTCGAACTCCTCTTTCATATAGTTCCTTTTTCTTCGTCTTCTTTTTTATGATGTTAGTAATTGCCTATTTTCTTTTCCTTGGTCTTATTCTTGTTGTTTTGATTGTTGTGGTTGTACCCTTCCTTCTTCTCCTCCTCCTTCCTCTCCTTCTTGTGATGATGATGATGATGATGATGATGATGATGAGATGATGATGCCTACCACCAATGTGTTGCCCTTGTGTACTCTTCCATTCAGGTGAGGGTAAAACGCGGTACCCGGGTCAGGTTCCACTCCACCCTAGAAGGGTATGTGGGCCAGGTGAAGGAACTGGGGACGTACACCAACAGCCAGCTGTGTGTCATCCCCCCAGGCCTGGCCAACTCCTACGAGCTGGAGATGGAGCACAAACTGGAGCCCGGTGACTACTTCTTCACCGACTTCGACCGGTCCGGCTGTCTGGCTGGCCACAGGATCATGATCAGCGTGGATCAGGATTGGAACTGATTCCACCACAGGACCCGGGCCACCAGGATGTTTAAAAACAAATGGTTTTGATGTTTAATTTTTTTATGTTTTATTTTTTTCCTGGTCACGTGCTCATTGTGAACGAAGACCTGGAGTGAGGTGATTTCA
>NC_090257.1:24334762-24347262 GCF_037325665.1 Littorina saxatilis
TATTTAAGCCTCAACAGAACATCGCTGTTCGAGCTTCGCGGACCTTCTTGCCAGCACACATCGATCGATAATCTATTTTAGTAGCCATGTAACAATGACGTGGCTTTAGCGTGGGGTATTTAAGACGCAGAAGCACGTAGTTGTTTTATTGTCGACTTGATTTTCCTCAAGGAAGGACTATTAATTTGTTTCCCTGCGTAGAATTAGAAACGTTGGACGATTGAAAAGAAAGAATCAAGAAAGAAAAAGAAGTGAACAAGGAGTAGTTTCGCCAGCTGACTGAAGCAGAAAGTTTTCAAAGAAAACTGTGAGCAGACGCTTTTTGTCTCTTTCCGTAATAACACATTGATGTATACAATTGCAATGCTATTGTGCATGTGGATGACATCCCCATTTGTGACCCTCCATCACGGAATGAGTCGCATGTCACCTTTGCATGATTTTCATATTTGTACATTTTCCTAAAGAGCGTTTTATGCACTATCCAGTGGTAAAAACCGTTTTAGAAAAGAGCGACCCTCACACTGTTACCAGACACTCCCCGGACTTATATTAAGCCTAGCGCAGAACTGCGCGGGGTGACATGCGACTCATTTCGTGGTGGAGGGTCACATTTGATTATCCTTTCACATACACTTGTTCCCACGCTGACGCAGAAGATTGTATTACATTGAAAACAAAATAATCACATAGACATTTATAAAAACAAACATAGAAACAAATGAGCAGGCGATACACAATTACACACGAGGTTTTGCAAAAGCTGTTCCATAATTATTGTCCTTGTGTTTTAATTCTGATGAAATATATAAGGAAAAAAAAAAAGGAAAAAAAACCTCATGATTTCATGTCCTTGTTGCCTCCTTTGAAAAAAAAATGCCTACAGCGCAGAGTTCGAAGATAAACACCTTTTTTCATTGTCATAATTTTCACAATTGTATGCACTCCTAAATGCAAACAATCGCATTTGATTAACTTCGAAAAGGAATAAAAGCTTTGTGCAAAAATTGACTTTTTCTTTTATTTGTTTTTTCTTCTGTTAATTTCGTGGTTTTTACATTTAGTCAAGTTTTGACTAAATGTTTTAACATAGAGGGGGAATCGAGACGAGGGTCGTGGTGTATGTGTGTGTGTGTGTGTGTGTGTGGGTGTGTGTGTGTGTGTGTGTGTGTGTGTGTGTGTGTGAGTGTGTAGAGCGATTCAGAGTAAACTACTGGACCGATCTTTATGAAATATGACATGAGAGTTCCTGGGTATGATATCCCCGGATGTTTTTTTCTTTTTTTCGAGAAAGGTCTTTGATGACGTCATATCCGGCTTTTTGTAAAAGTTCAGGCGGCACTGTCACACCCTCATTTTACAATCAAATTGATTGAAATTTTGGCCAAGCAATTTTCGACGAAGGCCGGACTTCGGTATTGCATTTCAGCTTGGTGGCTTAAAAATTAATTAATGACTTTGGTCATTAAAAATCTGAAAATTGTAAAAAAAATATTTTTTTTATAAAACGATCCAAATTTACGTTCATCTTATTCTTCATCATTTTCTGATTCCAAAAACATATAAATATGTTATATTTGGATTAAAAACAAGCTTTAAAAATTAAAAAAATTAAAAATTATGATCAAAATTAAATTTTCGAAATCAATTTAAAAACACTTTCATCTTATTCCTTGTCGGTTCCTGATTCCAAAAACATATAGATATGATATGTTTGGATTAAAAACACGCTCAGAAAGTTAAAACGAAGAGAGGTACAGTAAAGCGTGCTATGAAGCACAGCGCAACCGCTACCGCGCCAAACAGGCTCGTCACTTTCACTGCCTTTTGCACTAGCGGCGGACTACGTTCAATTTCATTCTGTGAGTTCCACAGCTTGACTAAATGTAGTAATTTCGCCTTACGCGACTTGTTTTTCTTCTTTTTGTGTGAGCATTCTTGTTTATTATTGCAGGTAAAAACATTATAGAAGGGCCTCACGACATAAAGTATAACATAACATTTGTTTCAGCTGTATGCTATCACCTGACATAATATTAGGCATGTGCACATATTGACTTGTTTCTATTATTTGCTTCTTTCGTTGTTTTAAGTTTGTTTTGTTTTATAGGAACAAAGGATATAGAAGGGTCTGACGACAAACAATAACACATTTCAGTTTATTTTCCAGCTCAATTTGATCACCTGATATAATAAAGCAATAAGTCTTCATTTCAGGAGACGCATGACATATTGAATGCAGGTGTTCGTTACTCATGCGCACGTGCTTCCAGCAACAATAACACTGCAGGGTCAATGGAGACAATTTTTATCTACACGTCATTTAGTAGACACAGTAATGCTGAATCATATCATTTCATATTTTTTGAAAACCTCTCTTTTTGAATCAGTATTCTCATTTTATCTGCACATCGTCTGGTAGAGACAGTAATGCTGAATCATATCAATTAATATTTTTTGAAAACCTCTCTTTTTGAAACAATATTCTCATTTTATCTGCACATCGTCTGGTAGAGACAGTAATGCTGAATCATATCATTTAATATTTTTTGAAAACCTCTCTTTTTGAATCAGTATTCTCATTTTATCTGCACATCGTTTGGTAGAGACAGTAATGCTGAATCATATCATTTAATATTTTTTTGAAAACCTCTCTTTGTGTATCAATATTTTCATTCCGAGTGGAGACAGCTGAAGAAACGATAAACAATAATAACCACCCAAGCAATCCGAGCGGACTATAACCGACACGGTTGGCCTAGTGGTAAGGCGTCCGCCCCGTGATCGGTAGGTCGTGGGTTCGAACCCCGGCCGGCTCACAATTTTCACCCACACGATAACTTTAAAATTGGCAATCTAGTGGCTGCTCCGCCTGGCGTCTGGCATTATGGGGTTAGTGCTAGGACTGGTTGGTCCGGTGTCAGAATAATGTGACTGGGTGAGACATGAAGCCTGTGCTGCGACTTCTGTCTTGTGTGTGGCGCACGTTATATGTCAAAGCAGCACCGCCCTGATATGGCCCTTCGTGGTCGGCTGGGCGTTAAGCAAAAAAAAAAAAAAAAAAGAGCGGACTATATGAACACGAGCTGAAGGCTCACAATTTTCACCCACACGATAACGTGTCACGCCAGATCATTTCCAGATTTTATGGAGTTTAGTCATTTTTTTCTTCTAATTCTTTGCTTAGGGGGACTGAGAAAACGGCCATGTGTCCATCAACTCCAAACCGGCACGACGACCAGCAACGTCCACCTGAACAACAGCTACCAGTCTGCATTGAAGCTGTTCTTGAGCTCAACCTTCCCCATAATATCGTCATTTCAGCACATCAACAGCTTCGGTCTGAAGGCTACCGTGACGTCACTGAGGCCGGAAGTGACGCAGAAGCTGGCGCAGCACGTGGGGATGACAATAATTGTATCACAGCCGCTTTGCTTTTAATAACAGTAGATGCTCTTATAAAATCTGACTTTGCAGCCTCTCCAGGTTGCGATACAACACAGATTCATCTTGGCCCCACTGCTTTACCTTATGCTGATTCCCTCTCTTCCAGCGCAGGCGTTGTTGGTGTTGTAACAGGCAGTGGTTTTCAAGATGACGGGCAAGGAAATGGATCACAGACTCGGTCCAACCAGCATACTCCCCAGCATCGAGAACAAACCACAGGCTACAGATCAGCGTCGGAGGAAGATAGAAGCAGTTCATTGTCAGCACCGGAAGGAACTCACGCTCAAGCTGCTGCAGCCTCAGTCGTGTCAACTTTACCTCCGAGAGTGAGCTCGCCTGGTGGGGTTCCCGTATCGGCCGTAACCGTGGCTACTCACACAACAGAACCGCAGACTGTTTCGCAGCCTGCATCTTCATCTTCTCAAACAGCAAACACTCAGACCACCTCTGCGACGCCTCCAGCCAGAATTGGGCCAACTCCGCGCGGTCAAAGGGCGATCACTTCTACAGAAGACAGCCAGACAAGGGAGAGAAGACGGCAGCTGGAGAGGTTGCGGGTCCTGAGGGCGGAGAACAGACGGCTGAAGGAGAAGAAGATGTGTCGTCAGTGCCGACAGAGGCCTGTGGATTTGACCCTTCTGCCTTGTGGACATTTCTGCTTCTGTCAACAGTGTGGTTCCTCCTTTTCGGCCTGCCCTCTGTGTCGAAAGACCATTCTTGCTGACGTCAGAACGTTTGTGTCGTAAAAGTATTGAAATGTGGCGATGACATTCCCAATTGCCATAGGGACTTTTCTGCCGTAAAAGGCGATGACGTCGAGTCATGAGATGTGGCAACGACATTTCCAACTGCCGTCAGAACTTTAGTGTCGTAAAAGGCGATTACGTCAAGTATTTGGATGCGGCAACGACATTTTCCAACTGTCGTCATGAATTGTGCGTCGTAATAGGCGATGACGTCAGTATGGAGCTACTGGCTGACGTTGCAACACCGTACTAGCTGAATTGAGGACCTTCGTGACGAAATGAGCGGTTGCATCATGTGCTCAATTCAGGGCAAAATCAGGATGCACATTTAAGATGTGAGTATGTTTGTTTCCTCGTTGCTACAGACATTGCGTGGCCTACATATTGCATAATACTCATTCTTATTCGTGGTAGTCAAAAGTGTTTTACCCGGGGTGTTTTGTTTAACGTGTCAGCCATATTTTCTCTCGTTGGTATCGTGTATCTTCTTCTTGCCTTTATTTTGTTTGTTTGTGTTATGGTGCTCATGATTAAGTTTGCTATTACAAGTTAGTACAGGTTGACTGTTATTTTTTTATCGAAGATTTTTTAGTATTGACCTGGTGGTTCTGAATCTGAGTTGATTTTTGTCATTGTATTATTTATTAAAAGTGATTACTGTCTAGACAAAACAAATCAATAAATAAACACATAATGTAATGCAAACAGTAGGCTATTTGCTATTACTATGGGATGGCTGTCGAAAGAAGAGAGAGAGAGAGAGAGAGTGTGTGTGTGTGTGTGTGTGTGTGTGTGTGTGTGTGTGTGTGTGTGTGTGTGTGTGTGTGTGTGTGTGTGTGTGTGTGTATGTGTGTGTGTGTTTGCATAGCACGCAGTAACCAATATCAAAGTAGAACCTTTGAATACAAATCTGAAATGAAAAACTACGATTGATATGTGAAGAGTACGGTAGAATAAACGTTTTTCAGAAATAATTCTTGTCAGGACTTTAAAGCGGTGTGGCAGATTAAGAGCCCCTTTACTGAAGCAAGCTTTTCATAACGAGTAGTCTTAGGCAGTGATCGCTAAGCACATGAGTTTTCCTTATCTCACGTGACCTCAAGCCAAGTAACCCACGTGACCTCGGTCAAAACACGTTGTCAGCGATCACTGTGGGTCAGCGACCATTGCTGTAACTCCGATTAGTATATTTTCCAAAGAAAAATATATTATTCTAACGCACACTGCGTTAAATACACAGTAGAGTTAGTTCTTCGTCGCGATCGCAGGTTCAAACTTGTCACCAGCGTGTAAGTTGCTTCGTCTTGCCTTGAAAAGCTTGCACCAACTAAAGGGGCATTCCGCTTGACAATCCCTAAAATAATTATTTCCGAACACCGAGTATTTGTTACATCAGAATTCGAAATCGCGTTCACAGTTCCTAAACGGTTCACTGTAATGTTTATCATGCATATTTACAATAAAAAATAGATATAAAACACAACCAATCACACACACGCACGCACGCACACACACACGCACGCACACACACACAGACACACACACACACACACACACACACACACACACACACATAAAGCAACACACCAACAAACAAAGCAACACACACAAACACACACACACACACACACACACACACACGCACACACACACACACATACACACACACACACACACACACACACACATCAGCGCAAAAAGTCCGAATATAGTGTAATGCCTTAGAAAGTGTACAAGAACAATGCCAGAAAAGTCTTTAGCACTCTCTAATTAAGTCAGGTATTTTCTCTGACACTGCTTCATCGTTTCGTGTGCCCATTGGTCGCGCCTCTGAGGGGAATTTCAAGATCTACTTGGTGTTCATCACTGCTTTTGCCATTCCTGCTTTCTGGACCCCTTGGCACACGGCCCCAAAGCGGAAGTGACGTCAGGAGACCAGCAGCAAAGAGAGCGGTGGCGCCGAGATAGTGATACGACGCTGTGTAGGTTCCGGTCTTATCCTTGAGTGCTCCTGTGGAAACGAAAATTAATTTAGTTTTAAATCTGTTCACTCTCATGATATCTTATAATTTACGTGTGTTCTTAGGCCATCACCCAAAAAGAACTGCCTGGTACAACAACTCCTTGCATCTCGCAAAAATGCAAAACTTGTCCACACCTCTGTCCAGCAACACAAATTCAGGGACCCAAAGGTGAAATGAAAATCTCACGCAGAATACTATGGCAAACGAAACAACTGCCGTAAATCGCTCTTTCCTGTAGCAGACTGATTGTCTTCCTTGGAAACCAAGGTATCTTGGGTATTTATTTTGACTTAAGTAATTGTTTGGTTTATCTCTGTACACTACATTGGGGTGTGCACGTTAAAGATCCCACGATTGACAAAAGGGTCTTTCCTGGCAAAATTGTATAGGCATAGATAAAAATATCCACCAAAATACCCGTGTGACTTGGAATATTAGGCCGTGAAAAGTAGGATATGCGCCGAAATGGCTGCGATCTGCTGGCCGATGTGAATGCGTGATGTATTGTGTAAAAAAAATTAAAAAAATCCATCTCACACGGCATAAATAAATCCCTGCGCCTTGAATATGTGCGCGATATAAATTGCATAAAATAAAAAGTAAAAATGATTAAAAAAATATCCCTGCGCTTAGAACTGTACCCACGGAATACGCGCGATATAAGCCTCATATTGATTGATTGATTGTTTCATTCTTTTTTTGGCATTCAAACGATGACACACAGTGATCAAAAGACACAGTCCTTCCCGTGTTAACAGTTGGACTCAGCGTTTATCCGGCCAGGATTTGCATGGGGTAAGGTCACCCCTCAACTTGAACGACATTAAACTAAAAATCAACATCCTGATTGGTTCATGTTGTGACCCTCCACCACGGAATGAGTCGCATGTCACCTTTGCATGATTTTCATATTTTTACATTTTCCTAAAGAGTTGTTTATGCTCTATCCAGTGGTGAAAACCGTTTTAGAAAAGAGCGAAAACTGTTTGAGTTATAAGCCTGTGATTAAGGTGACCCTCACACTGTTACCAGACACTCCCCGGACTTATATTAAGCCTAGCGCAGAACCGCGCGAGGTGACATGCGACTCATTTCGTGGTGGAGGGTCACAATCTATATATATATACGACTTGTGTCTGTGTGTCTGTGTGTGTGTCTGTGTATCTGTGTATCTGTGTATTCGCCATGCACGGCCAAAGTTCTCGATGGATCTGCTTCAAATTTGGTGGGCTTATTCAGAGAGACCCCGGACACAACCTCATCGATGAGATATTTCAACACGTGCTCTCAGCGCGCAGCGCTCAACCGATTTTGGTTCCACCTCAGCTACCCGGGCCCCCATACCGACACACCAAAGCCGCTACACCACATCACAACGCCAAAGTTCTCGCTGGATCTTTTTCAAATTTGGACACCGTATTCAGCTACACCCCGGACACAATATCATCGATGAGATATTTCAACACGTGCTCTCAGCGCGCAGCGCTGAACTGATTTTGGTTTTTGTGTTCATTTCACCATTATAAGTAACTCTTCCTTATCTTCTCCAGTGTTTGGCGTTTATCTCCCTTCCTTCGTGTGGCTTTCCCGTTTGTAAGTTACTATTACTATTTTTAGAATGTCACTGCGCTGTCCACTGCGCTGTCCACAACGCTTCCCTTGCACCCGTAAGTTGTTCTTACTGTCAAAGTGAAAAGGTCGAATCAATTTATAGCCACGCGAAAAATACACTCTCACCTATCTCTATATATTTATAGATACAGATATGCATATATATATACGGCTTCTCTGTGTGTGTGTGTGTTTGTGTGTGTGTGTGTGGGCAAAAACCTGTGTATTGTAGAGTTCTGTTTGTGATGTGGTCTAGCGGCTTTTGTCGTGTCTGTATGTTCTGGCATTTGAGAAGCCACAGCAGATAATATAGGGCTAAGAAATAAGCTCTAACATTCTCAATCCCGTTTGACAGGACTTCGCCTTCAAAGGTGATTGTGGTGAACCGCCACGCTGTCTGTCTCTGTCTCGCGATTCACCCCGGCGAAGCCGGGTATTCCTCTAGTTATAATATAGAGTTGGAATTTAGACATTAGTTTCAAAACCCTCTCTCCACATAACTTCTTGAATAGAGTGGGAATTGGGACATTAATTCATAAACCAGTTCCCAATCTCTGCATAAAGCACCGAGACTGTTACTTATTGGTTCGGTATATTTCCGAGTTGAAGGGATGACAAGTTTTATTCCAGGTAAAAGCCTGGCCATATCTGAGATGGTGAGCCGAATCGTTTACACGGGAACGACTGTGACTTTGACCATACCCAGCCAAGAATGTCCTCGACCTTTTGGTTCTCACCCGCCAAGAATAGGTGACCGCACCGGCCATATCTGAGATGGCGAGTCGAATGGTTTACATGGGAAGGACTCTGCCTTTAACCTTTCCCAGCAAAGAAGAATTCACCGCACTGGCAATATCTAAGATGGTGAGACGAATGGTGTACATGTGAATTAAGGACTGTGGTTTAAACCCTACCAAGCAAAGGATAGGTGACCGCACTGGCCATATCTGAGATGGTGAGTCGAATCTTTTACACAAGAAGGACTCTGCCTTAAACCTTACCCAGCAAAGGTTAGGTGACCGCACTGGCCACATGTGAGATGGTGAGTCGAATCATTTACACAAGAAGGACTGTGCTTTAAACCCTACCAAGCAAAGGATATGTGACCGCACTGGCCATATCTGAGATGGTGAGTCGAATCTTTTGCACAAGAAGGACTCTGCCTTAAACCTTACCCAGCAAAGGATAGGTGACCGCACTGGCCATATCTGAGATGGTGAGTCGAATCTTTTGCACAAGAAGGACTCTGCCTTAAACCTTACCCAGCAAAGGATAGGTGACCGCACTGGCCATGCCGTTGAAGAGCTGAATGAAGCCAAAGGCCGTGGCAAAGCGTTCCAGTCCCATGAAGTGGATGACGACTGCTGGGGTCATGGAGAAGAACACCCCGGAGAGGCTGCCGAAGACTGCACAGAACACCATCATGGCTGCGAACGTGTCCAGGAACCGGACAAACTGAGAAGAAATAATCATTTTCAAAAAAATAAAGAAATGTATCACTGACATATTAAGGCATAGTTCTGGGATAAGACCATCTCTCCACTTGGTCACATACTAAGAATGAACAGCTTTGATGCTCTGTATGCACAGAAGTAACTTTTGATGATTTAATTTCGTAAAATGTGACCCTCCACCACGGAATGAGTCACATGTCACCTTTGCATGATTTTCATATTTGTACATTTTCCTAAAGAGTTTTGTATGCTCTATCCAGTGGTGAAAACCGTTTTAGAAAAGAGCGAAAACTGTTTGAGTTATAAGCCTGTGACTAAGGTGACCCTCACACTGTTACCAGACACTCCCCGGACTTATATTAAGCCTAGCGCAGAACCGCGCGAGGTGACATGCGACTCATTTTGTGGTGGAGGGTCACAAATTATTATTTATTAGCTCTCTGCAGCACTCAGCTATAACATTACCATATAATAAATTGCCACAGACCAGCTAAGGCTTTTGCATCATGACGTTTAACATGTACCCATAACAGCTATCTACAGTCTTGATTTTGTCTGCTGAGCGGGTTTCTAGACAATTTGTTGGATACCAACAAAGAGAAAAGGAAGGTTCGACTGTGGTTAATTCAGGATACACAATGGACGCTATTCTGCTAGGAAGAACCTCAATGCGCATGCCTAATGAAGTCATTGAACCAGGACGTCGCATTGGTACTGTTCTTCTAATGTGTAACAGTTCGTATAATCCCCTGGGTTCTCGAGACAGAAGAACTCAACAACTAAGCAACAAACCGATGGTTATTGTCTATTGGGGTGTTTTTGTTTTACCTATGTGACAGGGGAGGCTACCGCTCCTTTCACAGCAGACTCTGCACCCGAGTTGTTGGCCTTTAAAAGTCAACACCAGTGGATTGTAGAAGTCTGTTTGTGATGGGGTCTGGTGGTTTCCGATTGTCTGTATGTTCATGGAAACCTTCGGGTTTGCATAACAGTTTTTATAGGGCTAAGAAATTAGCCCTAACATTTTCAATCCTGTTTGATTGCACTTCGCTTCCCGAGGTGATCGTAGTGTTTCGACACTCGGTTACAACTATATGGCTATCCGGGACTGAACCAACCGTCCGTATGGATAAAGGGAAACTACTGAACCAATTATGTTAACAGTTATAAAAAATCTGTTCTCCTACCTGACAAGACAATCCTAGGACAAAAAGTGTCACGATGACCATAGTTTGGGGCTTCATCAGCTTGTAATGGGCGATAACTCCAGACAAAAGACGGCTGATGACGTCAAGACCGCCAATCACAGTCAGCAAGTGAGTTGCCTCCCTGTCCGTCAGACCTGCAAAACAGTAAAGCGACGTCGTCTTGGAATATCTTTCGTAACTGATTTATATTTGTACATGGTATAGATAGAGCGATAACAGAATGTTAAATCATGTATTGTCCATCGTATTTTTAGAGATAGATAGAGAGAGAGAGAGAGAGAGAGAGAGAGAGAGAGAGAGAGAGAGAGAGAGAGAGAGAGAGAGAGAGAGAGAGAGAGAGAGAGAGAGAGAGAGAGAGAGAGAGAGAGAGAGAGAGAGAGAGAGAGAGAGAGAGAGAGAGAGAGAGAGAGAGAGAGGTACTAGCCCACTGATCAAGGATTGAACGGAACGCACTTGCACTTTTTGGGATGGATGGAGAGAGAGTTACGCATCGAGAAACACGTGGAAGCTTTGTAAAAGAAGCCTCTGCATCACTTATTTCTCTTGCTTGGACAATAGCAACACAGAAGCAGGACCTAAAGCATCAGCAGTTGATGCAGCAGTAGCAAAAACAACAACAACAACAACAACAACAACAACAACAACGACGGCGACAACAGCAACAGCAGCAGCAGCAACAACAGCAAAACAGCAACAACACCAACAACAACACCAACAACAACACCAACAATAACTATCTTCCCTCACCTTTTTCTTTGGCTAGCGGAGGCAGGAAAGCAGGGGCCAAAGCCCCGGTCAGAAAACCAGTGGCCTGCATGCACACCATTCCCCAGAAAAGCAAGCTCTTGCAGATGCTCAGGTCGAACACTTTCCCGCAGTTGAGGCAACCGCTCTTCTTGCGTGGCGAGAAATCCCCACCACCCCTTGCGTCGTGACTTCCCCTGAACGAGTTGTCGTCAGAGGAGTAAAGGTTGCACTGTGAAGTTCCGAGGGCTGTCACAGAAACGCACATCAACTCCGGAACACTAGAGAAGGCGAGGATGTTGCTTGAAGACAGTGCATCCAAGAAGGACTCAGCTTTCTCAGGGGCGTCAGAGGAACTGCGCGTCCTTTTCCCACCAGGGAACATGTTCTGAAGACTGCTTGTGAGCGGGTTCGTGGAGTTTCTTGCGTGAGTTCTGAATGTGCCACTCTCAGACATGGTTCTGGGCCTGAGGGCGTCTTGACAAAGCAGTTTCTCTGTGATGTGTTTCGGGTCGATTTCTTTCACGAGAACTGTTTCTATGTCAGACAAATCGTAGAGCTGAGCTTCGGTTTGTTTAGTTTCGTGGGTCTGAGTTTCCAAAGAGAGTCCTTCCGTATTTATAGTCAGCAAAGGCATACTTCCGTTTTCATTTCTGCTGAATTCTAGTGCGCTCTGGCTTCGGTCGTCTTCGTCTTTGTGCGTAGTTTCTGCTCCACTGCAAGGTAAACGTGTTCCATTCGGCTCTTCATTGGAGGTACCATTAAGAACTGAAGTTTTTCTCTGAACATCTATCTTTGACACTTTTTTGTCAACGCCATCGCCGCTCTTCTGATCATGTTGCATATCCTGTTCTATCGCCAGCAAATTCACATTACGTTTTTCTGCAGGCACTGGCCTGAACAGGGATCCGCACACAAAGATGTTAGCGATGATTCCGCCCACAATCAGCATGCCGGAAGGGAAGGAGTATTCGTCGAGTGCGAAGCGGACCAGCAGCGGAACAACAACGCCCCCTACGCTGACCCCGGAAGTGACGAAAGCTTGTGCCAGAGTGAGGCGGCGAGAGAAATATTTTCCGAGAATCACGAATGCAGGACCATAGATGAAAGAGGCCCCCACTCCTGCAAAGCACCATTTATAAACAGTGTTTTTTATTTTTTATTTTGTTTTGACCTCAGTTGCATGCAAGGCTGCTTCAACCCATCTTTTTTGCCTCTTTCGTCTTTTTTTTTCCCCTTTCTTTTTGGGCGGTGAGCATAATTATC
>NC_090257.1:24352262-24372262 GCF_037325665.1 Littorina saxatilis
CACAGACAACAACACAATTCCCGTATGCACATGCACGTCATGCAGCAATCAGGATGTTGAGTACTGGCAAGGGTCTGTTTTACCCTTTTCGCCAGCAGATATCTGTTCAGGCCTTTACATGGGACACGCGTTTTTTTTCTTCAGAACTGTAATGAAAACATGATAAGAAAATCTTTTTCATATACTATCTAATGTCATACGGGTTTGTTCCTGGACTTCCGTTTACCAGTTCTACATTATAGATCACATTAATTGTTTCCGTTAAAAGTTGGAATCAGATTTGGTTGTACACCATCTTCAAAGGCACACTCGTTCGGCTCACCTTCTCAGATCTGGTCAGGCTTTTACATAGGATAAAACCATCCCTCCACTTGGTCACATACCAACAATGAACAGCTTGGGTGCTCTCTGTGCACACTGGTGTGTTGTTTGTTTCGTCTACTTATAAACAACTACTTATTTTGTTTGTTTCGTCTACTTGTAAACAACTACTTAATTTGTTTGTTTTGTCTACTTCTAAACAACTACTTATTTTGTTTGTTTTGTCTACTTGTAAACAACTACTTATTTTGTTTGTTTCGTCTACTTGTAAACAACTACTTAATTTGTTTGTTTTGTCTACTTCTAAACAACTACTTATTTTGTTTGTTTTGTCTACTTGTAAACAACTACTTATTTTGTTTGTTTCGTCTACTTATAAACAACTACTTATTTTGTTTGTTTCGTCTACTTATAAACAACTACTTATTTTGTTTGTTTCGTCTACTTGTAAACAACTACTTATTTTGTTTGTTTCGTCTACTTGTAAACAACTACTTATTTTGTTTGTTTCGTCTACTTATAAACAACTACTTATTTTGTTTGTTTCGTCTACTTGTAAACAACTACTTATTTTGTTTGTTTCGTCTACTTGTAAACAACTACTTATTTTGTTTGTTTCGTCTACTTATAAACAACTACTTATTTTGTTTGTTTCGTCTACTTGTAAACAACTACTTATTGTGTTTGTTTCGTCTACTTATGAACAACTACTTATTTTGTTTGTTTCGTCTACTTATACACAACTACTTATTGTGTTTGTTTCGTCTACTTGTAAACAACTACTTCTTTTGTTTGTTTCGTCTACTTGTAAACAAATACTTCTTTTGTTTGTTTCGTCTACTTATAAACAACTACTTATTGTGTTTGTTTCGTCTACTTATGAACAACTACTTATTTTGTTTGTTTCGTCTACTTGTAAACAACTACTTAATTTGTTTGTTTTGTCTACTTCTAAACAACTACTTATTTTGTTTGTTTTGTCTACTTGTAAACAACTACTTATTTTGTTTGTTTCGTCTACTTGTAAACAACTACTTATTGTGTTTGTTTCGTCTACTTGTAAACAACTACTTATTGTGTTTGTTTCGTCTACTTATAAACAACTACTTATTGTGTTTGTTTCGTCTACTTGTAAACAACTACTTATTGTGTTTGTTTCGTCTACTTGTAAACAACTACTTATTGTGTTTGTTTCGTCTACTTGTAAACAACTACTTATTGTGTTTGTTTCGTCTACTTGTAAACAACTACTTATTGTGTTTGTTTCGTCTACTTGTAAACAACTACTTATTGTATTTGTTTCGTCTACTTGTAAACAACTACTTATTTTGTTTGTTTCGTCTACTTGTAAACAACTACTTATTTTGTTTGTTTCGTCTACTTGTAAACAACTACTTATTGTGTTTGTTTCGTCTACTTGTAAACAACTACTTCTTTTGTTTGTTTCGTCTACTTGTAAACAACTACTTATTTTGTTTGTTTCGTCTACTTGTAAACAACTACTTATTTTGTTTGTTTCGTCTACTTGTAGACAACTACTTATTTTGTTTGTTTCGTCTACTTATAAACAACTTCCAACTAACCACAGCAAGCAGCCAGGGTGTACGCAGCAGAGGATGGATGATGATATTTAATCGGCTAACGGTAATGTAATGACATTGCCGTGCCAGATCTGAGATGGTGGTTTTCACGAGAAGGAATATGTCTTTAAAATTATTCAACAACGATTGTAGATTCAAGCGTCTGCACCGTCATATCTTCGTCAATGAAAGACTTCTAACACAAGTCGAAACACGCGATCAGATGAAATACGACCTACAACATTAATTTCCATGAACACGTTCCTATGAAATAGCAAATTGTCTCCTAGCAACACATCGCATCACTCCAGAGACAAACATGAAGGTTCGTTGTCGGTGTTTCATCTGTCCCTTCAGTCTATTTGACTATTCGGGACTCTGATTCAACTGTGTTTCCTTTCTCGGTTCCCATAGTGACAGTTTGAAACTATATTTACACTTACGTATATCCAAACAAAGTGAGGAAAGTTCTGAAATAAATAAAATAAAACTCTTATCGTTTCACACTCGTTTCTTAAAATCGTGTAAAAACCTTGATCTCCTTTAAAATCTTGTCCGGTAGAACGTCTAGGAATCATTTCTTCAGATTTCTGTACTTTAGTGAGGCACAAACATAAAGGTAACAATTAAAATACGTTATTATACTCAATATACAGCAATAAGATCATGCATGATACAGCAGGCTCTGAAGCGACACACAAAAGCATTACCTGTTATCACTGTATCGCATGGCCAGCCAAACTGTTATCTTTTTTCTACGCAACAGAACTATACTCTCTTGCACTTCTGCACCGATAAACACTAGGACAGTGTCTCGTACGTTATGTTTCTCAACGGCTGTTTGAAATCGGAGTAGACTAGTGGCTCTGTTTGTATAGATTTTGAGGTATGACGTTGTTGACCTCCGGTTTTGAAATTGGGATGTGTTTCCTCGTGTACTAACGTGGATAGAGATACGGCTAAAAAAGTATGTCACTGCGACCCTTACAAGACAATCATATGTCATACGATAGAGAGTTTATCGGACAGTTTTATTCACCTAATCTTATGTGTGTGTGTGTGTGTGTGTGTGTGTGTGTGTGTGTGTGTGTGTGTGTGTGTGTGTGTACGTGCATGTGTGCGTGTGTGCATGCACGCAAGCGTGTGTGTGTGTGTGTGCGTGCGTGCATGTGTGTGCGTGTGTGCATGCACGCATGCGTGTGTGTGTGTGCGTGCGTGCATGCATGCAAGCGTGTGTGTGTGTGTGTGTGTGTGTGCATGTGTGTGCATGCACGCATGCGAGTGTGTGTGTGTGTGTGTGTGTGTGTGTGTGTGCATGCACGCATGTGTGTGTGTGTTGTGTGTGTGTGTGTGTGTGTGTGTGTGTCTGCATGCACGCATGTGTGTGTGTGTGTGTGTGTGTGTGTGTGTGTGTGTGTGTGTGTGTGTTGCTTGTTTGTTTGTTTGTTTGTTTGGGTGTTAGTTATTGTAGTCGTCGCCGTCGCTGTTGTCTTCGTTGTTGTATTTGTTTCTTTGTTTATTCCTTCTATTTGATTTGGGTGGATGGTCGCTTGCTTGCTTAGGCCAAATAAAAATATATGTTGGTACAGGGTAACCCGACAGACCCTATTTTTTTCCGCCAACCCTAACACGTTATTTTCATTTCTCAAAAACACAAACAATTGTTGGCACATTTTGCGAACCAAGGGAAGTAACCTCCTTTAAAGTCGACCAAATTAAAAAAAATAAAGAAAAAGAGAGAAAAAAGCCGACCTACCGACCCTATCTTTTTTGGTCACGTTATTACCAGCTATTGTGTTTTCAGCGTAGCAATAGGGTCCGATATTTAGACGAGACAAGTATAATGCGACGAGTCGAAGACGAGTCGCATTATACTTGTTCGAGTCTAAATATCGGACCCGAGTCGCATTATACTTGTTCGAGTCTAAATATCGGACCCTATTGCTACGCTGAAAACACAATAGCGATTATATAGCTGTTCTGACCTTGATTTGTTGTTCCAAACTTACAAAATGACAGTTTTTGAGTCGATGCGTTGATCTCAGATTTTGATAGCAGACGCCGTTTCTTATGCGCATTAGTTTTGCGCAGGCGCCACACTGACTTTGGAAAAAAACTCGATTTGACAACACAGCTGTTAAACAGCTTTTTATTAGTTCATTCGTATACAACAAAAAGAAGTTTGAGTTTTTTTCATTTTGAACAAGACTACTTATGAAGAAGACCAAAACACAACATCAACGGAAAACTAGAAACAACTGAAGAACTAGGATGCAACAAGGGGAGGAGAAGAGAACAGCTAATCCGTACAACGTGAGCAGACGGCAAGAAGTTTTCAGTTTTGGTGAATCGGCATTTATACTTGTCTCGTCATGAAGCGAACTTTTCAACCTAAGTTATAAACGACTACATGAATGTTAGTGCCATGGGTTGTACATCAATACTTCAGGGGGGAAGTGGGGTATTTAGTGTGGAGTTACGAGATAAGAAAAGCCGAATGCGAAACTGAGTTTGTGTTAGTCGGCAACTGAGCTCACACAGGCACACAAAAACGGCTGTTCCGTTTTACTACATCTTTCGACTTTGGGCATTTTGTGGTGTTTAGGGACAGAAAATAATTGGTTTAGTCCTGTTTCATCGGGAAGTTAGCAGAAAAGGGTATGCTTTCGACATTTGTAAAGCTGAAAAACATTCCCGAGAAGAATTTCAAGTTGTCAGTGTATGCTGTTGTCCGATAGAAACATCGCCGCGTGGTACAGATGGGTAAACCGGAACCATGCGTCTTTGTTATTGACAATATGCTTTTGGATATTGAGTAAAATGGCCGACTTCCGTAGCATTATGCTTTGATGATCGGAAGAGACCATCCAATCACAGCCCCCGAATTCCCCCACGTGTTCATCAGAAAAGCTATATATATTTATTTTTGGACTTAGCTTTTTTTTCTCTCTAAAAGCCGACCTACCGACCCTATCTTTTTTGGTCACGTTACCCTAAACCAACATATATTTATTTTTGGACTTAGCTTTTTTTTTTCTTTCTAACTTCAATTTTCTTCGTTGAACCCCAGGAAGGTTATAATCGTTTCCTCTGTTCTTCGTATTAAATAAAATCATACCATATGCGTATTTTGTTTCTGGACCAATCCCTTCCGCCTAAATAAATGAATACACTGTCAAATGGATAAGTAAATAGATACATCAATCTTTTCAATGATCCCTCGTGAGTAAAATGCAAAAAAGAACGCCGAAGCAGGATTAAAGGAATATAATGGACCAACAACTGTCTCTTATTGCCCCAAGAGCTATGACGTTCGGTCGGGTAGTTAGTACCAAGACCATCCTTCACACATACCAACAATCAACAGCATTGCTGCTTTCTGTGCAGAGTTGGATTTTGGTGTTGAATTGTTTGTTTGTACATGTACATACGGCGAACTTTACTTTGAATTCTTTAGTGGAACAATGTCTTCAAGTTCTGCCATCTCTTTCCTTCGTTTGTCTCTCTTTGCCTCCAGTCTCTTTTGCAGACGACACAAAGATGGTAAAGTCACGAGAATACCTGCAGCCACAAATTCGGTGGCACCAAGTAAGTGAAATGACGTCACGTAACTTCCGGTCATGTCTTTGAGTGCTCCTGTTACACACAAACAAATACAAGATGTTTACCCATTGTAACAAAGAAAGCAATAATTCAATACAAAATGGCGTCACGTAACTTCTTGTCATGTTTTTGAGTGCTCCTGTTTAAAAAAAAAAGTTTACCCATTGTAACAAAGAAAGCAAAATTCAATACCAAATGTTCGTTTATGAAGGCTTAATCTTCAGGACAACATGTAGGAAAAGAAACGGAAAACAAAACGAAAAATGTTTTGACCAGGCCATAATGTTTTGTCGAAATCTTCGGTATGTATTCCAGAATGCTTAACGATATAGTAATTTGAGTCCAGTTTTCATCGTAACGCTTTTGTAACTAACTAGTCATTGGCGTGTGTTACTAAATTAATTCCAACGTCGCGAAGTTATACTCACCTGAGGATGAAAGTAACTTTTTTTTTCTTTTCCACAGGTGGCAGGATATTGGTTGCGCATTATTTTCGTTTACTCTTCTTGCGCATTGCATGTATCATTTATAGCGCTTGTGTCCCTTGGTTCCTTAGAACATATCGTTGTTTGTTATAAGAATATATTGTTGTTTCTTATTAGAATATAATATCGTGTGGTTTCTTATTAGAATATATCGTGGTTTCTTATTAGAATATATCGTTGTTTCTTATTGGAATATATTGTTGTTTCTTATTAGAATATTATCGTTGTTTCTTATTAGAATATATCGTTGTTTCTTATTAGAATATATCGTTGTTTCTTATTAGAATATATCGTTGTTTCTTATTAGAATATATCGTTGTTTCTTATTAGAATGTATCGTTTTTTTTATTAAAATGGTTCGTTGTTTCTTATTGGAATATATCGTTGTTTCTTATTAGAATATATCGATGTTTCTTAGAATATATGGTACTCACCCACGATAGGATACCCTGCAGCTGCGAAGATCCCGTTGAAAAGCTGGACGAAGCCGAAGGTAAGACGGAATCCCTCTAGTCCCACAAACTCTATGATGGTGGCGTGAGTCATGGAGAAGAACACCCCTGACAGACACCCGAACCCAACGCAGAATCCGACCATAGCCTCAAAAGAGTTGAAGAAGGCCAGAAACTGCAGAGTTCAAACAGAAGGTGAAATTAAGGTGGTTGGCAAATTGTTGTAAAGTCAAGTTACCCAAGTGTTATGGCTTCTTGGACAAAAGACGATGACATAATTATGATTGGTTGGTTGGTTCTTGATTTTATATAGCTTTGCGGGACCTATGCAAGTTTGTATAATGATGGTCGTTTGCAGGAAAAACTCAACATCCATGAGTCATTTGCACCTCAAATCGTTATGTGCTTTATCACACTGGAAAAAGAGAAAGAAGGAATAACATTATTAAAAATCAAGAAAGAGAAAGTAAGATAGAAATAATGCAACTTATCTATCATTCGTTTAAATCAAACAACAAATCAAGCAACCAAGCAACCAAGCAACCCACACACTCACCCACCCACTAAACAATAAACAATCGAACTGATCTAGTAATACTCATCACTAAGTGAATAACAAAGGGCAACCTGCAGTTTCATTTCTTAATCTACGCAGTAAGATGTAGAGTCAGATGACTGTTTTCGTAATAATGGGCTTGGCAAAAGATAACAAAGGAAACAAAACAACAAGTCGCGTAAGGCGAAAATACAACATTTAGTCAAGCTCAGTCGAACTCACAGAATGAAACTGAACGCATTGCATTTTTTCCGCAAGACCGTACACTCGTAGCATCGTCTGTCCACCGCTCGTGGCAAAGGCAGTGAAATTAACAATACAGAAAAGCGCGGGAGCGGTTGCGCTGAGGAGGATAGCCCGCTTTTCTATATCTCTATTCTTTTTAACTCTCTGAACGTGTTTTTAATTTAAACATATCATATCTCTATGTTTTTGGAATCAGGCACGGACAAGTAATAAGATGAAATTGTTTTTAACTCGATTTCGAAAATTTAATTTTGCTAATAATTTTTATATTTTTATTTTTCAGAACTTGTTTTTAATCCAAATATAACATATTTATATGTTTTTGGAATCAGAAAATGATGAGGAATACGACAAACGTAATTTTGGATCGTTTTTATAAAAAAAAATATTTTTAATACAATTTTCAGATTTTTAATGACCAAAGTCATTAATTAAATTTTAAGCCTCCAAGCTGAAATGCAATACCAAAGTCCGGCCTTCGTCGAAGATTGCTTTGCCAAAATTTCAATCAATTTTATTGAAAAATGAGGGTGTGACAGTGCCGCCTCAACTTTTACAAAATGCCGGATATGACGTCATCAAAGACATTCATGGAAAAAAATAACAAAATTCTGGGGATATCATACCCAGGAACTCTCATACAAAATTTCATAAAGATCAGTCCAGTAGTTTACTCTGAATCGCTCTACACACACACACACACACACACACACACACACACACACACACACACACACACACACACACACACACACACACACACACACACACACACACACACACACACACACACACACACACACACACACACACATACATCACGACCCTCGTCTCGATTCCTCCCTCTATGTTAGAACATTTAGTCAAAACTTGACTAAAATAATGTAAAAACAGCAGAAATACGATTGTTTGAGTACAAACTGGACATCGGAATTATTATCCATTCTTAAAGTTTGATGGAATTTGAGCGTGAGGGGGTGGGGGTGGGGGGGGTGGTTGCTAGCCGGAGGAAAAGAGGAACACTGACCTGGCATAGCAGGCCTTGCAATGTCAACGAAAGGATGACCATCTGGTGAGGCTTCAGAATCTTGTAATGCGCGATCACCCCAGGCGTCAGACGGCTGACAATGTCAAGGCCGCCTATCAAGGTCAACAGGAAGGTAGCCTCGTTATCGCTCAGACCTTTTTCTTTGGCAACAGGCGGCAAATAGGCAGGGGCGATAACTCCTGTAAGAAGTCCGAAGGCCTGATACAGCACCACACCCCACATGGGGATGTTTCTGCAGACCTCAGCACTACAGAACTTTGACCTCAAGCCTGCCCCACAGCCGCTGCTGTCTCTTCTCCCAGCATGCGACGAGAATCCGGAACTATGTGATTCTTCTGCTGAAAAACTCGTGTCTTGCAGAGCTTTGACAGTATCTGCTGAAACTCCTGGGAAATGCTTGTGCAAGGCTGTCATTGACGCGCAGAGTGTCTCTGGGGTCGTTGTCAAAGCTGCTAAACTGGATGACGATAGCTTGTCCAGGACTGTCTGCTTTCGAGAATCTCTGTTCGATGTCCTTGCGAGTTCCTGGGATGTTGTAAATTGCTGCAAACTGTGGTGAAGGTTCACTTTCTGCACATCGAATGCTGCTTGATCTTTGCCGCTTTCTGAATAAGTTCTGTTTCGAATTTGAAGCGGGAAACGTTCGGGTAACAGCGTTTTCAGAGTAGGTTGGATATTTTCGATGGTCTCAGATTCACAACCATTTTCCTTTGTCATTCCATTATTTCCGTTTCTTCTTATCTCTGTCGTTTCGTTCTCTTCATTGTTGCAACATGGAAGGGATGGATTGCAATCACCGATCGCCTTAACAGTATATTTGCTAAGAGGCAAGCATTTCTCTAGCTCATTCTGGCCAACTTTGTCACCGTCTTCTTGGCCTTCGTGGTTAGGATCAAACACGCTTTGACCCTGCTTCCTGTGGTTCTCTGCATTTTCGTTGGTTTCTGAATTTTCTTGTACCACTATTGTCCTTGGCGCCCTTTGGGGGACAGGTCGACACAAAGAGGCTAAGATGAACATGTGACACAAAATCCCGCCAATAACAAGCAACCCAGCAGGAAAAGAGAACTCGTCCAAAATTGCCCTGACGACGATAGGCATGAGCAGACCTCCAGCGCTCACACCGGTGTTGGCGATAGCTTGGGCAAGGGTCAGATGGCGGTCAAAATATTTGCCCAGCAGCACGAAGCTCGGCCCGTAGATAAATGACATCGATGTACCTGTAAAATCAATTAAACGATACTTTAAAAAAAAATTGTCGAAAAAAGAATGATTTATGAATCAATGCAAGATATCCGTATGCATCAAGTTCGGAAACTGACACTAAGTTGTTAAAATATGCCCACACACAAAAAACTACAAAAAAACAACTAACCATGACAAAAATAAATCAACCAACAAACAAACAAAAAAGAAACAAACGAAAAGAATAAAGGAAGAAAGAAAAAAAAAGAAACAAAGAAACAAATAAACAAACAAGATCAAGCCATTTTTCATCACCAATAACAATTAACATGTTTATTCGGGTCACCATCATTAAGATCTGTTCAGACTATTACACGGGATAAGGTCATTAATTCACTCGGACAAGCCAAATGTTAAGAGCCAGGCCGATTCTTGTACAGTGCTGGATGTTTTGGGATACACAAATACCCACAACTATTGAATTAGTTCCGTAGTTGATCAATTTGTCAGAACAAAAGTCCCTCTCTTTACAGCACCGGCACGGTTGGCCTAGTGGTAAGGCGTCCGCCCCGTGATCGGGAGGTCGTGGGTTCGAACCCCGGCCGGGTCATACCTAAGACTTTAAAATTGGCAATCTAGTGGCTGCTCCGCCTGTCGTCTGGCATTATGGGGTTAGTGCTAGGACGGGTTGGTATGGTGTCAGAATAATGTGACTGGGTGAGACATGAAGCCTGTGCTCCGACTTCTGTCTTGTGTGTGGCGCACGTTATATGTCAAAGCAGCACCGCCCTGATATGGCCCTTCGTGGTCGGCTGGGCGTTAAACAAACAAACCCTCTCTTTACAAAATGCAACCACGCTGTTGATTTTAAGTATGTGTCGAAGCGAAAGATTTTGTATTCCACGCGGAAAGATCTGTGATAGTGAATACAATCGGGGGGTCGTGAGTTCGAATCCCGGTCGCTGCCGCCTGGTGCGTTAAGAGTGGAGATTTTTCAGATCTCCCAGGTCAACTTATGCGCAGACCTGCTGGTGACTTAACCCTCTTTGTGTGTACACGCAAGCACAAGACCAAGTGCGCACGGACAAGATCCTGTAATCCATGTCAGAGTTCGGTGGGTTATGGAAACACGAAAATACCCAGCATGCCTACTCAACGAAAGCGGAGTGAGCTAGCTGACTATGCTCTCAGAGTATAGTGTGGGGAACCCAAATGGGCAAACGAGCTCACACGTAACCAGAAAATTCTGGAACGCTGAAGAAGAAGAAGGATACAATCGTGACTAAGGGAAGGACGATACAGGTCTATACATTACACCAAGGTTAGGATCTTTATTTGGATAACACATATTAAGGTAATGTTGAACTTTAGTCTGTTAGATTCATAGCTCAGAATCCACTGCAGTTGAAGCTTCAAATGTGGCAGAATCTGCTCTTGTAAGCATAACAAGTCCTTTAAGATACCTTTGAAGTTACGGAATGAACTGTACAGATGCCTCTCATTTTAACATTTACATGGGTTTTACAGGCAAAACCTTAGCGGCCGTCATTTTGATGCAAGTAATCGAAAGAAGGGAGACAACTCGGTTCATATTACGTGTGCGTATTCTCTCCCATGGCGCATGGCGTCAGTCTTTTTCCTCGATCAAATGACCAAATTAATTATATATGCTTGATTATGGAGCTCAATCAGTCAATTAATTTCACGCTAATTAATTTTTGGGTTGATTAAAGGGACTATCAAAAGTAAGTCAATAATACCACTGGATTGTGGGCTATCTAACACGCTAAAGTTTAACATTACCCATATTTAAAAAACCAGAAACAGGAGGCATCAAGCCGTTACTCATAACTGATTAGAAGAAGGGGTACAAAAGAACAGTCAAAGTGCTAGAGTGGTTCATCATCGTCACAAACAAACTCCGAAAATGAAATGTGACCACAAAACATCACAGAAAGATACGAATCCGTACCAGTGACTGCGCCAAGTGTGACCACGAACACGGGAAATGACGTCACGAGACAACTTAGTGAAAAGGCTGACGTCATCATGAAGATGCCAATCATAATGCACTGTCGTTCGGACATGACGTTGAGTGCAAACGTCATCACGACCATTGCTGCAACACAGACACAGATAGACACAATCATACAGACACACAGACAGACAAACAGACAGACAGACAGACAGTCACACCATCACGCACGCCCCCCTCTCCCACACACACGTACACGTATACGTACACCCACACACACACACACACATACACCCAGACAGACAGACACAAACACTCACACACACACACGCACGCATTCTCTCACACACACACACACACACTCACACACACACACACACACACACACACACACACACACACATTTCTGAAAACAAATAATTGCATGCTATTGAGCTGAACCTTTTTTTAACGGCCTTTTTCTTTAAACAAAACAAAACCAAAAAAACACGCATACCGGAGCTCACTCTATACTGGCGGGACATGGTAGTGCCACCGCTGGTAATTTCAACTATGCTAAAAATAGTTAGCTAGCCTCTTTTTCAAGAAATACAATACTGCCATGAACGCACTAGAAGTTCAGAGAAGATTACAATTTGCCGAATTTTGGAGTCATGCGCTAGGATGCATATGAAACCGAAACTGAATCCCACCCATTTTTGGCAAGTTTGTCCAGGCGCACGAAGCGAAAGTGGGTTAAACCCAAACCGATGAAAACAATCCGCGGGATCTGATTCGTTGAAATCACAACAAATCTCGCTTTCAACCAATCCGACACCGCGGCTAATTCCCAGCTGGTTGGAAAGGGGCAAATTATACCTGCGCAGAGTCAGCGGCGCTGCATGCTGCGATAGGGATTATGACGAGTACTTGGCCTGTTTTCTTTTCACGCAACGTGTAGCGGGCTGGAAAAAAAGAAGAATTACCTCAATAATCTGCAGTGCGTTGTCTGTGCCGCTGACTCTGCGCAGATGTAATTTGCCCCTAACTTTCTCACGCACTTCGTCTGTGAAATCGTACGTACCTCCAAGGCTGTAGGTTGCCGATACTGTGCCTCCGATCAGGGACATGACAGAAGCAGACACGTCGTATTTATCTTGAATTTCCACGAAAAACAACCCGTACGACCGCTGAACGCCCATGTAGAGGATGAGTGTGCACATAATGCCTGCAAGTTAAAATCATCAGGCGTTAGTATACAAAATTAATACGTAGACACACGCGCACACACCAGCATGTACCAACACACGCAAGAAGCACACACGCATGTACACACGACCGCATGTATGTACTCACGGACGCACGCACTCGCGCCCGCACGCACACGCGCGAACTCGCACGCACATACACACACACACACACACACACACACACACACACACACACACACACACACACATACACACACACACACACACACACACACACACACACACACACACACACACACACACTACGATTGTTATCAGATTTGATTAGAAGTAGCTAACCACCAATTATACATGCAGTCGACACGCGATGAAACTATCGCCAATTAGGTTTTCCCAAAAAGCCGATGTTACTAATAATAGAATGGGTTAGTTCTGGGAAATTGTTTGAAATACTCGATAATTATGCAACCCTTCGAAACCTAAAATCAAAACACTGTTAATTACTCATTTTTACGTGAAAATGGTAACCCTAGGTTTTGGCACTAGTAAGCCGTCATACAAATCGGCCCCTCGCCTTTTAAAACCAACATCGGGAATCCAAGAAGACTTTTGTTTAGCGGGGCACTGCATAGGCTGTAAGTAAGTCGAGGCTTGTAAAAGTGACGTACCTGCATCAACAACCCACGACCACGCGCTGTCCATATGATGACGCGACTTAACGTCGGTTTTGCTACCAGTGACGTCATCACGCCTTTCCTCGTTCGAGCCCTTTTCTTCCATTTGAAATAGCCCGTGACAGCCTTGTCTGAACATAATTCGTGGATTTCATTTATACCCAGAAGAAAACACAGGCAAACAAATATCTTACTATTATTGTTGCATTTCCAAATTAATAACACACAACACACAATGAGACGAACATAGACAGACATATAGGTACACGAATCCATGCATGCAAGAACAGGCACACAGACACACAAATAGACTGACACATCAGCTCATAATCAACCTCAGACCCCTACCCCATCCAGGCTACTCGCCGAACATTTCCTTTGTCACAGACACAAACAGGAAGACAGACAATGACACGCAGACACAGACGGAAAGACGGATGGTCGGACTCACATACAGACACACAGACAGAGACAGACACGGATACACACAAACACATTGCATAAGGGAGAGTTACTGCCACTCTCGCATCGGGCTGCACAGCCACAGCAAGCGCTGTTCCACCGCCAAATGACTTTTTCAGGCGCAGTTCCATGGCCCCTTCGGGACCGACGGATGCCGACGACGACCACTTAAGACAACTCATCTGCGTCACAAGCATGATATCCCAGAGCACTGCTATTTGCACCTTTCATAGTGCCAATATGGTTCTACCATATATTATGTTTTATATCACCAGATGGTACACACAATAGACACCACACAATGTTCTTTTCCTTCGAAAGTTACGAATCAAGAGACTGGGTCTTCAATAAGTACCACCAGGTCACTGGATTCGTACCACCGGTACTATAACAATAACCCGAAGGTACGATAGGCATGACCTGTTTTATTTAAAAATAAACAATACAACATAACCGTTTCAGTCCAACATTTGCAGCACACAGCATGGCAACACTTACGCAAAAATCAGGCTATTCACTTTCAAATCACTGTTTTGACAGTCAAGTGTCTATTCACTGGAATCATCACAATGGTGGCAAATGTAAGTGAAACCATCACTTGATGTGCACTTTTCGTGTGCCCATCGGTGACACAAAACACACGCAATACTCACACAAACACACACACACACACACACACACACACACACACACACACACACATACCTCCCCCCACCCACCCCACACACACACACACGTACATACACACACAAACAAACACACACCCCCCACCTCCCCCCTCCGACACACGAACACACTCACGAACACACACACCCGACACACACACAACCTTACCTTCAGCGTTTCCAAAATCAGCTGCACACCTCGACACAGGTAGTTATGAAGCTCACCTGATACAGGTTAGGGACGCGACACGGAAGGAGGTCATTAAGATGTACTTAAAGCCACAGTCCTTTCCGTTCAAACGACTCTAATCCCTATTTCAGAACCGTTCAGGCTAACACATGGAAACAGACCACCCCTCCCTTTGGACACATTCCAAAAATCAACAGCCTGGCTGCTTTCTGTACTTTTGTTTGTTTGCTTAACGCCCAGCCGACCACGAAGGGCCATATCAGGGCGGTGCTGCTTTGACATTTAACGTGCGCCACACACAAGACAGAAGTCGCAGCACAGGCTTCATGTCTCACCCAGTCACATTATTCTGACACCGGACCAACCAGTCCTAGCACTAACCCCATAATGCCAGACGCCAGGCGGAGCAGCCACTAGATTGCCAATTTTAAAGTCTTAGGTATGACCCGGCCGGGTTCGAACCCACGACCTCCCGATCACGGGGCGGACGCCTTACCACTAAGGCCAACCGTGCCGGTTGCTTTCGGTACTTAATATGATTGTTGTTGGTGTTACTGAATCAAAAGTGTGCGAGATCAACTTAGCAGCAAATTCCCAATATGCACAGAAAGAAGTGACGCTGTAGATTTAAGTACACGTGTTGGGATACTCTTGCTAATTGTAAAAGGTTTAAGGAATAGCACAAGACGAGTCACACTGAGATGGAGACAGCTGTAAATGAACCGAGTTGGCATGACTGCATAGAACATGTGGGATCAGCTGTTCACAGGGCTTCATTTCTGCTACTTTAGCTGCAGGCTATTTTTAGCACCCATCCTTTCCCCACAGCATTGATTACACAGCAGCTAGAAGCTCTCTCAGTGAGAAGGCCAATCTCCCAGTAAAGCGCGGAAGCAGTTGGGTATAACGGGCAAGCGAGCTTTACAGTGTGCTGGCTGCAGCTGCTGGTAACCAAGCTATTCCAGAGGTAAAATTAGAAATAAACCATTGTTTACGTATAATGGCAATTCAATCGAAGTAGTGTTTGATGTAATGTACTTGGGCCTTAAAATTAATTATAATAATAAATTTTCAGTCGCACAGAAGAATCTATATGATCGTGCCTCAAGGGCAATGCTTGTTCTTTTGCGTACGTGTAGACAATTGTCACTGCCTGTGGACATACAAGTTGACCTGTTCGATAAAATGATTGCTCCAATCTTACTATATGGATGTGAGGTATGGGATTTTGGTTCCTGCGAACTTGCTACTAAACTTCAATTACGTTTTTATAAAATTGTTTTCAAACTAAAAAAATCAACTCCAAATGCTATGATATTTGGTGAACTTGGAAGATATCCACTAGATGTTAATATGAAATGTAGAATGCTTTGCTATTGGTATAAACTGATTAGTCCTATTCATAAAAATAAATTTTCTAGTATTGTGTACTGCTTTACTTATAAATTGTATATCAACAAGATGATTGAATCTGATTATTTATGTTTTATTGAAAAAACTTTAAATGAAATTGGTCTCCCTGGTCTTTGGAGTTCTCAAGAAAATGTTCAATATTCAAGCGCATGGTTTAAACAGAAAGTAAAAAGAAGCTTGTATGACCAGTATATCCATAAATGGTTTACAGAAATTGGAACAAAAAATATGTTTTGGAATTATCGAATGTTTAAAGATATTTTTGCATGTGAAGACTATGTCACACACCTGCCATATCAGCAATGTGTTGCAATGATGAAGTTCAGAACATTAAACAACAATTTGCCTGTACAGAAAGAACGTTACCTTAACATCCCGAGGTCAGAAAGAACTTGCACCAAATGTGTATCACAAGACATAGGTGATGAATTCCATTATTTATTTGTCTGTGATTTTTTCAAAGAAGAAAGAGCTGAGTTGTTACCACCTTACTATTGGAAAAAACCTAATGCACTTAAATTTAAAAAGTTGTTTGCTACTAACAAAAAGAAATTGCTAAAGAATATTTTGGACTTTATTAATAGAATCTGTAACAGTTTTTCATAATCTTTTTAATTTTTATTTATTTATTATATTACCCGCTATTACGAGCTAGTCGTGTGACAGAGAGTTTTCTTGCACACGAGACTGTAGATGTTTCACGACGGCTTTAGCCGGAGTGAAACAGCAGCAGTCGAGTGTGCAAGAAAACTCTCTGTCACACGACTAGCTCGTAATGGCGATTATGTCTCACAGCTTCAACAGAGGAGAGAACAAACACGTTTTGCGTACTCACGCTTGATAAACCTAAACACAGGAGCAGCCATTGTGGAGAGATCTACTTTTTGACGAAAGTGACCGAACAACTATAAATGACGTCTCGGTATATGTGAATGACGTCACAGTCATCGTCACAGTCTGTATCTTTTGAAGCATCGCAATCTTCATGACGTCTTTCTGTGTCTGCATTCGCGAAATGTTTGTTCTTTCCGGGATCTTTGTCATCTATGTCTGAACTCTGTCCTTATAGTGTCAGACTAACAGGCCTCAAGAGCGAGCCACTTTCCAAGGGCAGCTAAATTCGCGTATGGAAACAGTACTGTCGTCTGGGATGCCGTTTTCAGTATTCTAAGCGTTGAAGAATGTGTAAAGAGAAGAAACGATAACAGCAGGAGAAATAAAAGTCGTGTGTGCATTTTGGGGGGACGATTTCGAGTTTGAATCCGTTCTTGCACATGCTCCAAAGCGTGTAACATACAATCTTGCACACGTTTGCTTTAGTAGGAAAGCGTATGACATTAGCATATATCATGATTGTATTGATTGTATTTATTGTTCAAAATGCCCCCAGGGGTTATGGACTAATAAAAAACTTGAAACTTGAAACCCTCTGCTGGGCTATTTTCAACTCACACTAAAACACAAGCTAGGAACAGCCGTGCGCGGGAGCGGTCACATACTTTTCATACAGCTAGTTAAATCGTTTATTCCTTCATAAATCTTAATATAATTTAAGTCTGTAATTAAATTTGGCTATGACCTGGTACAGTAGCCCCACTGGACAGCTATCGTGGATGTGCAAATTAAGCCCTCTGATAACACATATTTTCAGTTTGTGTGTGTTCAAACTCGCATCAATTCCGGGGTGCAGTAAGTCAAGGAGGGCAACCTTAAGTTTACGTTTAGTAAAAAAAAAAACAAGTCGCGTAAAGCGAAAATACAACATTTAGTCAAGTAGCTGTCGAACTCACAGAATGAAACTGAACGCAATGCAATTTTTCAGCAAGACCGTATACTCGTAGCATCGTCAGTCCACCGCTCATGGCGAAGGCAGTGAAATTGACAAGAAGAGCGGGGTAGTAGTTGCGCTGAGAAGGATAGCACGCTTTTCTGTACCTCTCTTCGTTTTAATTTTCAGAGATTGTTTTTAATCCAAATATAACATATGTATATGTTTTTGGAATCAGAAAATGATGGAGAATAAGATGAACGTAAATTTGGATCGTTTTATAAAAAATTTTTTTTTTTTACAATTTTCAGATTTTTAATGACCAAAGTCATTAATTAATTTTTAAGCCACCAAGCTGAAATGCAATACCGAAGTCCGGGCTTTGTCGAAGATTACTTGACCAAAATTTCAACCAATTTGGTTGAAAAATGAGAGCGTGACAGTGCCGCCTCAACTTTCTTGAAAAGCCGGATATGACGTCATAAAAGACATTTATCGCAAAAAAAATGGAAAAAAAACCGTCTGGGGATTTCATACCCAGGAACTCTCATGTCAAATTTCATAAAGATCGGTCCAGTAGTTTAGTCTGAATCGCTCTACACACACACACAGACAGACAGACAGACAGACAGACAGACAGACAGACAGACAGACAGACACACATACACCACGACCCTCGTCTCGATTCCCCCCTCTACGTTAAAACATTTAGTCAAAACTTGACTAAATGTAAAAAAGGGTTGGACAAGCTGCAACAGTCTTTTTTACGCTGATTGAAATGTTCACACACGCCGGTATCTATTTCACAACTTGTACACTGTGGAGTACCTCTCAGGCGTGTACTGTGTTTCTTCATCCGCCATACGTGTGAGACTGAGAGATCATCCATGTGATAACTATGCTATGTTTCCACACGTGTGTGTGTAATTATGTAAATGAGGTCAAGCTGACAAATCGTGATACCGACACCTTTAGAGCCTGGCTATAACCAAACCAGCAGTTATCCGCTATTATTACCAATTCAGTGCCCCATATGGCTTTTTGACCAATCAGGACGGTGACCCGCTAAATGTTATAACGTTCAGGCAGGGACCCTTTTTGTTTATCACGCTAAAAATAAACAAAGTAAAAATGTAAATCAACAATATCAGCGTGATTTATTCTAAAGAATGACACTTCAAATGCTGTCAGGTAATACTCTCTTTATCTAAAAAATACCGAAAAGCGAGTTTTGTCGGTGGGTGCGTAACGGAACAGCAAGGCACCGCCCATCGTCTGAGTGTGCAATGCTGACCGCTCACTTGAAATCTGGTAGAAGCGCTCAAGTTCCCATTGCGGCTGTTCTGTCTAATTCGCGGGGTTGCTTCGAAATTTCTTTTGGTCGAATTAAACGGTAATAAAACCGTTATTTCTAATATGCTGACTGTTAGCAAATGATAACAGACATGTCTCACAAACGATATCAGCATTCGCCTAAAAGGCTCATGCTTGATATCTTTTTTCTCGACATGTCTTGTTATCATTTGGTAACAGTCAGCATATTAGAAATAACTCATATTGATATGGCTAAGTCATCGAGACGATCTTAAAAGCAAAGTCCTTCTTGTGTAAACGATTCGACTCACTACAGTGGTCGCCGCTTAATAAAGCCACTTCTGGACCGACGAAAAATGGCTTTAATAAGCGGCGGATTTATTAACCGGCGGTCCAGGAATACGTCATTTCTGAAAGAAAAAAAAATCTTCTCTTTTGTTTACGTCACTCAGTCACTTTCTTTCGTCATTTACACTTGTTTGAATCTAAACAAAACTTCACGAAGGATGTTGAACTTTTGTTTTAATGATGTACATGTACATGTACTTTGATCACTTCGGTACATCAATAATTTCACTGTCACCGCCACAAATCATTACTCGGCAGAGAAGAACGATTTTATGAGTGTTTGTTTGTTGGTCGTCTTCCACATCAGTTCTCTCACTGAGTCTGCGAATGGTTCAAATTCTTCCATGCGGTAACCACGACTTTCCAGACCAGAACGAAGGCGGGTCATTATTTTCCTCATCTCTGGGTTTTGAAGGCGGTGGGGGTTGCATCTCTTCATCCTCCTCGTCATCTTCATCATCCCCTGTCAAGTCCGATTGCCCAGCTTCCACATTCGCACATTGACTGACATTCTTTTCTGAACTC